>NC_137128.1:13864920-14464920 GCF_949319135.1 Squalius cephalus | reverse complement strand
TAGGTTTACAGAAAATCAACAAAAAAATCAATAAAAAATTTCATAATTTTTCAGGATTTTTTTTTTTTAAACGCTTGTAAGTCTGAACCAGAATATCAAGATATTTTATTATTTCCCATATGATGGTGAAAAGTAAAAAAGCTTCACCATGTTATATGTATAATAAATATTGGAGTATAACAAATGAAAATCCCTTCTAGATTATTTTATCCCTTGAGGTAGCCCTCGCACACAAAAAGGTTGGAGACCCCTGGTATATAGTAACTATGTTTTATAATTACAAGTTTGTGTAATTTGGGGTTTCTGTAGCCAGTGACATTTCGTTATTTGTATTTTATGGCATTGTACATTTTTTGTTTTTATTTGAAGGCTGAGGCTTCATTAATAAACACAACCCCGTCCCCAATTATCATCATTGGTTTTGAGATGTAACTTGCTGTGAATACCTTGTCTGATAGGCTACAGTATTGTGGCATAGTATCAGGACATCCTGGCTAGTGTCTGTCCCACACGGCTAGAGGCAAATGGCCGGATGATGGGCCTATTTGGGATAAAGTCCAGGGCTGTTTTTTAGCCCCAGTCCGTCCCTGTTCAGCACTGCGTTGTCATCGGGTCCAGGCGAAGGTCCTTCATCAGATCTGGATCCGGCCTGGATCCGGCAGGCTACGGTGAAGACCTCGGGATAAACAAAGACACTAAAATTAGCGTAGATGCCATTCTTCTCATGTCTACCGCCAGCAGTCGATTTTGATATTCTAGGTATTATCAACTGGCCGGAATTTTGAGATCGCAATAGACGTGAAGGACTATAATGCGTTAAGAGCTCACTCAAGTACTGCGGAGCTAAACCATTTAGTGCTTTGTAAGTCATCAGCAATATTTTAAAATTGATGCGATGTTTAATAGGGAGCCAGTGCAATTTTGACAGAACTGGGCTAATATGGTCATACTTCCTGGTTCTGGTAAGAACTCGAGCTGCTGCGTTTTGAACTAGCTGTAGTTTGTTTATTAAGTGTGCAGGGCAACCACCCAGTAGAATACAATAATCTAGCCTTGAGGTCATGAAAGCATGAACTAATTGTTCCGCATTTGTCAATGAGAGCATATGACGTAATTTAGATATATTTTTAAGATGGAAAAATGGGGTTTTACAGACACTAGACACGTGACTTTCAAATGAAAGATTGGTATCAAAGAGCACACCCAGGTTCCTAACCGACGACGAAGACTTAACAGAGCAGCCATCAAGTGTTAGACAGTATTCTAGGTTATTACGTGAGGAAGTTTTTTGTCCAATAATTAGAATCTCTGTTTTTTCAGAATTTAGAAGTAGGAAATTACGAGTCATCCAATTTTTTATATCAGCTATGCATTCTGTTAATTTAGTGAATTGGTAAGTTTCGTTAGGTTTTGAAGAAATATAGAGCTGAGTATCATCAGCATAACAGTGGAATGTCACGAGGTGACAAGTGCCAGCTTTAGTTTCCGTGCAAGGCGGAACTAATGTCCGCCGAGATTGACTCCCGCCGGACCCAAAACAACTGAACACCGGCTTAGTTCCGGACAAGCGCAAAACCCCCGTGAACGCGGTAATCAGCCAAAGTCACCGCCAGCTGTGCACGATGAGACACGTCATAAGGAGAGAGTACGGGCCGAAGGAGGTAGTTGTTTTTGGGACTGAGTATCTCGGAGGAAGCGCGAGCGGTGGAGAAGAGGAAGTGGGGCTGGCAATGGACGCGAGACTGTGAGTGTGGGAGGATGAGCACGCTGATTTAACTGGAGGAAGGAAATCGTTGTACAGCAAGATCGCTGGTGAGAGACTGTGAGTAGTCCAATCGATCTCCATCTGCTCTCTCTTGTTTATGGGACTTCTTGATGAGAATGCCAGGTCAGGAAATGGGTGACAGCCATATGTATTTCCCACGGAGTGTTGAATTGCAGTGATGAAGTATTATAATGCACTGTTTTGATGTGTGAAGTGTGAACTTAACCCCGCTGGATGTCCATCACTCGCCTGTGTGTTCTATCATGTTCTAAGACGTGAGAAGAGGCTAATACTGTTGTACTCCACAGAGACTTGAGTGTATTATCTGTCAGCCCATTGTGAAGAGAGACACGTAAGTGAATGCTTAACTGACTGCTTTGCAGTAAAATCCTCCAGCCGTAAGTTCTCTGTCTGTCATTACTGAAGAAGAGGATTACGTGCCTGTATATTCACCTGTTTGTGTTGCACTAACGTCTCTCTGTCGTAAGCTCTGTGTCTGCCAGCCCTTTGAGAGGAGTGCATACCTGAATATTCACCGACTGCTTTGCAGTGAAGTTCCTCCAGCCTAACGTCTTCCTGTCACAAGCTCTGTGTCTGTCAGCCCTTTAAGAGGAGTGCATACCTGAATATTCACCTGACTGCTTTGCAGTGAAGTTCCTCCAGCCGTAAGTTCTCTGTCTGTCATTACTGAAGAAGAGGATTACGTGCTTGTATATTCACCTGTCTGTGTTGCACTAACATCTCTCTGTTGCAAGCTCTGTGTCTGCCAGCCCTTAAGAGGAGTGCATACCTGAATGTTCATCTGACTGCTTTGCAGTGAAGTTCCTCCAGCCGTAAGTTCTCTGTCTGTCATTACTGAAGAAGAGGATTACGTGCTTGTATACTCACCTGTCTGTGTTGCACTAACGTCTCTCTGTCGCAAGCTCTGTGTCTGCCAGCCCTTTAAGAGGAGTGCATACCCGAATGTTCATCTGACTGCTTTGCAGTGAAATTCCTCCAGCCGTAAGTTCTCTGTCTGTCATTACTGAAGAAGAGGATTACGTGCCTGTATACTCACCTGTCTGCTTTGCAGTGAAGCTCCCCAGCCGTAAGTTCTCTGTCTGCCACCTGCAGAAGAAGAGGATTACGTGCCTGTATACTCACCTGTCTGCTTTGCAGTGAAGCTCCCCAGCCGTAGGTTCTCTGTCTGTCAATACTGAAGAAGAGGATTACGTGCCTGAATACTCACCTGACTGCTTTGCAGTGAAGTTCCTCCAGCCGTAAGTTCTCTGTCTGTTATTACTGAAGAAGAGGATTACGTATCTGTATACTCACCAGTCTGTTTTGCAGTGAAGTTCCCCCAGCCAAGAGTACGTACCCGAAACACGCACCTGAGCCGTCCTGCAGCAGCCTCCTCCCAGTCGTGAGCCTCGACTCGTCCCTTCCACTGGAAGACAGTGAAGCCACTCACCAGAGCACTTCCCTTTACGGAATCCTGTGAGCCTTTGGGGGATTCGTAGGACAGAAAGACCCTGCCCAGAAAACTCACCCATCTGAACTTTCTGATACACTTTTATACTTAATAAAATATTGATTCTTTGAAGTCCTGTTTGTCTGTCGTCCTGTTTGCCTGTCCTCTGTCCGACTCCCCAAGGGTGGTAACAGGTCTCGAGGGGTGGGTGCAGTCCGATTGGCCCGCCCCGACCTGTGACAGGAAGCTAATTCCATGTTTCCTAATGATATCTCCAAATGGTAGCATGTACAGAGTGAACAGCAACGGTCCTAGTACTGAGACTTGTGGTACGCCATACTGAACTTGTGATCGATGAGACATCTCTACATTTACTGCTACAAATTGATAACGGTCAGATAAGTATGATTTAAACCATGCTAGTGCAATTCCACTAATGCCAACATAGTTTTCTAGTCTATTTAAAAGAATGTTGTGGTCAATGGTGTCAAACGCAACACTAAGATCGAGTAACACTAATAGAGAGATACAACCACGATCGGATGATAAGAGCAAATCATTTGTGACTCTAACGAGAGCAGTCTCAGTACTATGGTAAGGTCTAAATCCTGACTGAAAATCCTCGCAGATATCATTTCTTTCAAGAAAGGAACACAGTTGTGAAGATACTGCCTTTTCTAGTATCTTTGACAGAAAAGGTAGATTCAAGATCGGCCTGTAATTGACTAATTCTGTAGGATCAAGTTGCATTTTTTTAACAAGCGGTTTAATCATAGCCAGCTTAAAGTTTTTTGGTACGTATCCTAGAGACAAAGACGAATTAATGATATTAAGAAGAGGATCTATGACCTCTGGAAGCATCTCTTTCAGTAGCTTAGTCGGTATAGGGTCTAACATACATGTTGTCGATTTAGATGATTTAACGAGTTTAACGAATTCTTCCTCTCCTATAGCAACGAATGAATCAAATTTTTCCTCAGGGAGACTACAATGCACTGCCTGATGCGATACTGTAGTAGACGGTTGCATAGTTATAATTTTGTCCCTGATATTATCAATCTTATAAGTGAAGAAGTTCATAAAATCATTACTGCTGTGCTGCTTGGAAACATCTGTGTTTGAAGCTTTCTTTTTCGTTAGTTTAGCCACTGTTTCAAATAAAAACCTAGGATTATGTTTATTTTCTTCTAATAGGGTTGAAAAATAAGCAGATCTAGCAGCTTTTAAAGCCTCTCTGTATGCAATCGGGCTCTCTTTCCATAAAATGCGAAATACCTCTAGTTTTGTTTTCTTCCAGTTGTGTTCCATTTTTCTGGCTGCTCTCTTAAGGGCCTGAGTGTGCTCATTGTACCACGGCGTTGGATTATTTTCTTTAATCTTCTTTAAGCGCAAAGGAGCAACTGTGTCTAAAGTGCTGGAAAAGAGAGAGTTAAAAGTTTCTGTTGCAATATCAAGTTCTTCTAAGCTATCTGGGATGCTGAGATGATGAAACTGATCAGGAAGATTATTAATAAAGCAATCTTTAGTGGCAGAAGTGATAGGTCTAACATATTTGAAACACGGAGTCGGCTTTGCAGCCTTGGCTAAATGTAATTTACACGAGACTAGATTATGATCTGAGATGTCATCGCTCTGCTGCAGAATTTCAACGGCATCAACATCCATTCCATGTGATAATATTAGATCTAGAGTATGATTACGACGATGAGTAGGTCCTGACACGTGTTGTCTAACTCCAATTGAGTTTACAATGTCTTTAAATGCCAAACCCAATGCATCTTTGTCATTATCAATGTGTATATTAAAATCACCAACAATTAGTACTTTATCTGTAGCCAATACTAACTCTGATAGAAAGTCCGCAAATTCTTTGATAAAGTCTGTATGGTGCCCTGGTGGCCTGTATACAGTAGCCAGCACAAATCTCAAACGTGATTTATCATTTATACTATATATTTTTACATTAAGCACTAACACTTCAAAAGAATTATATTTAAAACTTGATTTCTTAGTGGTTTTGAAAATATTACTATAAATTACAGCAACACCACCCCCTTTGCGTTTCAGAGGAGGCTCATGTTTATAAGAGTAATCTTGCGGGGTGGACTCATTTAAAGTAATGTAATCGTTTGGTTTTAGCCAGGTTTCTGTCAAACACAGCACATCTAGGTTATTATCTGAAATCATATCATTAACAATGAGTGCTTTTGAAGTAAGCGATAGAATATTCAGCAACCCAAGCTTTAGCATTTGCTCATCTGTATTATAGCTGTTTTTTATTTGTTGAACATCAATTAAATTTTTAAACTTAGATGGGTTTAAACGTTTTTTGGATTTCCAAATTCGGGGAACAGACACAGTCTCTATATGATGATAGCTAGGTGAAAGAGGCTCTATGTGATGGGATTTATCTGACCTGGGTGACGCGAGGCCGCTAGCAGACGGTCGGTTTAGCCAGTCTGTCTGCTTCCTGACCTGGTGCCCAATTTGTCATGTTTGAGCTCTAAGACTATAAGCCATATTACTAGAGAGAAGAGCAGCACCATCCCAGGAGGGATGAATACCATCTCTTTTCAACAGGTCAGGTTTGCCCCAAAAACTTTTCCAATTGTCTATGAATTATATATTATTAAGCGGACACCACTTAGACAGCCAGCGATTCAGTGAACACAATCTACTAACTATCTCATCACTCCTGCGAACAGGAAGGGGGCCAGAGCAAATTACACTGCTTGACATCGTACTTGCGAGTTCACACACCTCTTTAATTTTAATTTTGGTGATCTCCGACTGGCGGAGTCGAACATCATTAGTGCCGACATGAATAATGATCTTAGAGAATTTACCATTAGCATTAGCCAGCACTTTTAAATTTGCTTTAATGTCAGGCGCTCTGGCTCCCGGCAAACATGTGACTATGGTCGCTGGAGTCTCTATTTTCACGTTCCGTGTGATCGAATCACCAATTACTAGGGCACAATCAACAGAATTATCAGTGGGTGTTTCACTGAGTGGGGCAAATCGATTTGTTATGGTAATCGGAACGGAAGAGTGGTTTTTTGATCCGCGACTAGAGCGATCCCTCACTGTCACCCATTTGCCCGGCTGCTCAGGCACTACTTCAGCTGGAACCGCACCATGTAAAGAGTTCACGCTAGGCGCATCCAAAATAGTATCTAAAGCTCTAGCACTCTTACTATCCTCAATTAAAGTTTGGATGCGTGTCTCTAATTCTGAAATCTTCTCTGTCAGCCTAACTGACTCCTTGCATTTATCACATATAAATCCTATATTGCCAACAGAGAAGGCTATGCTAAACATGTGACATGAAGTGCAGGTGACAATAACAGCACAAGACATTACTCACCGTGTTTGTTGACTGATTCTTACTCACCTGAGCAGCTTTTAATGAACTCAAAGGCGCGGGCGCGCGAGAGAAAATAGCTGAGCGCACGGGTGGCGCGTTAACAGGCTAGCAGTAGCGAATTACTAGCGTGTTGTGCTAGTAGTAACGGAAGCTAGCGATGTCAGGTTAATCTGAGATGTTGGGTAAGCTGTATTTAGTATAAACAGCTACAAATTGTAGTAAATGATGGTTCAAATCAAAGAAATACGAGGCTAAAACGGAGCTTACAGCACCGAAGCAAACAAACTCACAGCAGGCAGCGAGGCAGACAGGAGCAATCGATCAGCGAGGCAGCCAGGAGCAATCCTGAAAGACTATTCTATGACTTCTATGACTAATATATGCCTATTCTTCCACGTAATACTATGTTTAACGGTACAAGACATTAGGAAAATATAAGATATGGACTTGCTGTCATATTAAAATGCTAAAAATCATTTAGTAGCCTATCCTTGCCTTGTTTTTGAAATAATAAATCAAATAGCATAAAATACATTTCAGAGTTTTTGGTATGATTTAAAGAGTTTGGCAGAGTTCAAGTTTTTCTCAATCTTTTCCACTGGCCAAAATAGTATTCTTAAGTGATTTATATTTTTAATGGAAACAGATAGGCCTTATTGTGCATTATTTGCGCAAAAATATTTTCTCAGACAATCTGCTATTATCATGGTAAGCAATCCTCGCTGTAGTTAAAACATTCAAACACAGCATGCCACAGGAAAAATGTTCAAAAGCATTGCATCCACAAAATATATTTATTAGAATATACTTTTTTTGTAACTTCTCAGTAATGACTTATTAATGTAATATAAGTGCTTAACATTAATGAGAATGGCATATTTAATCTAAATGTGTATATCTGTTCTGTCCTCACTAGTCGTGTCACTTCTCTATCCAGCTAGACAGACAGTGAACAGGCGAGATATTTGTTCATGGCTTTTAATCTTCCATTAACTTTCATGAATCTTTTCTCGTTTAACTTTAACATTGTAAAACTGTAAACAGACATAGAAAATACAGCAATTAGAATTGTACATATTCAAAGTGCATAGTGTAGTAATAGTGTAGTTGTAGATGTGAGTACAGAAACTAACCACTAGGTGTCAGTAGTATTACACTTACCGGTAGAGTATGCAGACTGAGAAGCGGTAGAGTGGATGTGTTGTTGCTGTTCCTGCTCACGACCTGAAAGTGAATAAAAGATAAGTTTTGTTACAAAACAGTTTCTTTAATGAATTAAGAAACATTACATGGTACCAGGAGTGGTGATGATCGCCTGACGCTGTGAACTGGACTGGAAATATTGATCACGAATGGTGCACGTTTAAACAGAGATTTGCGCTGTACTTGCAAGCAGTGGGCCTTGATGAAGCGTCGGATGCACGCAAGATTGCATTGTTTCTCACCGTCGCGGGACCTCAGGCAATAGAGGTGATTAACACACTTGTGTTTGAACAGGCCGAGGACAAAAGCAAATACGACGTGGTAAAGGAGAAGTTTGATTCACACTGCACACCGGAAAAAAACGAGACTTTTGAAAGGTATGTTTTTCGTTCTCGTCTTCAACAAGGAGAGACTTTTGACAGTTTCTTAATGGATTTAAAGTTGAAAGCTAGGACATGCGATTTCGGACTGTTCCAAGATTCAATAATACGTGACCAAATTGTGTTCGGCATCACTGATAAAAAAAGTGAGGGAGAGGCTCGTGAGAGAGACAGAGCTAACCTTGAATGAAGCAGTGCCAGTGAATGTCACGCCAGTGAGATAGCTCTTCAGCATGCTAAAACCTTTGGTGACAACACAAAGTTGAGCGGGAGTGACAGTTCAGCTGTAGCTGCAGTAACAGAGAAGATGCAGAATGAGTAAACTGAAACAGCAAAAGGAGAAAGAACTGTTTAACTGTAAGAGATGTGGCAAAAGATACCTGCCAAAACAGTGCCCAGCCTATGGCAAAGCCTGTGCCAAATGTAAAGGGCAGAATCATTTTGCCAAGCAATGCTTTTCAAAGGACGGACAAAGTCAAAGAGAGCGTGTGCATGCAGTGGAAGAAACAGCCCTCAGTGACACATTCTTCGTTGGAATGGTGCAGCAGGCCAATATCAGTCAAGAAAGAACAGAACAGACTGATGTGAATAGTGTTGCACGGGACAAGTGGATGACTGCTCTGGAAATAAATGGAGTAACAGTATCACTCAAGCTAGACACAGGAGCAAAAGTCAATCTGATTTCGGAGTATGATGTCAGAGCAATGAAAATCAAGCCACGTATAAGTCAGAAAACGGTGCAACTCAAAGCCTATAATGGGCAGAATATTCCAACAAAAGGAACATGGACTATCAGGGTAAAAGTAAAAAATGGAGAACATCATCTCATGTTCGTGGTTGTTCCAGATGGCCATGATTCTGTGTTGGGAGACAAGGCATGTGAAGACCTGGGTCTAGTAAGAAGAATATACACCATAAATAATGGGGAAACACAGAACAGTGTGGAACATATAGTGAAACAGTTTCCAGACATATTTGAAGGGTTTGGAGTATTACCATTCACCTACAAAATACAGTTGAAAAAAGATGCGCAGCCAGTAGTCCAGACACCAAGACCAAGTGTGATAAGCTGAGGCAAGAGCTGGAAAGAATGACATCAATGGGAGTCATAGAAAAAGTGGAAGAGCCTACAGAGTGGGTTAACTCAATGGTGTGTGTGAGGAAAGCCAATGGTGATCTACGTGTGTGTATGGATCCGAAGGACTTAAACGCAAACATTAAGAGAGAACATTATCAAATTCCGACACATGAGGAAATTATAAGTGAGATGGCAGTTGCAAAGTTCTTTACAAAGCTGGATGCATCTCAGGGCTTTTGGCAGCTGAAACTACATGAGGACAGCATGAAATATTCCACAGGGCTATGGAACACATAATTAAAGGCATCGAGGGTGTGCGTGTTTATGTGGATGACATTGTATTGTGGGGATCCACAATAGAACAGCACAACAAGAGGCTTATGGACGTCCTACAGCGATTAAGGAAGTATGGGCTGAAGTTGAATAAGGACAAATGTCAGTTTGGAGTGAAGGAAATCACATTCCTAGGAGATAAGTTGTCAGAAGGGGGTGTGGAACCAGACAAGAGTAAAATACAAGCAATACTCAAAATGCCCAGACCCACAGACAGAAAGGCTGTATTGAGAGTGATGGGAATGATCAATTTTGTCAGAAAGTTCATACCAAACCTGTCTTCAAAAACGTTGTGTTCAAAATGTTCTTTGACCCAACAAAGAGGACAAAGATCTTGACAGATGCATCCAAAGATGGACTGGGTGCAGTTCTACTGCAGGCGGAGGAAGAGAATTGGAGGCCAGTCGCATATGCCTCGCGAGCAATGACTCCGTCTGAGTGTCGATATGCACAGATAGAAAAAGAGTGCCTGGGTTTGGTGTATGGAGTGGAGAGATTTCACAGCTATATGTACGGCTTACCGATATTTGTGGCAGAGACAGATCACAAGCCATTAATAGCCATCATTAAAAAGAACTTGAATCAAATGTCTCCAAGAATCCAACGACTGATGATGCGACTGCAGAGGTATGATATGGAGCTAATGTACACTCAAGGGAAGTATCTAGTTCTGGCAGATGCTCTGTCCAGAGCTGCAGAACAGAGTGGAAAATGTGAAAGTCCCAAAGAGGCTGATGTGACTCAGCATGTGAACATGGTAGCTGAAGCTCTTCCAGTCACAGATGCAAAACTCAAACAAATTGCAGTGGAGACTGAGGAAGATACGTGTCTGCAGTTGGTCATTACACATCTGAATGAAGGTTGGCCTAGGGGAGAATGTGCCCAGTACTACAACATCAGAATAGAGTTGAGTGTTGTCAAGGGGCTTCTGCTGAGACAGAACAGGATAATTATCCCTCAGTCACTGACAGGAAATGTTGAAAAAACTGCATGAGGGGCACCTTGGAGCAGAAAAATGTAAAAGAAGGGCTAGAACTGCAATCTATTGGCCCGGAATAAACGCAGACATCGACAGGATGGTGTCAACCTGTGATACTTGCTTGAAGCATCATGCTAAGCAACAGAAGGACCCAATGATCATCACTGATCCACCAGATGAACCATGGCAGATAGTTGGGACTGACTTATTCTTCCTGGATGGACGAACTATTTGCTTGTGATAGACTATCTGTCAAACTATCCAGAGATTGTGTTGCTTCCCAATACATCTGCTGCTTGTGTGATAACACACATAAAATCCATCTTTGCGAGACACGGCATTCCGCAGTTTGCAGTGATAATGGGCCGTGCTACAGTGGCAAAGACTTCCAGAAGTTTGCTGAGGGATATGGGTTTCAACATGTGACATCGAGCCCATTATATCCACAGTCAAATGGAAAGGCAGAGAAAGGAGTACACATAGTGAAGCTACTACTCAAGAAAGCAGTGGACAGCCAATCAGATCCTTATTTAGTTCTGCTGAATTACCGTGCTTCTCCACTCGAACACAGTGTGTCTCCTGCCGAAATCATGATGGGGCGCAGATTACGAACCACACTTCCTTGCTTAGCAACGCCAAACAAGAACAAATGTCTGAAAAGAAAACAAAAGCACTTGAAACAGAGACAAAAAGCTAATTATGACAAGGCATCAAAGCCTAGAACCACTCTCCAAATGTTCACTCTCCAAATGTTTTGCTTTTATCATCCGATCGTGGTTGTATCTCGCTATTAGTGTTACTCGATCTTAGTGCTGCATTTGACACCATTGACCACAACGTTCTTTTAAATAGATTAGAACATTATGTTGGCATTACGGGAAATGCACTAGCATAGTTTAAATCATACTTATCTGGCCGTTATCAGTTTGTAGCAGTAAATGATGAGATGTCTCATCGATCACAAGTTCAGTATGGCGTACCACAAGGCTCAGTACTAGGACCGCTGCTGTTCACTCTGTACATGCTACCATTAGGAGATATCATTAGGAAACATGGAATTAGCTTTCACTGTTATGCTGATGATACTCAGCTGTATATTTCTTCAAAACCTAACGAAACTTATCAATTCACAAAATTAACGGAATGCATAGCTGATATAAAAAATTGGATGACTTGTAATTTCCTACTTCTAAATTCTGAAAAAACAGAGTTTCTAATTATTGGACAAAAAAATTCCTCACGTAATAACCTAGAATACTGTCTAACACTTGATGGCTGCTCTGTTAAGTCTTCGTCGTCGGTTAGGAACCTGGGTGTGCTCTTTGATACCAATCTTTCATTTGAAAGTCATGTGTCTAGTATCTGTAAAACTGCATTTTTCCATCTTAAAAATATATCTAAATTACGCCATATGCTCTCATTGACAAATGCGGAACAATTAGTTCATGCGTTCATGACCTCAAGGCTAGATTATTGTAATGCTCTACTGGGTGGTTGCCCTGCACGTTTAATAAACAAACTACAGCTGGTTCAAAACGCAGCAGCTCGAGTTCTTACCAGAACCAGGAAGTATGACCATATTAGCCCAGTTCTGTCAAAACTGCATTGGCTCCCTATTAAACATCGCATAAATTTTAAAATATTGCTGATTACTTACAAAGCACTAAATGGTTTAGCTCCGCAGTACTTGAGCGAGCTCTTAACGCATTATAGTCCTTCACGTCTATTGCGATCTCAAAATTCCGGCCAGTTGATAATACCTAGAATATCAAAATCGACTGCTGGCGGTAGATCCTTTTCCTATTTAGCACCAAAACTCTGGAACAGTCTTCCTACCATTGTCCGGGCAGCAGACACACTCTGTCAGTTCAAAGCCAGATTAAAGACACATCTCTTTGACCTAGCATTCACATAATACATTATAGACTTCTATAATTTGATGTTAGGCTGCATAGATTAGGTCAGCCGGAACCGGGAACACTTCCCATAAATCCTGATGTACTCGTTACATCATGAGAAGAATGGCATCTACGCTAATTTTAGTGTCTGTGTTTATCCCGAGGTTTTCCTGCAGCCTGCCGGATCCGGGCCGTATCCAGATCTGACGAAGGACCTTCGCCTGGACCCGATGACAACGCAGTGCTGAAGTGCCAACTAGTCTCTCCCTATGGAGGATCCCTCTACCACTCTGCAGATAAGGCGTTGTCGGGAAAATTCGTTTCGCGTTCCTACCCCAAAGCAACAAAATAAAATAAAATTCTTTATCAAAATTTATAAGGAAAGACAAGTACTTTGTTTAGGCTTGGCTTGTAGGGAATTCCAAACCTGCGTATTTTCAAATGCACATAACTATAGAACCCCTTCTAAATGCGCATGTGAACGCCATCAGCGTTTCTCACAGGTTCGCGTTTAAAGTCTGTGTAGAGGGAATGGTGTCGTCTTAGCGGCCCCTAATTTAATAACAAATGATCGTTGCGACGGAAGCAAATCAATCAAAACTAACTTTAGATGGAAAATAACTTAACTCTGCTATAAAGCCAAAACAATCTCTGTTACCTTAAATTATACGCTTATCTCTGTGAAGCTGCTTTGAAACAATCTACGTTGTTAAAAGCGCTATATAAATGAAGATGACTTGACTTGACTTGACTCCAAAAATGACACAGTAAGACTTGAGGATTGCAGTACCTGGACTAAAAGAGCCACAGTCCTGGAGGAGGTGAAGCCAAGATCTTATACTTTTAGAACAGAGGATGGTCAAATCCTGAGGAGAAATCGGAGAAGTCTGTTGAAAACAAAAGAGACAGTACTGGTGGATACATATACAGGTGACACAGACTGTGCAGAGTCAACAACAACATCTGAAACACTTCCAGTACTGGATAACAAAGGGCCAGCTAAAGAAATTAGTTCAGATTTGCATTCACCTGTACTGAGAAGATAGAAACGCACAGTAAAGCCTCCTGATAGACTTAACCTGTGAATTTTGCTTAAACATTTGAATTTTCATATAAGGAAAAGTCAAAAGGAAATGTAATCGTTTGATTATTAATACTGTGATTGCAATGTAAATAATTATTGAGATTGTTGTTTGATGCATTACATCTTGTATAATGTGTACAGTGTTTGCTTAGTGTTAGCTAATCTATAAGTAATTAGTTGTAATAACTTGTTCTTTAAGTCTAATGGAAAGGGGATGTAGTGATAGTGTAGTTGTAGATGTGAGTACAGAAACTAACCACTAGGTGTCAGTAGTATTACACCTACCGGCAGAGTATGCAGACTGAGAAGCAGTAGGGTGGACGTGTTGTTGCTGTTCCTGCTCGCCATGTATACACTCACCTAAAGGATTATTAGGAACACCATACTAATACTGTGTTTGACCCCCTTTCGCCTTCAGAACTGCCTTATTGATTCATTGATTCAACAAGGTGCTGAAAGCATTCTTTAGAAATGTTGGCCCATATTGATAGGATAGCATCTTGCAGTTGATAGAGATTTGTGGGATGCACATCCAGGGCACGAAGCTCCCGTTCCACCACATCCCAAAGGGTTGAGATCTGGTGACTGTGGGGGCCATTTTAGTACAGTGAACTCATTGTCATGTTCAAGAAACCAATTTGAAATGATTCGAGCTTTGTGACATGGTGCATTATCCTGCTGGAAATAGCCATCAGAGGATGGGTACATGGTGGTCATAAAGGGATGGACATGGTCAGAAACAATGCTCAGGTAGGCCGTGGCATTTAAACGATGCCCAATTGGCACTAAGGGGCCTAAAGTGTGCCAAGAAAACATCCCCCACACCATTACACCACCACCACCAGCCTGCACAGTGGTAACAAGGCATGATGGATACATGTTCTCATTCTGTTTACGCCAAATTCTGACTCTACCATCTGAATGTCTCAACAGAAATCGAGACTCATCAGACCAGGCAACATTTTTCCAGTCTTCAGCTGTCCAATTTTGGTGAGCTCGTGCAAATTGTAGCCTCTTTTTCCTATTTGTAGTGGAGATGAGTGGTACCCGGTGGGGTCTTCTGCTGTTGTAGCCCATCCGCCTCAAGGTTGTGCATGTTGTGGCTTCACAAATGCTTTGCTGCATACCTCGGTTGTAACGAGTGGTTATTTCAGTCAAAGTTGCTCTTCTATCAGCTTGAATCAGTCGGCCCATTCTCCTCTGACCTCTAGCATCAACAAGGCATTTTCGCCACAGGACTGCCGCATACTGGATGTTTTTCCCTTTTCACACCATTCTTTGTAAACCCTAGAAATGGTTGTGCGTGAAAATCATTGTGATTGTGAAATACTCAGACCGGCCCGTCTGGCACCAACAACCATGCCACGCTCAAAATTGCTTATCACCTTTCTTTCCCATTCTGACATTCAGTTTGGAGTTCAGGAGATTGTCTTGACCAGGACCACACCCCTAAATGCATTGAAGCAACTGCCATGTGATTGGTTGATTAGATAATTGCATTAATGAGAAATTGAACAGGTGTTCCTAATAATCCTTTAGGTGAGTGTATATGCCTGCTAGTGACCTGAAAGTGAATAAAAGATAGGTTTTGTTACAAAACAGTTTCTTTAATGAATTAAGAAACATTACACATAGTTGACTGAACAGCATTTATTGCCTAAATAAAGCATTCAAATGAAACATTACATCAACACATTAAGCATTAAACATTACATTGTCACGTGCATTTGTTAATTATATTCCTTGTTTTAGGTAATGGCTTGTAATCACGGAATCCAAATTAGCCTAATAATCATAACAAAAGATCGCTAGCGTAAGGCACTGACTAATGCTCACGCTTTGCACGTCACTTTACGTTCCGTTTTTAGCAACATTTGCATCTCTAGATTAATGAGTTTACTGACAAACATCTTAAACCTACTAAACATCATATTTATACAAATATAGCGACTTACAGCCTTATGCGGGTCATGACTTCACTGCACGAGTCGCTTTTCAGCCATGACACTTCACAATGAACTCAACACAAGTCATATACGAAAGTTACAATACACCATCCTCGCCACAAGAGGGCGCCTAAAGGTCAACATTTAACCAAATCAAACTTTCCTTACAATTAAACTGAACCATTACAATATCAGATGTAAAACATAGTTTAAATCATTCTTTTATTTATTTAAACTGTTATTGTGAACATGCACAGTATTTATGATTAGGACTCATAATGAAGATTTACGAGTGTCCTTCATCTGCTGTCAGATATGCTACAATAAGCTTCACTAAAAAGCCCAATGTGCTCTCTCCATGGAAATTTAAGAAGGGATGGGTGTTTTCTTTAAGTGATAGGCTAGAGTGAAATGATATGTGTATTATCTTGCTGTATATGTATAATTTTCTAAAAGTGACCAAAAAGCTATTTAACTCCAGCTCACCATTGGTGTCGCCAAACTGCTCCATCTCCAAAACGTTTGTACGCATGGGTTAGAGTTTGCATGCAGGTGTGCAAATTTTCCCGTGAAGTTTTTTTTATTTATAAATCACAACTTATGCGTTGGAAGTGGCATACGCCTCTTTCAGGGCCTGTTTTATGTGTACGCAACGGTTATAAATGAGGCCCCTGGCGCTCCGGGCCACCAAGCAGACCGCTACTGCGGTCAGGAGATTGACTATGAGAAAAAGAGAAGTCCTTTCTCTTTGATGCTCCAGTTTCGCCCTTTGAGTTGTTCGGCACATTTGTCAAGGCGGTGGTTGGAAAAATTCAGAGGCGAAGGCGCGCTCGGTAGCTTTTCGTCTTATATACTGCACTGGTCCGAGTCTACACACGGACAGCCAAGGGGCCCTGGCCCGAGGACCGAAGACGGGGCCAGAGGAACAGTCATTGTTGTTCCTCTGTTGGCCTCCATTTCCTCTAGCCCTTATTCTTGTGATGTTACAGGAACTCTGTTGCTACTTTGTCCTAATGTTTATGCTAAAGCACGTCTAGCCTAGTGATAGCTGGAGATGTGGGCTTTCTGATTTAAGCCCCTGTACTAGATTTAAAGAGGAAGTAGTTCCTCTTGGCTTCCTCTCACTGCGAGAGTCATTCTGTTGAAGCCCAGACTGTGCTTAGTATGTTGGAAGGTCATAGGCCCATCAGCCTCCTCAAGTCACCTTTATTTATATAGTGCTTTTTTACAATACATATTGTTTCAAAGCAGCTTTACAGTAATAACAGGAAAATAATGCAACAAACTTGTTTCTAGAAGAAAATAGCGTCATAATCCAGCTTAAAGTCACACTGTGTAACAATTGTGTTTTTGTCAAACAGCGACCCCTAGAGTCGCTGTAGAATACTTGCACTGTCGTAAATAATCAGCAGTGGATGAATGAACAGCATGTAAAAAAAATGACATACTACAAGCAAGCGCAACAACATACAACACAACGTAGAATGCAAACAAGTTTACAAATAAGAGATTTATTTAGTGGCCACTTCATGCGTTTTCTCAGATCGGATAGCTATCTGATTTATCAAAACGATTCCATTTACACATGGTCACATAAATGTGTTTTTGCGAAACGGATTTAAATCAGATCTTCAATTCCCGCACTATATGCGGATTTAATGGAGTGCACGTCACCGAAAGCAACAGATATGAGCTGCATTTTATTGATCATCAGCTAAAATTTCTAAATCAAAGACTGCAATAAGAGAGAGCGGCAGCATCTCTGGTAAGATCATTTCGTTTCTTTACTTTTAATGATGATGATTGTGTGTTAAGCGTCTGCGACTTACTTTCACTTTCATTTGCGATAGTTTGCACGTTGGCTTAATGAATAGATGCTCAGCTTCTCATCTACGGTGATGCGTGTTCCCGTAGCGTCATCATATCTGGCTATAACATTACATAATGCCTATAACACGCTTTCACACGTTTATTTATTTATTTATTTTTTGCATTTTTGGGAGGAGTACAATTTACATATGTGGTTTCAACAACCAGATGCATTTACACTTGTCCAGTTTCATCTGGAATGCGTCTCAGACCTCCTCCTGAAGTGGTTTGAGCGATCGGATTCAAATCCGTCTCGAATGCGTTTCGGAGGGCATTTACACCTGGTCTTTTCACGATCGGATAGCTATCCGATCTGAGAAAACGCATGAAGTGGTCAGGTGAACAGGTAAACAGCCCCCATGACAAAAACATACGCACGAAAGCCGAAAACACACGCTGGTTGGCCTCTCATGTCCAAATTTGAGGAAGTGGTGGGGGGAGTGACATATGCCGTAAAGCAGACGAATTTTGTAGTTCTTTTTGTGCTCGGGTTACTACCCGAATCCCGAAGTTACGCAGTGCCAGTAAAAGCGATACAGACCCCGTCAGGCCATGGCTGACATGTCATTCAACCTATTGTAAGTCGATGTACCATCACAAGGGTCTTGTAAATATATAATGAAGGTTGAAAAGCTACACAGTGTTCCTTTAAGTAAGTTCAGTGATGGTTCATTTTTGTTGTAAAAAATTTATTAATTTAGTTAATTTATATATATATAGCCGCTCTGGAGAAAACCGTGATGTAGCCGTGATGTAGAGTCAGAAAAGGAGCTCCTCCTGTAGGCCCCTCACTCTTTGCGCTCCATCTGTTGTGTGCATCTTAGCCTTCCCCTAGATATCGTTTTACCTATTGTAAACACTAGAGAACCACATGGGTGTGAGAGCGGTAGGCTTCCTCTTGTTTTGAGAGTCGTCCAGTTGAGGCCTCTGCTCCCCAGAGCTCCATGGAGGCAGTACCTGTCTCTAGTTGGAGACTGTGATCAGGTTCACTCTCTAAGGAGCTGAGTAGGCGCCTGTTGACACTGACATGCTCAGGTTGAGCTATATTGTTACTCCTCTCATTTCAGAGAGTCATTATGCAGAGTATATGGTTCCCTAGAGTTTCTAGCATAAGCCCCAGCATTTGCCCAAGACATTTTCAGGCCTTCAACTGGAAAGAGCCTCCTTGGTAGTCGGGCTGGTCTAGATGCAGACTTCAGCACTCCACTTGATTAAAGGGTCGCCAGGTTGAGTATGTCCTTCCTGGGGCCAAGTAGCTATGTCAAGCTGCAGCTTTGTAAGCAGACTTTCTTATTAACCTCTTTCCAGAGTCTAAATGCACTTTGTGAGTTGTTGGCTCACTCTGGGCCTCCTTTACAGTAAGTGTTTTTAGATAGAGCGGGTGTTGTACCTTTCTAACAAGGCTTTGTGTTACTACTAACAGCTCCCTAGAGCTCTGTGAATAGCATAGTGTTGTAGGGCCCTGTAGGTGCCTCCACATTATTGCCGCCAAGAAGCGTAGATAGTACTCCCTCGGTGGAGAGGGTATTTTTGTAGAGGTACTCCGTTTCTGCAATAGCCACTGGGTAAGCTTGCGTAGTACTCCCCTTGTGTGAGAGGGTCGATGTGCAGGGTACTTTGCTCCCTGGGCCTAAAGTGTATCAGGCCCTCATTGGTTTCTTTGGCCTCTGTACATATAGCAAGCTAGACATTGTTAAGTGACTGGCTCTTAAATAGTCCTCCTTGATAGTCAGGCTATTCCAGATGCAGACTTTAGTACTCCCCTTGGTTTAAGGGTCGTCATGTTGAGTACGTAGCCTGGGTCTAGATAGCTCTGCCAAGCATGCTTTTCATACCCCTTTTTAAGAGTCTGAATGCGCTTTTTAAGTCGTTGGCCCTCTTTGGGTCCTGGTCACTTTTGACTGACTTTTGACTAACTCACTTTTGGCTACAGTGCGAGTTTGCCTCTCCTTGGTATGGGGGTTGACTTTGGTCCCTAGGGCCTGGGCCATACTTCCTTAAAGGAACCACCCTCAAATATGGGTTCTGGTTTCCAAGCCTTTGAGCTTGGCTCTGGTTCAAGTCCTCCTTGTGAATCAGGAAGGTACTTCCTCATTGAGACATAAAGCTCAGACAGTGGCCATAGGGTGTAGTGCTACTGACAGCCTGGTGCGTACCTGTAGGGGAATTTAACTCTTATTTTACATCTTGTGAAAAGGACATTTTACCACCCCTTTAAGTTTGCAAAGTCAATCACTGGACTGGTTATCAAAGCCTGGGTTAAGTGAACTGCACATATAAAATGTTTTAGTGCTTTTCTCATCCATGGATGGAATGTTACGCTGGCCCTTTAAGAAACGTCACTGTCTGGAAGTGTAGCGAGAGTGGTCTGTGAGCAGCATGATTTCCCAACGTGGTTTGGATGATGCTCATGCGGACGCTGTGTCGAATCAAGGCCACAAAAGTCGATGATATAACCAAAATAGTGAGAAATATGCACTTTTAGTAGTTTGTGAAGTCCGCCTCAGTGTTTGCTTGGCCGGATGGCTGTGTATTGTGTTGATTGATGTTGATTGATGGTGATTTCTGTCGAGACGCATCTCTGTGTGGGGAAATCCTTTCCTTAAAGCAAACTTTATTGATTTCAATCACTTTACACAAGCCCTTCTACTCTAAGTTCCCGAAATTTTGCTTAATTAACGCTGCGCTGTTCCAAGTGCAGTCTGGAATAAAATACCCCTTTATATACTTTTCATTCTGTGTTCGGTGTTGACATACATAAATCTCACTAAAAGCATCTTTTTTTATGACAGTTGTAATGCTGCTGTGCACACTATGGAAGTAAAATAATGTCAAATGTTTTTGAAATAAAAAAGCCTGTTGAATTGCACTACTTGGAAAAAAATAGGCATTGCATTAACCATGCTTGCATTTTAATGCATTGTATTTTTAGGGCTTGCATTTTTATGGGCTGAAATTCAACATGGTTGAATATTTAAGCTGTGAATATTTCAATTAAAAACATTTCAAACACATTTTCATTATTAAAAATTCAATAATCCATATTCACCTTTCATATTTCACTTCTAAAATATTCAAACTGTTTAACAATACAACCTATAATATTCAACAGGCAATTTTCGGTCCATTTTATTTCGTTTTGCAAATTTGCTTCCACAAATTCAGTGGTTCAAATTCGACAGTAAATTCAACATTGAAGTCCAGGAACTGCAGGAAAAGCAGTAGATTGCCGAGCATACTCTCCATCTGCTGTTAGTCAATCTCACCAGCAGGAGGTGCAAAAGCGCGTGTTGTTGACGAAGACCAGCAACAGTTAGAGCAAGTAATTCATTCCTAAAACTCATTTATAGCAATGTAAGTGTATTTGCGCTGCATGCAGGCTATTAGGGTTTCCCTCAATACTTCAGGATTCCCCTGCTGGACATATAAAATGCTTAATGTAGCTTAACAGACTAATTATGGTGATATAAAAGACCAAACTCGCAGGCAAGCAGATGGACTCAGAATAACGCACAAAGCTTAATGCTGAGCGTTTCCCAGTGATAGACTGGCATAAATTTGGCTTGACGTTGGACATTCGCACATTTAGGGACCGTCTCTAAAGTGAATACGACTTTGGTATACACGTTTCTAACTTCGATAGGCGACTTACAGTCATAAAACCAACTGTAAAGTGTTCATGTAGTGTCAGGCATAATGCGCACCCTTTGGATTTTTGATATTTATTCAAATAAATTTAAGTTTGCTATTGAAGTTAGAAACGTGTATGCCAATGTTTTATGCAACTTTAGAGACGGTCCCTAAATGTGCGAATGTCCAATGTCAAGCCAATTTTACATTTAGTCATTTAGCAGACGCTTTTATCCAAAGCGATTTACAGTTAAACTAACAATAGGAGGACAACAATATGCAAGTGCTATGACTCTTCCCAGTTTAAGCTAATGCAATACACATAGGCATACTATATATAGAGAGAGGGGGAGGGGGAGAAGAGAAAGTGTTAGTATTAATTGATCAAATGTTGATTTTCATGCCAGTATATCACGAAACGCTCTGCATGAAACTTTGTGCGTTAAGTTCAGAGTCCATCTGCTAGTTTGGTCTTTTATATCACTGTATTAGTCCATTAAGCTACATTAAGCGTTTTGTCCCAACGGAAGGGGAATCCTAGCCTGACTACGTCAGACTTCGTACTTCCGCTCAATTTCAGTTTGCTTCTGTACTGTTCTGTCTACGAAGCAAAGCGAAGTAGCAGAGTTTGGTATTACCAGGCTAGGGGAATCCTTGAGTATGAGGTATTGAGGGAAACCGATCATAGAGAAAGTTGATGACATGTAGGCTACACAGGGAAAGTAACAATGAAGTTATTGAATGAAACATAAACACAGCTTTTGTGTGTTTATCATCTTTTCTGCATATATACTGACACAGATAATCATTTTCATTTTATGAATGAATTACTTGCTCTAACTGTTGCTGGTCTTCGTCAACAACACGTGCTTTTGCACCCCCTGCTGGTGAGATCGACTAACAGCAGATGGAGAGTATGCTCGGCAATCTACTGCTTTTCCTGCAGTTCCTGGATGTCAATGTTGAATTTACTGTCGAATTTGAACCACTGAATTTGTGGAAGCGAATTTGCAAAGCGAAATAAAATGGACTGAAAATTGCCTGTTGAATATTATAGGTTGAATTTTTAAACAGTTTGAATATTTTGAAAGTGAAATATGAAAGGTGAATATTAATTATTGAATTTTTAATAATGAAAATGTGTTTGAAATGTTTTTAATTGAAATATTCACAGCTTAAATATTCAACCATGCTGAATTTCAGCCCATAAAAATGCAAGCCCTAAAAATACAATGCATTAAAATGCAAATATGGTTAATGCAATGCCTATTTTTTTCAAGTAGTGCAATTCAACAGGCTTTTTTATTTCAAAAACATTTGACATTATTTTACTTCCATAGCACACACTCACGACTAAGATACTGTCCAAATAGTCTTTAATTAAACACACAGGAGATCACTCGAGACTCAAAAGTAGGAACACAGGAGATCACTGCGGAGACACACAAATAGAAAAAACAAAGTAAACGGGAAATACAAATGCAACTAAATGAGACAAGTGCAGATCATAGGTAACCACAGAAACTAACAGGGACATAATCAGTAACCTAGGAAACAGGAACTAAACAGAGAGGAAAAATGGGGACAAACGGAAACCGATCGGGGGGGTATTGCTGAAAGCAGGTTATGTGACATACCCAGGTATGTTTAAGAGTAAATTACCTCTGTTTTTAGGAACAAAAACGGAGGTAACTTTCAGGGTAAGTAGCCATTGCAACTTACTCTCTGAGCATTACTCTCTGATGAGGCTCCAGTGGGCGTGACAGATTGTGCATATATATATATTGTCACAATCTGTTCTGTTCTATTTCAGTTATCATGGACATTCATACATATATATTAATTCTCATCTCACACATCATTGATCTGCATTTAGATGCTTTTTTTTGCAACAGGACATATTCTATGCTATCATGTATTTCTAAAATAAATTTCAAGCAATGTGGAAACAAAATTACTTTTACAAAGATAAGCAAGCAAAGATAACATTTAGTTTAAGGCTCAATCCCAATTCTATTTTATACCCCTTCGCCTACCCCTAACCCTTCGCCTACCCCTTACCCTTGCCCCTTGAAACAGAGTTTCAAGGCGTAGGGGTGAAAATATTCCCCTAAGAAATGGGACACCACTATTACACCGTTACATGTCATTATACATCGTCGCTAGCGCCTACGTCACAGGAGATGCGCCAATGTTTATCACAAACTTCCAAGATGCCGTCGTCAGCTGTAGTCTTGCGTGAGTTACAGCTATTTTTTTGCATTTTTCTTAAGTTTGCAGAAAACAACGGAGATGACGATATCTTTGACGCCTAATGCTGCGTTCACACCAAACGCGAATAGAGCGTCTGGCGCGAGTGATTTCAATGTTAAGACGCGTTTACGCCTCATTCGCGCGTCCACTTCGCTTCAAACTTTTGCTTTTTACACGCGTCATATTGTTAACGAACTTTAACGATTTTTTTGCAACCGTTTCTTTGAAGAACATGACCGTAAACACTAGATTGAATGTGACATAAAGAAAATGATTATTGGCAGTCATGTTGCCTCTGTAGCCGGTGTATGCAGGTACATTTCTCATACCCCTTCGTTTGAAGTGTGGTCCCGAAAAATCTTCGTTTCAAGGGCTTTCTGGCCCTTCCCCTTACCCCTACCCCTCCAACCAAAAGAGAATCGAGACAGCCCTACCCCTTCACGGGAACGCGCAAAACGGAGGGGTAGGGCCAAGGGGTGAATTGGGATTGAGCCTTAGTTTAAGTCTTTATTTGTATTATATAATTAGCATCAAACAATGTAGGTCTTATTCAAAGTGATTAAAGATTATTAAATGAAAAGATTGAAAAATGATTGCACAACCACCAAATAGGTGGTGATATTCACTAAGGAGCCTATGTCAATAGAAGTAGTATGGTGTGTATTTTCTTATAGTGACTTGTAGATTCGTCGCTCTGTTGAGAATGTTTTGTTAACTATGAACATCCTTTGGGTTGGCTAAACTTACTCCCGGACGCGTTTTTGAAAACAGCATACTTCGAGGAAGCAAGGTTTGTGTTAATCAACAGAGAGTTCAGGGCAGGGGCGTGTCTACAGAGGTGGCACGGGGTGGCACCGGCCCCCCCTGGAATATGATTGGCCCCCCCTGGGCCCTACCTGTCTCATGTCATCGAGGTCAGATAAATCCCATCACATAGAGCCTCTTTCACCTAGATATCATCATATAGAGACTGTGTCTGTTCCCCGAATTAGGAAATACCAAAAACTTCCAAACCCATCTAAGGTTAAAAATTTAATTGATGTTCAAAAAAAAAAAAAAAAACACATATAAAACAAATGAGCAAATTATAAAGCTTGGGTTGCTGAATATTCGATCCCTTACTTATTGTTAATGATATGATTACAGACTATAACCTAGATGTGCTGTGTTTGACAGAAACCTGGCTAAAACCAAACGATTACATTACTTTAAATGAATCCACCCCCCAAGATTACTGTTATAAACATGAACCTCGTCTGAAAGGCAAAGGGGAAGGTGTTGCTGTAATTTATAGTAATATTTTCAGAATTACTAAGAAGTCTAGTTTCAAATGTAATTATTTTGAAGGGTTGGTGCTTAATGTAACAATATATAGTGTAAATGATAAATCACGTTTGAGATTTGTGCTGGCTACTGCATACAGGCCACCAGGGCACCATACAGACTTTATCAAAGAATTTGCTGACTTTCTATCAGAGTTAGTACTGGCTGTGAAAAAGTCCTAATTGTTGGTGATTTTAATGTACATGTAAATAACAAAGACATATGCATTGGGATTGGCATTTAAAGACATTCTTAACTCTATTGGAGTTAGACAACGTGTCAGGGCCTGACGAGTCATTGTCGTAATCATACTCTAGGGTCTAATATTATCACATGGAATCAATGTTGATGCCATTGAAATTCTGCAGCAGAGCGATGATATCTCAGATCATTAACTAGTCTTGTGTAAACTTTATTTAGCCAAGGCTGCAAAGCCAACTCCGTGTTACAAATATGTTAGACCTATCACTTCTGCCACTAAAAATTGCTTTATTAATAATCTTCCTGATCAGTTTCATCATCTCAGCATCCCAGATAGCTTAGACGAACTCGATATTGCGACAGAAACTTTTAACTCTCTCTTCTCCAGCACTTTAGATACAGTTGCTCCTTTGCGCTTAAAGAAGATTAAAGAAAATAGTCCAACGCCGTGGTACAACGAGCACACTCAGGCACTTAAGAGAGCAGCCAGAAAAATGGAGCGCAACTGGAAGAAAACAAAACTAGAGGTATTTCGCAATTCATGGAAAGAGAGCACGATTGTGTACAGAGAGGCCTTAAAATCTGCTATTTCTGCTTATTTTTCAACCCTATTAGAAGAAAATAAACAAAACCCTAGGTATTTATTTGAAACAGTGGCTAAACTAACGAAAAATAAAGCTTCAAGCCCAGAAGTTTCCAAGCAGCACAGCAGTAATGATTTTATGAACTTCTTCACTTATAAGAAATATCAGGGAGAAAATTATAACTATGCAACCGTCTACTACAGTATTGCATCAGGCAGTGCATTGTAGTCTCCCTAAGGAAAAATTGGATTCATTCATTGCTATAGGAGAGGAAGAATTTTCTAAACTTGTTAAATCATCTAAACCGACAACATGTATGTTAGACCCTATACCGACTAAGCTACTGAAAGAGATGCTTCCAGAGGTCATAGATCCTCTTCTTAATATCATTAATTCACCTTTGTCATTAGTAAACATACCAAAAACTTTTAAGCTGGCTATGATTAAACCGCTTGTTAAAAAAATGCAACTTGATCCTACAGAATTAGTCAATTACAGGCCGATCTCGAATCTACCTTTTCTGTCATAGATACTAGAAAAGGCAGTATCTTCACAACTATGTTCCTTTTTAGAAAGAAATGATATTTTCAATCAGGATTTAGTCCGTACCATAGTACTAAGACAGCTCTCATTAGAGTCACAAATGATTTGCTCTTATCATCCGATCGTGGTTGTATCTCTCGATTAGTGTTACTCGATCTTAGTACTGCATTTGACACTATCAACCACAAAATTATTTTAAATAGACTCAAAAATTATGTTGGCATTAGTGGAATTGCATTAGCATGGTTTAAATCATATTTATCTGACCGTTATCAGTTTGTAGTAGTAAATGAAGAGATGTCTTATCAATCAAAAGTTCAGTATGTACATGCTACCCGGAGATATCATTAGGAAGCATGGCATTAGTTTTCACTGTTATGCTGATGATAAGCAGCTCTATTTTTCTTCACACCCTGACGAAACTTACCAATTCACAAAATTAACGGAATGCACAACTGATATAAAAACTGGATGACTAGCAATTTCTTACTACTAAATTCTGAAAAAACAGAGATTCTAATTATTGGACAAAAACCTTCCTCACGTAATAACCTAGAATACTGTCTAACACTTGATGGCTGATCTGTCAAGTCCTCGTCGTCGGTTAGGAACCTGGGTCTGCTCTTTGATACCAATCTTTCATTTGAAAGTCACGTGTCTAGTATCTGTAAAACTGCATTTTTTCATCTTAAAAATATATCAAAATTACGTCATATGCTCTCAATGAAAAATGCATAACAATTAGTTAATGTGTTCATGACATCAAGGCTAGATTATTGTAATGCTATTATGGGTGGTTGCCCTGCACGCTTAATGAACAAAGTACTGCTGGTCCAAAATGCAGCAGCAAGAGTTCTTACCAGAACCAGGAAGTATGACCATATTAGCCCGGTTCTGTCAACACTGTATTGGCTCCCTATTAAACAACGTATACATTTTAAAATATTGCTGATTACTTACAAAGCACTAAATGGTTTAGCTCCCCAGTACTTGAGCAAGCTCTTAACGCATTATAGTCCGTCACTTCTATTGCGATCTCAAAATTCCGGCCAGTTGATAATACCTACAGTAGAATATCAAAATCGACTGCTGGCGGTAGATCCTTTTCCTATTTAGCACCAAAACTTTGGAACAATCTTCCTAACATTGTCCGTGAAGCAGACACACTCTGTCAGTTCAAATCTAGACTAAAAAACACATCTCTTTGGCCTAGCATACACATAACACATTATAGACTTCTATAATTCAATGTTAGGCTGCATAGATTAGGTCAGCCGGAACCGGGAACACTCCCCATAAATCCTGATGTACTTGTTACATCATAAGACGGATGGCGTCTACGCTAATATTAGTCTCTCTGTTTTTTTTTGTTTTTTTTTACATTTTATTTATGCAGATTTTTTACATACAAAATACAAATAAACAATACAACGACAAAAAGAAAAGAAAAACAAAACATAAAGAAAAGGGAATGCAGTAAATCAGACAATTAAGGCACAAAAAAAAAAAAAAAAAAAAAACCCAGCCAGCATATACACATTTTATAAAAGGGAAAAATGACAAATATACGTGTGTCCATTCACTGAACAGATCTCCCAAAATATCCATAAATCAAGGAGGCCTAAGCCAGAGGGGAGTGTCAAAGTTTCAGTAAAGATAAAATAAAATATATAAATACAAACAATGCATTTAGGTCCCGATTTGTGGTCTATCCTTCCTGATGAACTCTATGAAAGGGCCCCAGATCCTCTTAAAATTATCTATAGAGTTAGACATAGAAAACCGAATTTCTTCAAGGTGTAAACAGGAAACCATGTCATTAAGCCACCTCTTGAAGCAAGGGGAGGAAGCTGACTTCCATTCCATTAGAATAACTCGTTTTGCAATGGTCATGCCAAACATGAGGGCTTGTTGTAAAGCGGATGGAAGAGCCAAAGAATCGTTGGAGCAGCCCAATATCACTAAGAGACAATCAGGGATTAGTTGTCTATTATAAACATCACTGTAGAAACTGAAAATGTCAACCCAAAATCTTGTGAGCTTAGGGCAGGACCAGAAAAGATGTCCAAGAGTTCCATCAGCAGATTTGCATTTATCACAAGTGGGGGAAACAGCAGGAAAAAATTTGTTCAGTCTAGTTTTGGAATAATGCAACCTATGAACAACTTTAAACTGGATAAGCTGAAGTCGAGCATTAATAGAGCATGATTTTATCCTGTTTAAACCTATCGCCCATAGCTCATCAGATATAGTTTCGCCGGTGTCATTGATCCATGCCTCTTTAATATGGAGAGAGGGGGTTGCCACAACGAAGAGACTAACAAAACGAGAGATCAAATGTTTGGAGGTGGGAAGGCTGGTCATAATATCAAAAAAGTTATGTTGCATGGGACTTGCATCAAGAGGAGAAGAAGTATGCTTGACAAAATTCCTAATTTGTAAATACCGAAAAAATTGATTGGTAGGGAGTTTGAACTTAGCCTGGAGTTGGACAAAAGATGCAAAATGATTATCAATGTAGAGATCTCTGATAATAGTTAAACCTTTATTTGACCATTGCATAAAAAACGCATCCATCAAACCAGGCTTAAAACAGGGGTTCTGACATATGGGGGCGTGAATTGATTTTCCTGGGAGGTTCAGAATTGACTTGATTTGTTTCAAAATTTTAATGGAGTTGCAGAGTAAAAAATTATTCCGTAGTGATTTAAGTTTAATATCAGGATTTGAGAATAGAATGGCTGACAAGGAGGCGCCAGTAAGTGACACAGCATTACTAAGCTCAATCTCAGGCCATCTAGGGCCGGGAGCGCTCCCCTCTGACCCTCCAGCCGTGAATTGATTCCAGAAAACCCATGCTCTGGCGTTACAGGCCCAGTAGTAATGCCGAAAAACAGGCAGACCTAGACCACCCTCCTCCGCGGATTTCTGTAAATGGGCCTTTGAAATACGGGCGGGCTTGGAGGCCCAGATGAAGGGCATGATAATAGAATCTAACATCTTGAAAAAGGAAGTAGTGAGGAAGATGGGTACATTCTGAAATAAATAAGTAAATTTTGGAAGCACAACCATTTTAATAATGTTGACTCGGCCAATCAATGAGAGGGGGAGAAGTTTCCACTTATCTATCATACTCTTAAGCTTGCCAATCAGATCCATATCATTAAGTTTAAGAAGTTGTTTAGGATTTCTGGGGATGTTAATCCCCAGGTAGGAAAAATATTCATGGGAGACTTTGAAGGGCAAATTATGAAGAAAACTGGAGTCAAGACCATTAGATAAAGGCATAAAAACAGATTTCTCCCAGTTTATAGTAAATCCAGAGAGTTGTCCAAAGCCATCTATCATATTAAGCAGGGGTGAAAGGGATGCTTTTACATCTGAGAGGGTCAGAATTATATCATCTGCGTACAGACCGATGGTGCACTCGGATGTGCCGCAACTTATACCGGAGATTTGGGGGTTGGCTCTAATGGCTATGGCCAGTGGCTCAAGTGCTAAAGCAAAAAGCATTGGAGAGAGGCAGCAGCCCTGCCTGGTACCGCGGTGTAAAGGGAACGGTGGAGACCTTTCATGGTTGGTTAGAACCGAAGATTGGGGACCAGCATACAGCATTTTTAATATCTGCATAAATTTAGACCCAAACCCAAATTTTTCAAGAGCCGCGAACATGTATTTCCATTCCACCTGATCAAAGGCCTGCTGGGCATCAAGAGAGATCACAGCAGAGTGGGGCAATTTAGTTGAATACATTAAATTAAGCAAACACCTCGTGTTTGAGAAGGAAAATCTATCGGGGATGAAACCTGATTGGTCAGGGTGAATCAAAGTTCCAATATATTTTTTTAGCCGGTTGGACAGGACCTTAGCTATAATTTTTTGGTCAGAGTTGAGCAGAGATAGGGGACGATACGAAGAGACATTTGTTTCGTCTCTGTCCTTTTTTAATAGGACACAGATATGAGCGTCATAAAGAGTATGAGGGAAAATACCCTTTTTTACTGAGCAATTGAACATCCGAAGCAGGAGGGGGGCGATAACGTCAATGTGCGACTTGTAAAATTCGATCCCAAATCCATCTGGACCGCATGCTTTGCCACCGGGAAAAGAACGGATTGCATATCTGATCTCCTCCATTGTAAATTCAGACTCCAGTTCGAGTCTTGCTGATTCAGAAAGGACTGGAATGTCTAAATTATGGAGAAAATTGTTAATATCTGTATCCGTGGCAGTAGATCTAGAAATATATAACTGGCTGTAAAAATTAAAAAACCTGTCGTTAATCTGCTTGTGATCTGTTAATAGCTGACCTGAGGAGGAGGAAATTTTATGTATCGCTCTATCAGATGTGACGCCCTTTAGTTGCCTAGCGAGCAATTTATCAGCCTTCTCACCCAGCTCAAAGTGCTTCTGTCTCAGTTTACGAATATAGTTCCCAACCTGTTCGCCCAGAATATGGTTGTATTCATATTTCACTTTTAAAATAGAGCTAAGTGTATCATCAGAACCTGAGTTTCGATAATCCTCCTCCAGTTTAGCTAGTTCAGCCTCCATATCAGTGCGACGCTTGAGCCTCGCTCTTTTGCGAGAAGACTGATACGAGATGATGTGCCCTCTTAACACAGCTTTAAACGACTCCCACAAAGTAGAATCTGAAACAGCACCGTTATCATTATTGAGCATAAAATCAGCAATCTTGGTTGATATATAGCCACTGAACGTGTCATCTAAATAAAGAGAGGGGTTAAATTTCCAGCTATATTGAGGGGCATAAAGTTTGAAGTCAATCACCAGTGAAAGGGGCGCATGGTCAGAGATTAAGATACTATGGTAAGTTGAGCTTATTACATTTGAAATAAGTCTGGAGTCAACCAGCATAATCAATTCTAGTGAAACTACCATGCACGGGGGAGAAAAAAGAAAATTTCTTTTCTAAGGGGTGTTGGTGCCTCCATATGTCAACCAAATCCAGAGAATGGGCAAGGTTATTGAGAACAGAGACCGATTTCAATAATGGGGCCACGGATGAGGAGGACCTATCCAATATTGGATCGAAATAACAATTAAAGTCGCCGCCGATAATTATGTTGAAATCATTATATTCTGTGACTAGGTTGAATATTTTACAGAAAAAATCGGGGTTATCGAAATTTGGGGCATAAATGTTTAAAAGAACTAAGGGGACTGAGTTAACCGTACCCGTGACAAGTATGAACCTCCCACCTGGATTGGTAGTCTGCGACTTGAAAATAAATGGAATGGTTCTGCGAACAAGAATGGCAACCCCCCTCGCCTTGGAGGAAAAGGTGGACTGGTACACCTGTGACACCCACGCAGATCTTAAGCGCCTCTGCTCTGAAGGTTGGATATGGGTCTCCTGCAAAAATACAATATCAGATGATAGGGACTTCAAATGTGAGAATACTTTGCCACGTTTAATAGCCCTGCCCATACCCCTACAATTCCAAGTAGTAAAAGTGATGTGGCTCATCCTTGACTTAAGTGAGTGAATGACATAGATCTATGTGGAGGAACGTAAAATAAAAGTTGACACGTGGCATACAAAGGGCTGACAAAAAAAAAAAAAAAAAAAAAACAAACAAAAAAAAAAAAAAAGGAGGAAGAGAAGCAAATAAAAAACCCACAGAAACCAAACCCGCTAACAGAACTAAGCGGTACATCCCACTAGCTAACAAGGAGGCTGCCGGGTAACAGAGCCGGCCAAACTACCCACAAAAAAGCCCACTTACCACGGGGCCCCGTGCACATCTCCAACACATTAACATATGTTTAAATTGCACTCACAAGAAGTACTCAGTCAGCGATATTCAGAACACACGCTGATATAAACAGTGCGGCATACAAAATATCATACTTAAGAAAATTATAAAAAGAAAAACACTGGGAACGGTGTGCATACATAGAAGTAATTGCATAATTTACTACACATAACTGGGAGTATCAATCACTGTTAATGCAAACCGAAAGAGAAAAAAAAAAAAATTGTCCCAGTTTTAGTTTTGTGTGCCTGAAAACGCACTATGTGTGAAACGCTATTTAAGCACACGTTACTATATGGTGCACCAACAACCAACTGAAGTAAAAGTTAGACTTGAACCTTTATCAAACGAAGAATAGGAAAATATCCAGTCCGAAAAAAAAAAAAATATATATATTTATATATATGTATATATATATATATATAAGACGTTGCATAAAGTTATAACGTTATATATACATTACGATACACAAAGATAGTACCATAATATAAGAGTTTAACTTATGTTTAAGAGTCATTTGCTGGGTCTAAAGAGTTGGCAAACCGTTCAGCATCAGCTGGAGACACAAACATCTTCGTAGTGTTGTTGTAGTCGACATGGAGCTTGGCTGGAAAACGTAGAGAACATTTAGCCCCAGCTTCGGTCAGCCGCTTCCTCACGCTTGTATAGGCTTGCCGCTGTGCCGAGACCTCCGCCGTGTAGTCAGGGAAAATGGAGACTCTCTCACCTTGATAGTGCAGGGGTGCTTTTTGACGGCTGAGTCGCAGTATGTCGAACACGTCCCGATCGTGGTGGACCTTTGCAATGATGATCCGGGGCCGCTCGTTAGGTTGAGGCTTCGGTCTCAGGCTACGGTGGGCACGGTCTATTTTCACAGGTCTGCTAAAGTTGTCTTGGCCGAGTAACTCTGGGATCAGCTTAGAAACAAAGTCAGTAGGGCTGCCTTTCTCATCCCCTTCTTTAATGCCCACAATCCTGACATTGAGTCTGCGGGAGCGGCCCTCTAAGTCGTTCACTTTCGCCTTGAGGAGACCGTTAGCCACCTGCAGCTCTTTGCACGTGACTTCCAGGGCTGTCACGCGACTGTCGTTAGCTGACAAAGCTTCGTCGAAATCATCAAAGCGGCGCTCAGATTCATGGTTTTTTTTCTGAAGCGAAGTTAGCGTTGTTTCGATTGCGTCGAGACGGTCCTCTAGAGATTTATTTAAACCATCCATGAGAGAGGTGATTTTCGCGAGCTCAGCCCCATGGCTAGCAATACCAGCTAATATCGCATCGTTGCTGGCGGCCGACGGACTCGTCTTGGCTGTATCCCTCTGACTATCGTCTTTCCTAGGCATGTTGGCATAAAAACGACTTGCAACAGGTTACAGCACGGTTTTAAGGGCAAGCCAGCGTAAAATAAAGTTAAAGTGCAATAATATGAAAGTAAAATAAGGAGACGTCACGGAGCACTCCAAACACACGTCTACTCCATCACTGCGCACGAGCGCCCCCTATTAGTCTCTCTGTTTATCCGAGGTTTACCGCAGTATCCAGGCCGTATCCAGATCTGATGAAGGACCTGCGCCTGGACAAGTGTCAACCAGTCCCTCCCCTGTGAAGGCCTCATTCCCTTCCCTTTACCTCAGTACAGATAAAATGTTGTCGTGATAATTCCAGTTTGTGTGGCTACGCAGACGCGAAACATTTTTTCTGTATTATACATTTTTAAGGCCAGAAAAATAGTTTATTGAGGGTTGATTTGTAAAGAAGGACTACACGCCTGCGCACATATATATTCAAACGCGCATACCTTTGGACTGGACACGTAATGCGCATGTGTGCGACATCTGCGTTTTCGCGGTTTGCGTTTTTGAAGTTTGCGCAGAGATAACGGATAATCTTTTGCACCTTCGAACCTATTTCAGGGAGTGCATCCTCGAAACACCAGGCACTGTTGTTCTGCGGATGGGCGGCCGGAGCGCATTAGGGTTTTCCTGTTAGAACGGGGCTGTGTTAGCGGCCCCTAAATTAATAACTAATGATCTTCGAAACGGAAGTGAATCAATCAATCAAAAACTAACTTTAGCTGGACAATAACTTTATCCTACATGTAGAGATGTTGTAAAGCCTAAACAATCTGTTACAGTAATTTCCTATTATCACTGTAAAGCTGCTTTGAAAAAATCCATATTGTTAAAAGCGCTATATAAATTAAGGTGACTTTACCTGACTGATACGCCAGATAGATTATGTTAGCTAGTTAATTTAGCTAACGTAACTTCGGCAGACTACTGAATTGAGATGACTTGTCAGTGTTATTCAGCGGAGGGCACACCACCACATAAATATAAAATAGATAAATATAACGTTATCTGTTGTTTTAAAGACTAAAGGCACAATAATGTTTTGCCAAAAAAGCTGTGGCATGGTAAACATTAAAATGTGAGAATGTTAACTAACACCATAGCTACATGCAACTCTGTGTAATTTAGATACTTAATGGGATTTTGTTTATTTTTAGGCAGAATTTAGTGGGGGGAAAAGTTGAGAATGAAAAGAGGACAGAGTCAGACTCAGCAACAGGACATCCAAGGTTTATTTAATAAGAAACCATGTCAGAGACAGATTTCATGCAGAGAAAATCCACCCCCCAAACACACACACACACACACACACACACACACACACACACACACACACACAATGTTTGTGTTGAGAATAAAGCATGTTAAATAACTAATTAATGCCTATGTGATGTTTTTTATTTATTAGAATAAAACTGTGGTCCAATCCATGCAAAATACAAAATGATTTTCAGGCTCTTGTGCAGTGCCACATTTAATACCATCTATATTAGGGCACTGGGCATTGCAAAGATTTTTGAAATCGTGCTTAATATTTTCTAAACAAGTATTTATTTCCAGTTGAATTTTCTGATTTCCCATGCCCCCCTTTTTCTTGGTCCAACAGAATAGAAGCATTCTCACTGTTTGGATGCCCAATGAGCACACCTAACTATGTAATGCTGGCAATACAACCAAGTTTTACGGTGATTGATATTAGGGTCAGGAGATCCTATTGATCCTAAAATCCTTTGAAGGACATGACAAGGTATATACTTTGTTTTATTTAAAAAAAAATTTTTTTTTTTTCAGAATTTTATAATATATATGAGTATCTCAGGTTCTATCTGTTTGTAACAGTTGCACCTCAATGCAGTACACGAGATCCAGGGGGCGGAGTTGGATCCAGATCTAAGGGGTGGAGATTGGTAGGTTTAGGAGTGGGTTTGGGGATCAGGGGGTGGAGATGGGTAGTTCTGTCAGGACCACTACCGTCAAATATGATTGACAATTTGCATACAGTTTGGATTGGCGGTATGGTTCCGTTCTGGGCGAGAACTCCCTGCGCATCCATGCAGCCTAGCATGGATAAGAGCAGGGAGAGCAGCAATAATCCCCCTTGGGGTAAACAGAACAGAACCAACATGGAAATTTGCAAATATTTAATTCAAGATTTTAAAAGTACAACATATTCGATAATTGTTCTGATTCAAGGGGAATCAGAATGTCAAATCCTGACTGGGCGAGAGGAGGAGCTGGGGATGGAGGAGGGTAATTCGCTCCTGAGAAACGCGATAGCTGCTGATACTACTGAAGGAGCTTATATATGTATATGGTGATAGGTGTTGTATTCCTATAGGTAGATGTGGATCAGCTGATGCGAGCTTGACTAACGTGACCTGCCAGAACTAACGCTACGCGTGATTTCTGTCAGGACCACTACCGTCAAATATGATTGACAATTTGCATACAGTTTGGATTGGCGGTATGGTTCCGTTCTGGGCGAGAACTCCCTGCGCATCCATGCAGCCTCGCATGGATAAGAGCAGGGAGAGCAGCAATAATCCCCCAAAACAAAACCATATGCCAATATCCCCCAAAACCAAATGACAGCGCAATTTGGATGCTTTTGTAGTTACCTGAGTGAGCCAAGGCAACAAGCATGTTGCCAATACCTGAAAAGCTTGAGCAACAGCATGCTACCAACAATACCAGCAACAAGCATGTTGTCAATACTCGAAATGTTTAGCAGTAAACATGACTGCAATGAATGACATCCACCTGAAATGAAGAAGTGAAAATTAGATATCAAAATGAATCAGCTGCTTGCTTGTTGTATATCCGCAGTCCAGTTCCAGTTTCTTTGAGTGACGCCTGTGGACTAGAGATGAGAGATGGAGATTTAATTTTCAATTATCTTTTTCATTGGAAATAAGTACTGAAGTACACAATACTGAAGTAATCCTGGTGGAAACTTCTGGTTCACACAGAATTAGCAACACAGAATTAGAATTAGCTGGATGGTTTAATGTAACAAGCGTGATGCTGATGCTTGGATACATATACTCACAAATATGTAGATTTGAATAAATTCCAATCACTAGACAAGTTATTTTTTGACGTGTACTGCATACACTGTCACCTGTCAATGACGTTATAACCTTGTTATACTTGGTTGTAGTTTACTTCTGTAGAAAAGAGAAAAATTATAAAAAATGATATACACACATTTTGTTATTATAATTTTTACACACTACCCCCACCATGACTGAGACTGATAGAATGGTTACATCCTGATGTTAGCATCATATGTTGAACACTATAGATCCAATCTAATTGGGGAAGCATCACACCAAGCTGGAGCAAGCAAGGACACATGGCAACAAGCGTGTTGCTGTAGCCAATTTAACAATTGTATGGGATCTATTGGGGGAAGCTTACACCCCTTGCGGCAGCAAAATCTGATACAAGCATGTTGTATAATCGCGGAAATATTGCTAAAACTAGTGTAGTTTGGCAGGGGAAGCATACACCCTACAGCAATAGCTCCAAGCGGCAACAAACTAATACAACAAGCGTAGTGTGTAAATCACATAACTATTGCTAAACTAGTGTAGTTTGGCAGGGGAAGCATACACCCTACAGCAATAGCTCTGACTAGCGACAAGAAAACTGATACAACTAGCATGTTTGTATAACCATAGGACTAGTATTAAAACTAGTGTTGTCCGGTCAGAGAAGCATACATCCTCTAGCTCTGAGTCAGATGCAGTGTGCACTGCGCAGCTAAGCAATGACATACAGTGTGCTTCCTCATTAATGAACATGATTACTGCTCCCGTCCTACGAATTCCTTCGGCTGTGGAGGTGAAGATGACGACTCCCATGATTCCACACTCCTTCACAGCACCATCAAGCTACAATGTTGTTAGTGTTGTTGAATACCAGACCTCTGCGGTGAATGTACTGTGTATTTTGCACAAGTATGTTACCGATATCTAGATAGCTTTAGCCACAAGCATGTGGTAACTTTAACACATTATGTTGCAATAATCAGATAGCAACCACCATACAGTACTGATAGCAATGTTGCTGAAATGACAGCATATTACTGATGCCTGAAAAATTTAGCACAGCATGTGACAATGACACCAAGTATAAGCCTAAAGCAAAGCCATGTTCCAAATAACGACTGGGCTAAATAACCTTAAAAATAAAATAACCATGTTTCAATAGCAACTAACATCTTTTAAAACAAGCAGTTTTTAATAGCCACTAGACAGCCTTAGAACAAGCAGTGTTTCAATCATTTTTTTTAATACTTATACACAGCTTAAATATACCACCATGTTGAATTTCAGCCTATAAAGATGCAAGCCCTAAAAAAAAAAAATGCATTAAAATATTAAAATGAAAGCACGATATACAATACACTGTAGCTTTAAGAAGGCCGTGTTTCCAAGAACTAGATAGACCAAGCGTGTCCGAAGTGACTCAACTGAATAGGCTTTATGCCCAGCTCCACTACTTCCTGAACTTCAGCCAGCTCCTTTGTTTCCTGTCTGCCATTATTGGACAAACTGATTAATCCAGGTGTGTCTGATTATTGTTGTTGTGACTACTGAGGTCAGGCACACCTGGATTAATCAGTTTGTCCAATAATGGCAGACAGGAAACAAAGGAGCTGGCTGAAGTTCAGGAAGTAGTGGAGCTGGGCATAAAGCCTATTGTGACGGTTTACGGTCTTTTTTAAAGCTGTGCCACAGCAGAATTATTCCGTTTGCACCATGAATTGTTAATTCATATCAAGCAGCTGCTTGAATCTGTGCTGCATAGTGCTAAAAGCACAGCGTGTGCAACGCGATCAGTTGCCAATGACAACACATAGTAACGCACATAGCCAATATGATCACATAAACCTAGCAAGAGCATTTTAATGAAAACGACTAAGTTAGAATAGCCCAAGCCACACGTATAGCATTAGCAACAAGCATGTTGCCAAAACCCTGATAGATTTTAGCAATGAGCATTAAAAAGGAACTTAGCTTAGCTTTGTGAAGACTTTCAGAGACGAATGGAGAATGAATCACATCGAGTCCTGTGTTAATAATGCAGTGATGCGAGCAGCAATGCAGACTGAGGTCAATTCCAAATCAGGAAACTTATGATCAATGCGGCAAATCTCGTGTTCAAGATTAAGATGAATCTGAGGTGAAATCCTTGTGGGGAACTAATTCCTCTTGCTAAATTCCCGATTGCACGGTTCTTTGTGAGATAATGTTGTTTGCCTGCCGAATTCCGCCATTTAATTCGCTCCTGAGAAACGCGATAGCTGCTGATACTACTGAAGGAGCTTATATATGTATACGGTGATAGGTGTCATATTCCTATAGGTAGATGTGGATCAGCTGATGCGAGCTTGACTAACGTGACCTGCCAGAACTAACACTACGCTTGATGTTTAGGTTTGTGGTTTGTGGGTCTGTCGAAAACCGCCAGAATGGGCGTGGCTGCTGACTATAAAAGCGGTCCATTTCACAGCGTCCAAAGGCGAGGATTGGTCAGGCTCAACCATTGACCCCGCCCCCCTGTCTCTCAGTCCAGCGGAAGTGGCACCAGGGCGAGCACAGACGCCGAGCTTATCGGCGTTCTCGCCAGGGCCGTTGAGGAGCTCGGCCTCTATTGGTCTTCACCAGAAGAGCCAACTAGAAGCCACCTCAATGAGTGGTTTCTGCCAGGGCGCCAACAGGCCCCTCACCAGCGGCCAGCACCATTCTTCCCTGAAGTTCATGACAAACTGACTAAGTCAGTAGTAGCCCCCTGCTCGGCCCGCCTACGCACTTCAGCCTCTGCAGTGCTCTCAACCCTTGAAGGTGCAGAGGAACAGGGGTCTAAAGGGTCTAAAGTTCATCTAAGCCATGCAGGACCACTTCAGCTCTCGCCGACCGAGCCTACACTTCGGCTGGTCAAGCTGCCTTAGCCCTGCACACCATGGCGGTCCTCCAAGTGTTCCAGGCAAAAAAAAGCGTGGACCGGACCCCACGGCCTTCAAGGATCTGCGCAGCGCCACTGACCTGGCCCTGCGCGCCACAAAGACCACCGCCCAGGCCATTGGAAGAAGCATGGCTAGAGCGCCACCTGTGGCTCAATCACACAGAGATAAAGGACGGAGACAAGATTGCCTTCCTGGACTCCCATATATCTACCACTGGTCTCTTCGGTCCCGCGGTGAAGGGCTTTGCTGAGCGTTTCATTGAAGCACAGAAGTCTTCGCAGGCCATGCAACACTTCTTGCCCAAATGCTCCAGTTCAGCTTCAGGTCGCCCAAAGAATGCGCCAACCCCACAGCCAGCCAAACCAGTGCAGCTGGTTTCTCAGCCCCGCCCAGTGGCTGAAACCAATCGACGACCACAACTAGCTAAGCGCTTCTCGTTCTCGCAACGCCAGGGCCCCCGGCCTAAAGTTGTGCTGGTCCCTGAGCCTTGGAAGCCTTCCTAGTCCAAGGACAGGAAGGAAGAGAAAGGGTTTAAGTCTCGCTGCGGCCGGACCACCCCCGAAGAGAGCTCATGTGCTTCCCCCAGCCCCCTCTTTAGTTCAGGCAGCTGGAAATGTTCCAATTGCAACCTACGGGCCCGTTTCAGGTCACGCACCCTTGCAAACAAACGCTGTTTCAACAGCAACAAATATAAAGCACAAATATTTTCAGAAAAAGAGCTCTTTTCCACTTCAAAACACCTGGGTGGCCGGGTCCCCGGCGCACGGTGGCCCTCCCCTAAACTTCGCTCAGCCCCTAGTCACTCGGGTCAAGGCCTGGGAAGTCATCCCCGATGTGTCAAAATGGGTACTGAACACGGTAAAACGAGGTTACTCGCTCCAATTCGCTTGCAGACCTCTGCACTTCCATGCCGTAGTCGAAACATCGGTAAGGAGCAACGTGGCTCACGTCCTCCGCACCGAAGTGTCAAATCTAATAGCGAAAGGAGCTGTCAAGACAGTTCCACTGTCACAAAGCGAGTCAGGCTTTTACAGCCGTTACTTCCTCATCTCGAAAAAAGATGGCGGCCTCAGGCCTATTCTAGATCTTAGATACCTGAACAAGGCCCTCATGAAATGGCCATTCAGGATGCTAACAACCAAACAAATCCGCAGATTCGCCCAGGAGACTGGTTTTTGTCAGTGGATCTGAAAGATGCTTACATTCACATCCAGATAGCCCCCCCATCACAGGCCATTCTTGAGATTCGCCTTCAAGGGGCGGGCTTATCAGTACACAGTCCTACCATTTGGACTGTCACTGGCACCTCGTACGTTTACGAAATGCATGGACACAGCTCTTTCCCCCCTGAGACAGCAGGGAATGCGCATTCTGAACTACCTTGATGGTTGGCTCGTTCTGGCCCAATCGGAGGCCGAGTTACAAACCTACAGATCCTGACTCCTCAGCCATCTAGAATGCCTTGGGCTCAGGATCAACTTCTCCAAGAGTGTACTGTCCCCCAGCCAGCGTATAACCTTCCTGGGAACAATTATTGACTCTGTTCAGATGATAGCTTGGCTCATGCCAGACCGCGCTCTCTCCATTCAACAGCTAGCTGCTTCGTTCAAAGCGTGGTCTTACCTGCCCCTCAGAACATTTCAAAGGGCACTGGGCCTTATGGCCTCCACATCGTCAGTAATCCAATTAGGCCTACTGCATATGCGTCCCCTTCTGGCTGAAGCCCCCAGTCCCACTCCCGGCTCATGCGTGGCGGTTTGGCCACCTACGCATCAGGGTAAAACACGGCTGTATCGAAGCCCTGGCCCCTTGGAAGGACACCAGCTGTTATCAGTTTGGTGTAAGCATGGGTCTAGTCTCGAGGATCTGTACGAGGGCAGGCCAACCTCTGGCCGCTGGTCGATCTCTGAGAAGCAGCTACATATCAACTGCCTCGAAATGAGAGCAGTCTTTCTAGCCCTAAAAACCTTCCTCACGAACTTGGCAGGAAACCACGTCTTGGTCCAGACGGACAACATGGCAGTGGTGTCATATATAAATCGCCAGGTTGGTCTCAGGTCAAACAACCTGTACACCATGGCCAAACAGCTCCTTTTATGGGCACACACCAACCTGCGTTCGCTAAGGTCTATACTGAACCAGGGTGCAGATATGCTATCTCGAGACAATGTCCTCCCTGGGGAATGGTCTCTCCACCCTCAGACGGTTCATTTTATTTGGAGTGTCTTCGGGAGGGCTGAGGTAGACCTCTTCACCTCAGAAGACAACTTTCACTGCCCAACATTCTTTTCAAAGAACATGGATGCGCTGGTCCACGAATGGCCCAGCCATCCTCTTTACGCATTCCCTCCGATCTCAATGCTCCCTCAGTCCTAAGCACTATCACCAAGGCTAGGGCTCCGTCAATGAGACGCCTCTACGCCCTTAAGTGGTCAGTGTTCACCGGCTGGTGTGCAGCTTAGAACCTAGACCCCTACTCGTGTGAAGTACCACTGGTACTTTCATTTCTTCAAGAGCTGCTGGACGCGGGTCGTACCCCCTCCACGCTCAAGTATACGTGGCAGCCATAGCAGCCTTTCATGCTCCTGTGGCCGGCCAATCCTTGGGAAGGAACGACCTGATCGTGCGCTTCCTCAAAGGGGCCAGGAGGCTTAACCCACCTCAACCTCCCTTTATACCCGCCTGGGACCTATCTACGGTCCTCAGGGCCCTTAAGGGACCCCCTTTCGAGCCGCTTCAGTCGGCCGACTTAAAGCCTCTTTTGCTCAAGACTGCACTCTTGCTAGCCCTAGCATCGGTCAAGCGAGTGGGCAATTTACAAGCGCTCTCCATGAATGCTTCCTGCCTTGAGTTTGGGCCCAAAGACTCCAAAGTCGTCTTCAAACCAAGACATGGTTATGTACCCAAGGTGCTCTTGACTCCGTTCAGAGCCCAGGTCATTTCGCTATCGGCCCCTCCCCTATCGGAAGACGATAGAGAATCGAGTCTACACTGCCCTGTTAGGGCTCTCAGAGTTTATTTAGAGCGTTCTGCCCCATTCAGACAGTCAGAATAGCTCTTTGTATGCTTTGGCGGCCGCACCAAAGGGCTGCCGGTCACGAAGCAGAGATTGTCACGATGGATAGTGGACGCTATGTCTTTAGCCTACGCCTCAATGGGCCTTCAATGCCCCATAGGCGTCAGGGCCCATTCCACAAGGGGCATGGCCTCTTCATGGGTATGGTGTACCAATTGAAGACATTTGTGCGGCGGGCAGTTGGTCTTCGCCATCCACATTTGTAAGATATTAAAACTTGGAAGTGCCAGCTCTGCAGGCACGAGTCCTTTCTATCTAGGAGGTTTTGGCCCCTGAAGGGGGTACGCCCCTCTAGGTATCCCTTCGTGGGCTCCGACATTAGTCCGGTCCCCGTTGGATTTTGACTTTTAGTTCTACTATAAGCCCCGGGCTTCACAGCCCCAGACGTTAGTTCAGAGCGAAGTCGTCAGCTAATAGCACAGTGTTTTGAAATGGGTTCCCATAGCGTCTAGCGACGCAATATGGGTGAACCGTTCTCGAAAGGGAACGTACTCAGTTGCTAACGTAACCTCGGTTCCCTGAGAGCAACGGGAACGAGTATTGCGTAGACGGCCGTGCTAATAAGCTTCACGTTCAGGTACTGTCGCTTCAGTCGATTTTACCCTGATTCCTATGGTGAAATGGGCCGCTTTTATAGTCAGCAGCCACGCCCATTCTGGCGGGTTTCGGCACTGCGTTTTAAAATAAAGGCTTCAATATTCTCGAGAAAAGGATTTTTCCCATAGCGTCTAGCGACGCAATACTCATTCCCGTTACTCTCAGGGAACCGAGGTTACGTTAGTAACCGAGTACGTTCATATTTTTCAGTCAGTCATATGTTTTTACAGGCTGATAAAATGGCAATCACTCTGTAGTATGGTGCTGTGCTATAATGTTCCCATAGCATCAGCTACTGACACTGACTTCAAACTAGTTCAGTTTATTGCTTTGTTTGTTACTGACTTGAAATCCTCGCATTAGGTGATAGGCAATCTTATGTAAAAAGCAAGCTATTATTGATTATGAAATGTATGTTTGAAAAAATGTATAATAAAAAAAGCTATATTTTGTATCTCATGCAATAGCATTCATACATCATTAAGTGTGGCTTAAGTGTACACTTATGGGCCACTGTATGTATAAGTTAGATTCATTTACTGTATATTATAAGCTTTAGTTTAATAATCTAGCAACAAGGCTTCTAACCTTTTCAAGGGGGAACACGTGACTAGTTCAAATTCTCAACTTTGTTTGGATTTGCACTTACATCTGCTAGAGAAAGTTTATATCAGCGTTTTTTGTTTATATACAAGAACCACCTACAAGTAGGCGAAGGTTTCCTGCACATATATCTTTTTGTGCTTCTGTAAGAAGTCCTTTAAAATTATTAAATTCTAATATAAATAGATTTGAATCCCATTATTAATCTGACTCTAAATCACATGAGTTGTCAAAAGTCTGAAGTTCGGCCTAGATTGATCATCATTTTATGCAATCTTAATTTAAATATTTGATTAGTCACAGTAATTCGATCGTTTAGTTTCTCATACTCATTCATTAGGGACCTTACAGTGCATTATCATGAGTTTCATGGTCTCAAACTGGCAAGTCTAATTGTAGTCAGAGGTTGCAGGGCTTGCTAATAACATTAAATCTGGCCTACTGCTTGCTCACAACCAAATTAGTTCATTTTAGCTTTGCATAGAAGTGGTTAAGTTGTTGATGATAAGAAATCTAGAAGTCCCAGATAATTGCCAAGTGAAGTATTATAATTCTGGTCAGAGATTTTCCATAACATCAGACTCCTTGTAATCTACTTGGCATAATGATTTCAGAAGAATCCAGAATAAACCAAATGTAATGTGTTCGTTTGGTGGGTAAACCTGATAAAAGTTCATTGTAAAAAAAAGAAAGAAAAGAGAGCGAGAGCGAGCTGAATTTGAATTCTCTTTATTACAGTTTTTACAAAAGACACCACACAACTGGTGTGAGAACTGTGCACTTACAGAAAATGTGCAAAAAACAAATTATTGTCAGAAACAATCATTTTTTTTTGTTTGTTTTTTTGCTACACCATTTCAACTCAAAAGAAAGAAGATCCTCCTTTATAAAAATTTAAATCAATCAACACTCTAGATTTTTCAAGAGACCAAGTAGAAAATTCAACAACTGACAGACAAACTGCCTTTATTGCACATATTAACAACCCAAAACAAAAGTCATCAAAGATAATGTTTCATTAAAAAAGATTTCTCAATAAAATAAACAAAGGTTCCAACTTACCACACTGCCTGAAAGCATGAGAAAGAGTTTCTCTTTTATAACAAAAAGGACCCAACCTCAGGATTTAAAATAGAAATTTAATAGAAAAAACATTAACAGCCATTAGCCCATGGAGAACTCTCCACTGTATATCTACTCTCTTTGTCAACGGTGGCTTATACAGAACCCTCCATTCTGGTTTTCTACTTTGTTATTTAAACTCTGATTGTTAAAACCAGAACACAGGATTTGTACAAAACTTTAACCATAGTTGAAAAAAAAAAAATCCCAAAACACTGTTTTCCTAGTTCTTAAAGACCCCCTGTGGTGAAAATCAAGTTTCCTTTCATAGGTTATCTAGACACTGCGAAGTGGTCACTGTGGGAACACCTTCTGTGTGACGAATGTCTGAAGCCCTTATACAATCACGCCAATTTGATTGGCCAGTAGCGCTTAGCACCGCCCAAAGAATACGTCACATAGCTTCATATCAGCGTACTACGAGCTATTTGATGGTATTTTATTCCTCCAGGAAGCGTATTTTCTGTTGCCTGTAGGAAAGCGACATTTCTCATGTTCATTGCCATACTTCATCAGGTTCACTCCTCTCAAGCGGACACGATAAGCTACAGGAAATGCGTCGACCCGTGCGACAGGTTCATCACAGGAGGAGACACTCATGAGGGGTGAGTGCAATGTTTGGGCCTTAATCACGCTCATGCGGCCTATCTGACTGTCGACACTGTGATAGCCTGCGTTTAAAAGTTTTGCGCTCCAGGTTCGCCTTCTTTCTGAAGAACCTGCTTTTCCGCCTCTCCGTTTCTGTGGTTGCCGAGGCGCCGCGCGAGACGGACGCTTGGGGGTGAAGATTACGAGCCGGAGCACATGGAGAGTGAGCAGACCGAATATTATTCCTTTCTCTCTCTCTCCCGGCCGCTTGCGCGACGCAGAACTTTGTCGATGATGTGCTGTCTACAGCGGCCTCTGACTCTGAGGAGCTCATAGGCGATGTGTTTAGTTCTCTCCCTCCGAGCGGACAGGAGAAACGCACTTCTCCGTTGTACAATGAGCTGTTAGATGTTGTCACTCACGCTGTAGACAAGCTGGGGCTAGAATGGGAATGCGAGCCCACACAAACTCAGGCCCAGGCGAAACTGGCCGATCGATATTTGACCAGCCTTACCCCAGCTCAGCCCCGTAAGCCTCTCCCCTTCTTCCAAGACCTCCACCACGAAGTTTCAAAGTCTTGGAAGCAGCCATTTTTAGCACGCATTACTAACCCTGCTGCCACTGATTTCGCAACGGTTTCAAAAATGGCGGAGCAATGCCGGCCGTTGAAGAAACGCTTGTGGCCCATCTCACACCGACTCCAGCTCCAGCTTGGAAGTCACGGCCCTTGCTGCCATCCGAACCGTGCAGGATTACTTCCGCTTTGGTTGGAAAATCATACATGGCTGCTGAACAGGCAGCAGCTTCTCTTCACTCTATGGCTGTACTCCAGGCCTATCAAGCAGAGCTACTTAAAGAGCTGGATGAAGGGGAAGGTATGACTCCAGAGGCTGTCAAGGAGCTCAGGCGGGCTACTACTTGGTGCTTATAGCTACCAAGTACACTACCCAGGCAATAGGCAGGTCCATGGCGGGTATGGTGTCAGTAGAATGCCATCTTTGACTCACTCTTACTGACATCAAAGAAAGACAAGACCTCCATGCTGGATGCCCCCATATCGAAAGACGGCCTATTTGGTGAGTCTGTGACCGCTGTGGTGGAAAAAATTTCGGGTAGCGAAACAGCAATCTGCTGTTTTTCACCACCTCATCCCATGCAGCTCTAGGGAGGCAGAGCGACAGCAACCTGGTCGCGCTCATCTTTGCTACATCATCCCTGTGAGTCACAATGAAGTGAGCCATCACCTATGGAGCCCCCATGCAGAGTCTGAGGTCCTATGACTCGTCCACCATTTTGCTCGCGACGTAGACTGATAGACCTGGGTTCGACGGCCAAGTCCTCTTGACCTCAGGTCCCCAGAAGTAGCTCCTGATCCCTTCGCTCGTCAGGCCCTCCATCGGAGAGTTTAGATGAACGGCAAAAGCGTATTCATCTCTTTCATTGCGGCCTCCTGGCTCTGACCTTAACTGTCCCGCCTCTAGCTGAGTACTGGGCCGCGTGGCAGTGCCTGCCCGAAATCTCGCAATGGCTGTTACGTACCATTCGACACGGTTACACCATATGGTTCAGGAAAGGTCCACCTCCTTTCAGCAGGAATCCTTCTCACGACAGTGCATCCTTGGGAGGTTTCGACTTTGAGTCAGGAGATTTTGTCACTCCTGGAGAGAGGGGCTATAGAAGAAATACCCCCTTCTCAGAGTTAGGCTTCTACAGCCAGTATTTTGTTGTGCCTAAAAAGGACGGTCGCTTAAACCTTGTGCTCAGAGGGACTCTGATGTTATGCTGACGTTAAAGTCTAATACCCAGACCAGAGATTGGATGCGTACTTCCACATCCAGGTCGTCAAGAGATACAGAAATTCCTTAGGTTCGCTATCGAGGGGCAAGCTTACCAACCCCGTGTTCTTCCGTTCGGACTGGCTCTGGCTCCTCGAACGTTCAAAAAGTGTGTACGCGGCTCTGGCCCCGTTGCGGCTCCAGGGCGTCCGAATACTAAACTACCTGGACGATTAGCTGATATTAGCTCAATCTCAGGAACTGGCAATAGTACATTGGGATTTGGTACCCAGCCATTTGAGGAGCTTGGGTTTACGCATAAACTTGCAGAAGAGTGTGTTGCTACCACGCCATCAAATGACTTTTCTGGGCATGGAACTAGACATATGAGGAGAAACACCTCATATGTGCCGCTCCCAGTATAAGGGGCTTTTCTTGTCATTAATGCTTGGATAACACGCCTACGTCTCCTTCGATTAAAACTAATGGCTAGTACGGTGGCTGGGATATACATAAATCTACCAACATCCATTGGCATGATTTTTGGAATGACTTATCGCGAAAGGAAAAAATTTAGTCGCATAACATCGGCCACTTGGTGACCATGGTTATTGATTTAACGATCACATCTGTTTGTATTCTGTTCATTATCCCTGTGTATTTAAGTACCTCAGTTTGGTTATTTAATTTGTATTGTTTGTGCTAAGCACTCTGTAAAATAATGTCATCATTATCTCGTAAATTTCTCATTACCGGTTATGTTTCAATCGCTGTCTTTCTGCATGTCTGTATAATTTCTACGAGTTCAGAATTCTCTGTATCTCTACCAGGATTAGTCTTTGCACTTTTGTGTGATTCTGTGCTTTCTGTACTTAATGTTTTCAGATCCGATGAGATTGATCTGGCCTCAGCTGTCTCAGTGGACAGTGCAACATCCGCCCCATTAGTTTCATGTTTTAGCAAATGTGTGGTGTAGGTAGATGGCAGACGAATAGGATAAATGCATAGGCCTTGGTCGAAGAGCCAGGGACCTAGAATATATTCCCACATAAAATAGTTAAGTCACAACAAGTGTCTGAGTTGTACACTGGCCTGGGTCCATAGAGCCAGGGCCTAGATGGAGAGAACTCATGCCTGCAGAGCAGGGACCTCAAGATACTAAAACCTTACAAATGTGGATGGAGCGGACCAGCCGGCCGCCGCACAAATGTCTTCGATAGGGACTCCACTGGACCATGCCCAAGAGGAAGCCATGCCTCTTGTGGAGTGAGCTCTTATACCTATGGGACACGAAAGGCCCAGTGAGGTGTATGCCAGAGCAATAGCATCCACTATCCATCTAGATAGTGTGAGTCTCGTAGCCAGCAACCCTTTGCTGCGGCCTCCGAAACAGACTAAGAGCTGTTCCGACTGTCTGAAAGAGGCCGAACGCTCCAAATATATTCTCAGAGCTCTGACGGGGCAGAGTGTGAGTGCATCACTATCTTCTCCCGAGACTGGGAGGGCCGATAGAGAAATAACCTGGGCTCTGAACGGTGTTGAGAGCACCTTAGGTACATATCCGTGTCTTGGCCTAAGGAAGACTTTAGAGTCGTTAGGCCCAAACTCAAGACAGGAAGGGCTCGTGGAGAGCGCTTGTAAGTCGCCTACTCTTTTAACTGATGCCAGTGCTAACAGCAGAACGGTTTTCAGAGAGAGAGGTCTTAAATCAGCCGACTGTAGTGGCTTGAAAGGGGGTCCTTTAAGAGCCCATAGAACCAGTGAAAGGTCCCAAGCCAGCACTGAAGGTGGTCGAGGCGGGTTAAGCCTTCTGGCTCCTTTAAGGAAGCGAACTGTAAGGTCGCTCTTGCCTAAGGACGAGCCGTCCACCTGCACATGGAAGGCTGTGATAGCTGCCACATACACTTTGAGCGTAGAGGGGGAGCGTCCCGCGTCCAGCAGCTCTTGGAGAAAGGAAAGCACCGCTGGTACTTCACAAGTGTGTGGGTCGATGTCCCGAGCTAAACACCAGCTGGAGAATGCTGACCATTTAAATTGGTAGAGGCGCCTCGTAGAAGGGGCTCTAGCCTCCGTAATAGTATTCAGGACACCTTCCGGGAGGTCCTGGGGTACCCGTTGAGTGGCCACACATGGAGGGTCCACAAGTCGGGACGGGGGTGCTAGATAGTCCTGTTGGCCTGCGCAAGGAGGTCGCTCCTTAGCGGGATTGGCCACAGAGCTATCTCTGACAGCTGCATTAACCCTGGGAACCAAGTCTGAGTTCGCCAGAGGGGGGCTACAAGGAGTACTGCGCAATTCGTGTTCCTGATCCGTTCGATGACCTGAGGGAGCATCGAGACCGGGGGAAACGCATAAAGGGGGAGGCTGGGCCAGTCATGGGCAAGCGCATCCCTGCTCTTGTAAAAAGAAGATTGGGCAGTGACAGTTGTCTTCTGAGGCGAAGAGGTCTACTTCTGCCTTCCCGAAGAACTCCCATAACTGGAGAACTGTCTGGGGGTGGAGTGACCATTCTTCTGGGGAACAAAGCATGTCTGCTCCTACGTCCATCGTGCCTGGCACGTGAGCTGCCCTGAGTGAGCGCAGGTTGGTTTGAGCCCATAGCAGAAGCTGTGTGGCTATGGCTACAGGTTTCGGGACCTGAGGCCACCCTGTGAATTATGTAGGAGACCACTGACATGTTGTCTGTGCGGACCAAAACGTGGTGTCCCGCTAGATATGGGAGGAAGGTTTTTAGGGCTAGAAAAACCGCTCTCATCTCGAGGCAGTTGATGTATAGGCGTTTCTCCGAGCTCGACCAGAGGCCGGAGGCAGGCCTGCCCTCGTACAGGGCTCCCCAACCGTAGTTGGAAGCGTCTGTTGAAATGACCTTCCACTCTGAGATCAAACCCATGCTCACACCCTGCTGGTACCAGTTGGTGTTTTTCCAGGGGTCCAGAGCTTTGATACAGCTCTGGTTCACCCTGATATCACGAGGCCCGAGTGCCATGCATGGGGTGGTATCTGAGGTGCTAGCCATAGCTGAAGAGGACACATATGCAGTAGGCCTAGTTGGAGTACTGATGATGCTGATGCCATAAGGCCCAAGATCCTCTGAAACGTTTGGAGGGGTACACTGGAGCCCTCTTTGAACGACGCGGCGAGCCGCTGAATTTAACCCCCTGAGGTCGGCTATCGCGCCGGCGCGATAGGCTCGTTTTTTTCCGTATGAGTGCAAAAAAAAAATAAAAAAAAAATATTAATTTTTATCTTATATGCTTGTGTTATACATCAATCGATCCTGTTTAGTGTGTATTTTTTTTGTGTATGCTCATAATAAAAACAAAGTGTTGTGCTTTTCGCCAAATAAAGAAAAATAAACATGATGCGAGTTCTGCCTACTCTCCGTCAGTGAAGTCAATTCTGAAACGCGTCCGAAAATGAACTGTAACTCAGCGAATACTCAGTCAAACAGGCATACAGTCACACAGGCATGAAGCTTGAATTATCTTCTTTCAAATGAAGTAATTTTTATAAAAAACAAATATTCACAGTTTATATAATATGTATGTAAAGAGAGAGATGTCAGTCGTTCTCATCTCAGCTAATTAAGTTTTAATGTGACTCCGCCTACGGAGACCGCGCGCTATTCAAACGCAAATGTGAGGCGATCCATACAAACCTGTGAAACGCCCACATCCGCTGGATAAGGCCGGTGAAACACTGGATGCGTGGCGTAAGCGTCTCAGCTGCGTGGCGTGTCCGTTTTTATTTCGGCTCCCATCCATGTTAACAGTTTAGAGTTTGCATACTGCCTGTGTGAGACGCGCGTCTCAGGCGCGGCACGAGCCGCGTGGAAAACGCGTGCATTCTAGAAATAGAACCGACGCCTATTTTTCACGCGACACGCAAGCGTCTTGGAAGCGTTTCCATGCAAAATTGAATAGGAAAATCTGTTTATTTGTCATTTTGACACGAATACATATTAATAAATGTCCTTTTGATGTTTAAAAGTGTCTAGGTTTTGACATAAATGCAAATATAAATGTAATTTTACAAAATATGATCGATTTTCAAATACTGCTGTATTGAATGAACAGCTTTTAGCAAACTCTATTGCTATACTGAGATGAGGAATATATACTGTATGTGTTTTGTCAAAAATAAAGTCATCAACTAACTAATGAATCCTTTACTTTGAAATACGTATGATAAAATGTATACTTTAGTTTTGAAAGACGTTGACTAGTTTTGAAAAGATTATAAAGTATGTATGTGCATGCATATATATATGTGTGTGTGTGTGTATATATGAAGAGTTCAGATGCAAAAGCCTCTAAATGCCATCTGAAATTTTCTCCTAGAATGATCATTTTTATGAAGCTTGTATATTTAAGTTAGCTATAGGTGACACGTCACCTGAATGAATGGCTCATTAAGTATGCAGGGACGTAGTCTCACCAGGTGTGAACTACTACATATGCATGATGCTGTTGGAGCGTTTACGCCCCATCCGCATATTGGCTTTCCAAACTAAAAGTGTTTCACAAAACTAAAATCAATGTATCGTTTTTTTGTGGATGATTAGGCAGGATGATTTTCATATCATTTTGAAGAAAAAACACTAGGCGATGACATCCATTAGTCAAAAGTCTTATTGCCACATATTTAGTATGTGTTTTGTGGCCTTATTTCAGAAACTTTAGTTTTTAGTTTTTTCAATAACCACGCATAAACATTATTCTCTCAAAAATGCAGACATGTACATTCTTGTTGCTCACATATTATGGTAGCCCTGTTTGTGCTAAATAGTGTGTAATTTTTTGTTGCCATTAATATGTTTATAAGCAACTGAAAGCACAAATGTCAGGGCATGTCAGAACATCTCAAGGACCCCAAAAACACCCCAGACCCCAGAGGGTTAAAGAGCTAGGTCCAGTGTGGGCCATGCTCTCATATGTGCGGAGTCAAGAACTGTTCCCAGGAACATGATTCGTTGGCTGGGGGACAGCATACTCTTGTAAAAGTTTTTACCCTGAGCCCAAGGCGGTCTAGATGGCTGAGGAGCCAGGCTTTGTGAGTATGGGACTCCACCTCTGACTGAGTCAGTATGAGCCAGTTGTCGAGATGGTTCAGAATGCGCATCCCCGGGGCTCATGCTCACGCCCTGCTGGTACCAGCTGGCGTCCTTCCAGGGGCCAGTGCTTTGATACAGCGCTGGTTTACCCTGATCTGTAGGTGGCCCAAACGCCACGCATGAGTTGGAACCTGTGGCTTCAGTCACAGCTGAAGGGGGGCGCATACGTAGTAGGCCTGGTTGGAGTACTGACAATGCAGAAGCCATAAGGCCCAGTGCCCTTTGAAACGTTCTGAGGGGTGCGAGAAAGCCCACTTTGAATGAGGCAGTGAGACGCTGGATTGAGAGAGCCCAGTCTGGTGAGGGGCGTGCTCTCATATGTACGGAGTCGAGAACTGTTCCCAGGAACGTGATCCGTTGGCTGGGGGACAGCATACTCTTGGCAATGTTCACTCTGAGCCCAAGGCCTTCTAGATTGCCGAGGAGCCAGGCTTTGTGAGTAAGAGACTCCGCCTCTGACTGAGTCAGTATGAGCCAGTCATAGAGGTAATTCAGAATGCGCATTCCCCGCTGTCTCAGGGGGGAGAGAGCCACATCCATGTTTTAGGGAACCGGCCATCTGGCCGGCTTGTGAGACTGTTGAAACAGTGTTAGAGTGTAGGGGTGCATACATCACAGTTGGCACACGCGCTACCTCTATTAAACTTCCAGCGTGAGCTAGAGGTCTGCAAGCCCGTCGGGACCCAACGGGGGTTATTTTCTCTCTCCTTTCATTGTGCCCATAATGTACGTGCAGAGCACACATCACATAATGTGATATTGTTATATTTATGAAATATTGTTATATTTATTGTATTATAAATATTATACATCGCCTAAGCAACACAAACGCAATACGCATATACGCACGCGTCACTCACGTGCATTAACAGGTGACAGTTGACCATACAGAGGATCAGGAAGAAGTTGGATTTTCTTTTTTTCATTAATATTATTTAACATTAGCCAGTTGGCGAAGAGTTCTTCATTTTTGAACATTGTTTTGAACATTGTTCTTCAGTTACTTAAAAGCAAAGAAAGGTAACGTTAGGCCGTTTATTTAATTATTTTTGCGGTTGGATCCCGTAGCGCTATATTCTCTACTGCATGCTTATGCTTCTCTCTAATGGACAGTCTGTTCAATATTTGTGGGCATGATTGTTGATGTTTCAGGCCAATAATAAAAGTTTACCTTTCAGTAGCGTGTGATGTGCCGTGCGTGTGTTCGCGTGTAGCAGAGACTGCGCGCATCAGAGAACGTGCATCAAATAGTGCGCGTCAGAGAGAGCTTAAAGTGATATTGATGTTGGTCTCGGGTCGGGTCGGGTTCGGGCTGAAAAAATTGCAGCCGTTGTCGGGCTGGGGCCGGGTAGGGCTTGAACACCACGGGCCAGGGCCGGGTTAGGGCTGGAGTTTTTGGCCCGTGCAGGGCTCTAGCGTGAGCTAGGGAAAAGTTTAAGACTGTGGAAACAGTGGTTGTGTGTAGGGGTGCATACATAACAGTAGGCACACGCTCTACATTTATTAAACTTCCAGTCTGAGTCAGGGGAAGATTGAAACTGTGGGAACAGTGCCTGTGTGTAGGGGTGCGCACCTTTTTGTGGGCACGTAACCTGAGGCAGACAGAAAGAGCTCCCTTTTGTGCTTTATTTGCATCACCGTAGAACCGGCGTCTGTTTGCAGGCGAGCATGTTATGTAACAGGCCCATTGACTGCAACATCAACATTTTCAGCCACCTGAGAAGAGGGGACTGGGGAATGTTGCATATATTGCTGGGATTACATAGGGGCCGGGGTCAATTTGAGCCAAGAGAGTGAGTCACGCGGGGCGGGGCTGGCACAAGCTCGTTTGATTCAGCGCAGCCGAGTTTCGAACTCAAATCTCAAATTCCACCACTGAGCCACAGAAGGGGTGTAAATGAGTTTGTTTCTGTAAAAATGTGAGTTACGCGGGGCGGGGCCGGCGTGGGCTCATAAATACTTGAGGCCCGCCAAGGAACGGGAGGGCGCGAGGGGCGGATTCGCTTTCTGTACGTAAAAAAGCTGACCGCATGGTCAGAGAAGAGAGCAGCATCATTTTCACCTGCCGCCAGAGCCGGGATTCGAACACGGGTCTCTGGCGCGAAAAAGCTTTAGATTTCACCACTGAGCCACAGGGGTAAATACATAAGCTTACAGTTAGGGTGAGCATAGAAGAGAGCGTCATGTTTTGTGTTGGCATTGTTTGCAGGTGTGCATGCTTTATAACAGGCTCATTTGCTGCAATATTGGCATTTCCAGCTGCCCGAGCTAAGGGGGGACTGGGAAATGTGAGAGAAATGGAGGTTGGTCCGGCCTCGGCGGGACTAAAACACTCTATTTCCGCCTTTCGCCGATGAGTGACGCAGATATGAAAACTCAGTCAGTGTTCTAGGTCATGCAGAATGAACCGGCTCGTCGACAGCGCGAGAAATGACGCGGAGAAGCTCGGCGTCAATGTTCGCTCAGGTGTCGATTTGTTCAGATCCTGGTGTGGGCGGGGCACGCGGGGAGGGACCTGGTGATGCGCTCAGATCACCGCGCTCGTGGATCCTCTGCTCGCGCCGCTTCTTCCTTTGGGGCTCGAGGGGCGCCGAAGATGGAAAGTGGGCGGGCGGGCTCGCTCTCTGACGTAGCGAGAGCGGGTCTGGATAGGAGCACTGTCTGCAACAGGGTACTGTCGCAGGAAAGGCAGCCGTGTAAAAGACAAGGGGGAGCGCATTTGCAACAACGCGCTCTTTTTTTATAGAAATGGAAGCGTTTATAAAGGATATTCGCCGGATGCCACAGGGAAACGTTCAGCTGGGCGAGGTCTGCCAAGGCGCTGAAGCTGTTCCGCTGAAGGGGCTTTTCGACGGCGAGAGAGGCTTCTGAATCCGGAGAAGTCAGCGACGAGGTGTGTCTCAGAGCTGAAGGAGAATAGATCTGTCATATAGCGAGTCTTTTCCCTATTTATACTCTCCTGACGCGTCCAAATTGGAGTCTGGCAGGGCGCCAAGCGCTCCTATTGGATCGCGCGCTCCTGCTCACTCGCCATAGGTTTATGCAGTTGCCGCAGCACAGCCAATCACCTCGCTTTGCGGGCTATGATGCTCTCTCTGTGCAGCTGGAATGCATTTTAAAATAAAGGCTTCAATATTCTCGAGAAAAGGAGTTTTCCCACAGCGTTTGCAATGCAGTATGAGAGAACGTTCTCGTAAGGGAACTAAAATGAGCAAAGCTGTGACAATTAGTAGTAAAATCCCCTGCCTTGTCAACTCCGACTCGACCCAGCCCTCTATAGACGGACCTGCAGCATTAGAGTCGACCATGATATTAATGTCTGCTGTTGTATCTGGCGTTTTCCTTTTTTGTTAGGACAAGCAAGTACTTTGCCGCAATGAGATTATGCTTGTGTTAGGATTTCATCACTAACAAACGGGGGGATATTCGATAGAGTAATTTTTTTAGATGGCATTGAAAGAGGGAACACAAGAGTAATTTTTTTATTTTTATTTAGAGAAACAGGGACAGCGTACAATATACATTAACCTCAAAGGGAGAGATGCATAGTACCAGGTTTTAGCTCAAGAGCTAATTTCCACCCGCAGTCCCTGGGCAGGCTGATGTTATAATAAAATATATCATACATACATGTATACAAAGATTTACATTGACCAATAATAAAATAAAATAAAAAAAGCAAGTCTTCTTATTCACACCTTTCATTTATTATGGTCTACTCTTATAGACCTCCGAACACACACTTACGCACACACAGACACACATACATACATACATCCGGTCACATGTGGGTGCAAATTTGATTTGACAAGAGCCATTCCTTTGCCAGGCGTGAGAACGTATAAAAGTTGGTGCTTCTTATCAACTCTGTGGGCAACATATTCCACTGACGAGCGGCCACACAAGAAAAGGCAGAGTTTCCAAATGCTGTCCTGCGTTTAGGTATCCTGCATTCGCCTCGCACTGCAGATCTAGTGGCTCGAGCTGTTGTTTCAGAGCCCAAAGATATAAACTCTTTTAGTGGAGGAGCAGCGGTGTCATGAAGAATTTTATACATCAAACACACATTTGTGTGGATTATCAGATTTTCAAAGCTAAGAAATTTATGTTTAACGAGGATATGACAGTGATGGAATCGTCTGCCTTTCTTATCGTGAATCTTTAGAGAACTTTTATATAATGACTCAAGTGGCCTGAGGGCAGATTTACAAGTCTGTGACCAACTTGTCATACAATAAAGAAAATGTGTAACAATCATTGCATTTAAATAGGCTCCTGAGGCCTCAATTGTAAGGGAATTTCGAATGTATCTGAACTGTGCCATATTAAATTTGATTGTATTTGATAACTTTTTTATGTGCTTTTTAAAGCCTAAATTTGGTTCCAATATGACACCTAAATATTTTACCTGCTCCGAATTTGAAATGATTTGTCCATCAATTAAAATCTTAGGGCAATTTTGTATTTTATAACGATTTGTAAAAAACATTGAAACAGTCTTGTCTAGATTTAAGGTGAGGCATGATTTTTTCAGCCACAAAGAAACTTTCCTCATCTCTTTGGTCAGTTTTTGAGCGACTTCTTCCGCAGTTTTGCCATGTGCATATAGCACCGTATCATCAGCATACATAATAATTTTACTCTTACACACAGTTGGCAGGTCATTTATGTATAGTGTAAACAGCAGGGGGCCCAGAATGGAACCTTGTGGCACTCCCATGCTGCAAGGTCTTAAGGATGATTTTGTATTGTTGACCGCAACACATTGTTGTCTGTCATTAAGGTAAGATTGAATCCATGCTATTGTGTTTGTGTCAAGAGAAAAATCAGATAGTTTGCTGATGAGAAGCTGGTGGTTAACTGTATCGAAGGCCTTTCTCAAGTCCAGAAAGACCGCCCCTACCACACCTCCACCATCAAGACTGGATTTGATGTCTTCTAGTAAGTAGCAGCACGCAGACTCTGTGGAGTATCTTTTCCTAAACCCAAACTGGCAGGGATGTAATGCATCAGTGTGGTCAAGATGCTCCACTAGCTGCTCTGCCACCACCTTCTCAAAGATCTTAGAGATGGCTGGTAGGATACTAATAGGTCGATAGTTTGACACACAGAGCTTGTCTCCTGACTTGAAAATCGGCTTGACTACTGCTTTTTTCAATGCCAAAGGAAAATTATTTTCATTTATAGATTGATTCACAGCTATTGTTAATACAGGAGTTAGAGTAATTTTATGTTCTTTTAAAAAGGATGTATCAAGTCCAAATATATCCTTTGCTTTACTATTTTTTAAATTTGCTATTATTTTAAAAATTTTATCTTCATCTATACTCTGCAACCTACAATAAGACGCATTGCCATCCCCCTGATCATCTCGGCAGCAGTTTACTTCAGAGAAAGTCTCCGCCAGGTCTAACACAGAATCCAAGAAATAATCATTGTAATGTTTAGCCAGAATAGAGCCCTCATTTGGAACTATTCCATTAATTTTGAGCTGTAAATGCTCCTGATATATTTTTTCCCTTCCCAATAATTTATCCATGCTCCTCCACAGATTTTTACAATTACCTTTTGCCTCTTTAATTAAGTTCAAAAAAATTTTTGCTTTTGCTTTTCGAAGCAGCATGGTAACTTTATTTCTCAGAGATTTATAAATGTAATGATCAGTGGTTAGTTTAGTTTTAAGAGAAACCTTGAGAGCTTTATCTCTCTGTTTCATTGTGTCCCAAAGGGATTCATTAAACCACGGGAGCCTCTTTTTATTTGATTTTCTATGTTTGAGCTGTGTATATTTATCAATTGTATTCTTTATAGCAGTTATAATATTGTTGCATGTATGTACACAGCTTTCTCTATCAATTTTGGAGGCCCAGTCAATTTCATTTAAATCATTTTTAAGGAGCTCTTGATTTCTTTTAGGAATATGAGCAATTTTGCATTGTTTATTTGATTGTTCTTTATTTATGTATCTTGATTTATTTAGTTTCCTGGCTATTAAAACAAGATTATGATCAGACAGTCCAGTTATTAGATTGTATGTTTTAACTACCCTGTCTGGTTTATTTGTGAATATTAAATCTATCAAAGTTTGAGACGTTTTTGTTATTCTAGTAGGCTTTTTGACCAGTTGTGTCATTTGTATTGAGTTTGCAATGTCTTTTAGGTGTTTCCTCTTGCCTTTATCAAGCCAATTTAGGTTGAGGTCGCCCATGAGCAATATTTCCTTTCGTTCATATGTTTTAAGAATTTTTGTTAAACCAGTATAAAAATCGCTTGTTGCATTTGGTGGTCTATATACACAAAGTACAATAAATGACATTTGGGGCGATAGTTTAATTGTAACCCCAACACACTCTATAGTTAGATCTGGAATGTCTATTTGGTGACTGTCAATACTGTCTTTTACGTAAATCAAGACCCCGCCGCCTTTTCCCTTTCCTCTGTCCCGTTTGTAAACTTTATATCCAGGAATCATAAATGCCGATACAGGAGTTGTAGCTGTAATCCAAGTCTCAGAAAGACACAGGTAATGTAGATTTGATCCCAACAGTAGATGTTCCAACTGTTCCGTTTTAGACATTACGCTACGTATGTTAATATGTCCTCCGAATATTCCTTTCGACTTTTTCAATGGGTTCCATAGGACCGACGCATGGTTTACTGTCTGAAATAGTTTCATCTGGCTTTGTTTTGAAACAACTATAGTCTGCATAGCGTTTAATTTACCACTTTCATTTGCTGGCTTAAGCGCGTGTAGTGCCGGGAGGTTACCTTGTTGTAATGTATTGGTCAACGTGGATGTGCGTGGACGCGCACTGTTAGCAATGGTACCCGATAGCATCTGCGCTGTGTTGAAAGCATGCGGGGTGTGGATCAGAGCGGTCTCCGCCACCTGCAGTGGTTGTTGTAGATCCATCGGCCCTGGGTTCACTTGAATATCCCCGCATAAAAGTAGGATGATGCAGAGAAGAGTTGTACGGCCCCGACAGACTGTTGTTTTAGCCATTCTCCGTGCTCTCAGCTTGTATTGCTTATTTGGAGCATTTGCACGCCCATCATCAAGAACTTTAGAGAAGATGACATACTGGCTCCATGAGTCAAGGGGTGTAGCAGGTCTAGGTGTGCCACTTGCTAGTGAGATTGATCGTTCACTGGCAGCAGTCCAACTCCCACACATTTGCATAGTGATGATCGTCATCAGGTAGAGCGATACAATAAGCACATTTAACGCCTTGGCTTTGATGGCCAAGATATCCAAGTTTTGGGAGCAGATATTAGATCGGGCGGTTTTCCAGATGTCTTTAGTAAAGGAAGAGCATCAGCACCTGCCAAGCTGCTACCTCCTGCCGCCATCTTTCTGTCTTTCATCATCAATGATAATGGCACTAACTCTACTCTATGGCACTAACGTTTTAAGAAAGATAACAGTAGCACTATTCATTCTCGAGGCTGAAAGGATACATTCATGCCCCACAACTTATCCCATTCTCCTACTGCCAAGCAACACTCTTCCGCACCCACCGTGGATGCCACTTTTACCGCATGGTGCCGCGTGAGTGAATTCAAGCCTCTTTCACCCGGTCCCGTCATGCTTCCCCAAACACAGGTAGCACATGGCCCGAACCTGCAATACCCCACCCAGAAAAAGCTCCAAAGCCCCACAAAAACTAATGACATAATAGGAAAGGAAAAAAGAAACTAGATAAGAGTAAACACTTGCCCACGGCACAGCAGTCACTCACACTCAGGACATTCCACCCACTCGCTCCCAGCAAATATTTAGAGATGAAAAGAGCGAAGGATGCATGTGTGACAGCAGGGAGGCACACAGCATTATACATCCTGGTCTCACTGGTATTCATTCAAAGGTATTCATACGTAACTCTACAAGGTATAAAAACATACTCTTTTTTGTACATTTAGGTATATGCTGAAAATTTCACAGTTTGCTGGGAGACAAAAGAGTAGCAGAGGTAAATATCTAACTGTAACAGATTTTCTGATTATGGTCACAACTGAGGATGGAGATGAAAATTGTTGAATAAAAACTTGAATTTGGGCCTGTTTCTCAAACAAAATCAATCATGTTGATTATTGCAAATTGTAGCAGATTGTAGTTGATTGCTATTATAACAGCGGATTTGCCTGACGCACGCCAGGAGCGGTTCAAAGCCGAGGAGACCGGCGTTCTCGTCAGGGCCGTAAAAGACAGAGAAGTGACATTGTATGGGGATGGGAGAAACCCACCCAAATAAGCTTCGGTTAAACAGGCGTATAATAATTTTGGTAAATGTGTAAGCTAGATTTATGCCTATTTTTCACATCTTCATGGACACCACAATGATTTCTCTCGTGTGGAATATTTTTCCTTGTAATTAAGTATGGTTTGCAAAAATGGCAACTGCTGCGTCTGTGTGTAGATGAGAGAAGCAAAGTGTATGCGCATTGTGCACACGCTACATTATGGCCAAGCATGCGCCCTTAAAGGTAGGGTAGGTAGGATTTTTCTAAAAAAACTTTTTTTCAAATTTGTTTAAACTGTCTTTATATACCAATACATAATTAAAATATAAGTGCTCTGAAAAAGAGAGTATAAAAATCGAGTGACTGTAGACCTTTTAATCTGCAATAAACACAGCTCATTATTTCCATCCGGGACGAAGAGTTTGGTCGACTGTCACTCTGTCTCGCAACCATGGCTACTACCCCTGTTGCTACAAGATCTGCCCATATGCGCGCACTCCTCTGCTTCGCCCTCGACCCCGGACCTGTCCTCGAACCGACGATGCGGTACTTGTCTCCGGAGTGTAGTCCTCATCAGAGTCAACAATGTTTTCATCATGGAAACTCTTACATGCAAAACACAGTATATGTTATGAATCTTACACGAAATTCACCTTCATCACAGTGTAACTGATGGTAATGGAAAAACGTGTATCAATGCAACCTGTTTTTAGCTTTGCCTTATAGCTCGTTACCTATAAATATAGCTCGTTACCGAATCAAACAAAATATATTTTAAACTTTACCAGTATCGATATGCTAGCTTGATAGTGAGTACTAAAACCATCTTATTTGTTTATATTCATAGTGATAAAGTTAGGTATTTTATTACATGTGATTCTGACATGATGTCACTGCATGCACTGCGCTCCTTCCTCTCCACTCGTCTCAGGTAAATAAATGCGTCTTCCAGCTGAGCCTGAGCGTTTGGCGTCGCGCGTTCATGTGTTTTGGGGGCGTGGCTTAGGAAGGAGCTCAGAAGGGAGGGGGTGGAGTGAATGGAAATAATTAGCTGTTTACAACAGTCGTGAGAGGTCTACAGACACTCGATTTTTATACTCTCTTTTTCAGAGTACTAACATTTTAATTATGTATTGGTATATAAAGACAGTTTAAACAAATTTGGAATGTTTTTTTTTTTTTTGAAAAATCCTACCTACCCTGCCTTTAAAATAGCATCTGAACGCGCCACTGAAAACACGCAACTGACTTTAGACTAGGTTTTTCCTGGGGCCCGTTCTTCGTACGTCGCTAACTCAGTTAGCTGGATTTGATTGTTGGCGATTTGGCATGATCTTGGATTGTTTGGTTCTTCGACGCTCATCCTGGACTTGCTGTCATAGCAACAGGTGCGCAAGCTTAAACCTGCTCGGGAGCAGGCTTATTTCATGTTAACAGGATTAGACTGCAGCTTCATAAGCGGAGCTGATACGGGAAGTCCAGCACAGCGCGATAGTGCACTTTCTGAGATATATATTTTTTCTCGTGACTCGTGAGATTGTCGTTTACATTATTAATTTGTTGGAAACGCACATTTATTTTCGACTTGTCGGAGTCTGGCTTTAACTACAGCACAAACTGTTTGCATTGCCCTAAGATTATTTGCAAGTGGCTCTTTCCTTTACACTATTGGAGATGCGGAGAACTTGATGGAAAGTGCTGTCTGTCGTGTCATTCGGAGTTTACCTGGCGCTTTTAGGTTTAAAAAACAGTTTTAGGTTTTTTTGTGGCATTTCCAAGCCACTTAAGACCCAATGTTGTAAAGCAGTTTTTTTTTAAAGCAGTTTTTTTTTAGTTTTTTTTTTAGGCTATCATAATTTTTTATGAAGATCATGTAATCATGACCATGCTGATTATAGTATATGTCACTCAGGCTTCACTAACGTGATTGGTATAGACTATAGGCTCCATAGACTGCCATCAAGGCCTCAATGAAGGGGAATATGTGAACAGAAAGGGGGTTCACAATGTAAATGTGCAGCCCAGTTAATATTGTGATTCTTAATATTACAGATTAGTAATATTATATCAAATAAAAAAAAGACAATTGACTAAAATCTTCCATATCACAAATGTGAAAGCAAAATGGCCAGGATCTGTGCATGACTTAAAGGAGAACTCCGGTCAATTTTAACATTGAGCTAATTTTTTTGTCAAATTGGAGTGCTGTCAATACAGAGAACAACGATAAAAAATCGGTGTTGCCTACACCGTGTTATCCTCTTTTTAAAATTTGCACCCTGTTGACTTCAATGGGGCAATATTTAAACCTGCTTTTAGCCTCTTTACATCCTTGATGTGTCATTACAAGTGCACAGGTCATGTGAGTGATTCCTTCAGAGTGAACACGAGTGAATCTGACTGCAGTAGATGTGAAAGATATGGATAAAAATGATGTTATTTAAGCCAGCGCAAATACCTGTGTTTACATCCTGTTTTCGGTTGAAGTCCAAAGTAGTTGATTGTCGAGTTCACGCGCATAGGTTTAGTTACCTATGATCATGCGCGTGAACTCGGCAATTGACTACTTTGGACTTCAACCGAAAACAGGATGTAAACACAGGTATTTGCGCTGGCTTAAATAACATCATTTTTACACATATTTTTCACATCTACTGCAGTCAGATTCACTCGTGTTCACTCTGAAGGAATCACTCACATGACCTGTGCACTTGTAATGACACATCAAGGATGTAAAGAGGCTAAAAGCAGGTTTAAATATTGCCCCATTGAAGTCAACAGGGTGCAAATTTTAAAAAGAGGATAACACGGTGTAGGCAACACCGATTTTTGTCGTTGTTCTCTGTATTGACAGCACTCCAATTTGACAAAAAAATGAGCTCAATGTTAAAATTGACCGGAGTTCTCCTTTAAGAATTTTCAGAGATTCACATTTATGCACATTATTTGAAAGTGGTAAGGAAAGTTCCACAATTAAATATCAAGCTCACTGTATTACATACACTTATGCTGATCCTAACAGAACTGCATTTTTCATAGGTGATTATGACATGTTCCTGCCTGCAGACAGGTGTTTTATGACCCCATTCCCTGACCCAAACCAGTTACAATGCAGCTCTAGCCAGGACAAGGGCACACAATGAAATGAACGTTGGCTAACTAAAGGGAAGATTTCAGTGTCTGAAAAGTCTGAGGGTTGCACACCTGACAGGGCCTGTGACATTGTTGCATGTGTCATATTACACAACATTGCCAAAAAAATAAAAAAACACTTTTTATTAAATGTTTAATAAAAGACAAATATGCTTAGTTCCTTGAGTTTTATTTCAATTGTTCTTTGTAAAGAAAAGCCAGTGGTCAAGTGCCTGCAACAAGAGATATTAGACACATGCCTCATGCAACAAATAAAAAGGAAAAGTTGGCTATACACTGCCCACCTGTAGGCCTATGTCTCCTCTGTCTGTGCAGACTCTTCTGTAGGCCTTTCTGTAGATGTGGAATCCTGCAACTTATATTTCAGCCATAAAGCATACAAGTATAAATTAAGTAAAGTTATTTATGCACTTGCAGGTAGGCTAGTTCCTCCATATGACAGTTATCTGAGAGGGTTTATTCACTGTCCAGTGCAATGGAAACAAATGGACATTACAAAGTCTTATACTTTCTTTCCTTTGGAAAGTTAGAAAATGTCCACTTACTGCACATATTTCAGCCACCACTTTCTTGGGAACAGATACAAGTGTTGGTGTATTATGTAAAAGTGCACAAAAGAGGAAAAATGAACTACACTCGGGAAAAATGTGATCAATAACTCATGGCAAAATATTTTTACATTAACATAAGTTTATCAGTTTTCACTTTCACAAGTCAAAGCAATTCATCATTACTCAAGATTTAACAGTTGAAATGACTATGCGGCCTTAATTTAATGCAGCAAAAATTATTTTACAGTGTAGGCTACTAAGATCTTTTCTTTTCTTTTTCAGCCTTTTTCTTGGTTGCTTTTATAAACAGACAACCATTTATTTAACAGTGCCTTTTATAAAAGAGACTATAATATAACTAAAAATTACCATTATGTAGAAATGTAGATTTTTGTACTTCGCTTTTATTTGTTCCCTAGTGTGGTGACTCTGACATTACAATGAACAAAGTAATTATGCAATTATTAAAATACAAATATATAGGCTAATAAGTGATAAAAACATCTAACATGGCCACTTCTAACGGATTTAAATTGTCTGCTACTTTTTGCCAGCCCTCTCTCCTGGCTTTTGCAGACTTTGAGGTGTTTTTGATTAGACATTAAAATTCCGAAAAAAACTGAGCGCGCTCTTTGGCCACGCTGAGCAGCCAATAGCAGCGTTGCTGATCAATGTTTCTACTACCCACATACAGTAGCAAATTTTTTCTGGCTCAGCTCCGGGCCACACAATCACTTTTCCCTTGGCCCAAGTACCGCAAAGAATGACGGCCCTGAAGTGGCCCAGAACTGGATTAAAGACAAGGGTCACACATGGGCCATAACTGGCCCGAATCTCAGCCAGTTAGTCACCTTTAACTTGCCCTGAACTGGGCCAAAACAGGTTTTATTATTGGTACCAATTCTCAGCCATAAGTTAACCATATCGACACCACCCTTTAACCAGAAACCCCAAAACTGAGCCATAACAGCCTAATCTTACCCAAACCATGTGAACAAATAAGGTACAAGAAAATTCAATTCTCAAAAATAGTTTATTTAACAATAGGCACAAGCCAATAATAATAAATTATTATTTTCTATTTTTTTCAAAAAAAAATTTGTACATTCAAAGCTTAACATCTTATTACCACCTCAAAGTGCATTTAATTTCAAAATGTTCTGGTCTGTCTTAAACAGTAATTTACTTATTGTAGTAATGCACAAGCCAAACAACAACAACAACAACAACAACAACAACAAAAAAACAGCTAGAATTTGTGAGGACGACAGCGCCAGCCTAACAGTCTGATGCCGGAACAGCATACCATACATATCCACCTTACATATACCATTCTGGACATAGCTTTTTTCACTGACTCATAAGTCAATTCATATTATTATTGTTATTAATTATTAAAATCATTACATCTCTTTCGTAGTTTTGATAACTACACCATCCATGGACAACACTTTAAACTGTTTTATTTCTCCCGTGAAAAATTGTGTTGGGGGGGAGGGACAATCCTTGAATATATAGTAGCGGCCTAAATACTTATAATTGTCCAGTACACAAGTATGGCCCATAATCGCTACACTGATCTGGGCCACACACCTCCCATGCACAATCGGCCCAAATGTTGTCTGCCGTCATGCAGTGCCATCATTGCCACACTTGGCCCACAGTTGGCTGACATGATCTGGGCCACACACCTCCCATCCACAATCGGCCCAAATGTTGTCTGCCGTCATGCATGCAGTGCCATCATTGCCACACATGGCCCACAGTTGGCTGACATGATGCATGACAGTGCCGGCAACACGCCGGCAGTGCCATTGTGAGGCCACATTTGGGCCAAGTCTGTTTGCTATGTGGGTATCGATACATATCCCCTTTTTCCACCAGCGCATGAACTCGCAATTATCTCAGATAACTCAATCCAGCTATACTAATCATATCCGGCAAGTGTGTTCGAAGAACCTAATTAGCCAGATCATGATTAGCACGATGATATCATCTTGGATGTGTAATTTGATCTCGGATGTTTTAAGCAATGTACGAAGAACGGGCCCCAGGTCTGTGGCGGAATTGTTTTCTGGAACTGCATAATACCACCAAGGAACATTTGCGCCGGAACACGCCTCCTCTTTTTGCTGAACCGCCCCCGGGAGCGCAAGTTCATTCCCTAATTTACCGACGTGCGTCTGTCGAGGGAAAAGTCCGCTGTGCGCCGGGTGCAAAATAGGAATGATACATGCGTTTGTGAACAAAGTCAATTGCGCTGGGTGCAAGATAGGGTCCTCAGTGTTATTTGTTTATTAATTCTAAGAAATGTACATTTCCAGGGTATGGGAAATGTCTTTCTTACTTTACAGTATTACTAAGAGCAAGTAGTTAAAATCTGCGTGATTAGGGACTCCAGCATATATGAGCTTTAAATATGGTCAACTTTAAGTGTGATATGAACAAGACTTTGTTAACTAGACTACACACTTAAACTACTCTAACATACATACATGCATACAGTTTACCAAGAAAAAGAACTGAAGCAGAATTCAGGAGAGCAAGTTATAGCATTGTTTGAAATTCAGCAGATCAACAGCCTTGAGCAAACCGTCAGTTAAGTTCTAACACACCCTTCTTTAAAAGGGGTAAGGATAATGTATTGTGGAATAACAAATTTATTAAATGTTTAATTTAGATTCCAATATAAACTGAGAAAGTTTAGCAGCGGTTATGATGATTATATCAAGAGATTCCTGCCAGTCCTGTTCTCTAAATGAGTCAATGGCTGAGGCTCTCACCCTCACCCTTAGTCTTTATGCATTTCCTGACCATTAAGCTCAATTTACAGCTGTGCTTTTGTCTCTGTGATCATGTGAAGGTATGGGTGATACTGTCAAGCTGATTGGATCATTTGAGTTGATCCATGATAGTGTTATGCTGATTAAGGCCTGTTTCTCTTGAGCAAGCCAGATAACCTGCCAAACTGGTTTTCACTTGATTGAATCAAATCATCCCTCTGCTTGGTTTGAGTTTGTCTCCACCTCTAAAAGTCCCTCCTTCTAAAATGTATATAAAATTGCAAGGTAAAGTTACTTTGAGTTAGATTGTTGGATGAACTGCAGCCACGCTCAATAAAGAATAACTTCTGTTTGAACGCGATCCCAACGTCTCCTGGTCTCTGCTTTGAAGAAGAAAAAGTTTCCTACAATATCAAATAATGAGATTAAGTTTGATACTTGCATGTCTCGCCCATTTGAATTAAACTGTCCTGATGCAAGTTGTTGAGGCTCCAGTTGATCTTTGCTGATGTTGTCTTGATGAGAGAGAACCAGTGGGAGTCAGAGGATCTTTGGTGAATGGAAAGACAAGGCCCCAGCCTGGCACAAGCTTAGGGGTCCTTAGAAAACTTCTAGTTCAACATCATCTTCATATTAGGATCTCAGAAAGGGACTAAGAGACGTGATCTTGTGATCAGTGATTTTTAGAGTGTGAAGATGTCACACCCTCTGGAGTTTATGCTAATTTTATAGTGCATCAAATATTTATATGTTAAATGAATTAAATAAGGGTTTATGAACATTTGTATATCTGTGAAGTTGTTTATATGTAAATAATTTATGTTTTAGTTGCTGTCAATATTGTAGCCTACATTTTAAAGTCTATGCAAGCGTAAGTATATGTATGTGTGGTGTAGAACCACACTTTACGTAAAATACATACAAATAGGCCTGCTCAAGCTCATGTTGATTTAAATGAGTGTTCTCGGTAAAGAACTCCGGAGAAACAAACTACACTGTTTGTATTTTTCAGTACAATTATAGTTATACAGCTTTATAACTGAACACAAATGAGAAACATTAAACTTATTTACATCAAGTAACTACTTAACCACAAGTCAATCTAAGCTTGATGCACAGGGGTCTTGTCCTATAGTTGCTCTAACTTTTACGACCCTGCCATCTAGTGGTCTCAAACATTAGTACAGTTGCAAATTCTGAAACTACTGAAATTTTGTGAATGCGATTGTAAGGCTAATAAAACAATATTCTTATAATTAATTATTATGAACATTACATGTCATGTAGCAAAAATACTTCTGTTTTGCAATTTAGTTAGTTTCAATTTAGATTATCAGCATGAAAATTTGAGAGAAAAGTTAGAACAGAAAAATGCACATGAATGTGAGAATTTCAAGAGAACATCTCTCCTGTTTGTCAATATGCACTCAAGCTGACATGGTCATGGTTTGTGCAAAGCCTGATGATCATTTTATCCAGGATTATTTTAAAATGTTGCAAAAAGAATGTTGTGTGCTTCAATAAAATCTAACCAAATGGCATGATGTCATAACATAATTTCAGTAAACTGACTTTCCAGTACTTTCCAGTGCACAGGACTTCTAATTACAACTTATAATACAAGAAATGTACATTATAGTAGTTTCTTAACAGACAAGTCAATCTAATTGCTACCAAATATTGTGGGACCAGCATCCCTGTCAATATGTTAATCATTATCGCAGAAGTAAATGTGACACATCACTGCATAAATGTGTTATTCTCTAATCTGCCGCTTATGTCCTGACATATATGACCGCCTGAGATAATACTTGTCAGCATAATGATCTTGGTCAGTGATGACTATTATTACTGTCAGAGCTGAAGTGGGGAGGCCTAGGGTGTGAGTTGGCTGAGTTCATCCAAAACACTGCAGCTCAGCCGGGCCCCTGAGGAGAGGATGTGGCTCTGTGTTTCTAATAAAACCCTAGGACTGAAGAAGAGTCCTTGGGTTTAGCCTCACCCCCACATGACATGGGCAATTTTGACAAAAACATGTGAAAGAGAAAGAACCTTAGGCTTGCTGAAGTTGAGTGTTAAAAACAATTCCAAATGATGAGTGCAGTGTCTATGATTAAGTTGGCATGCATGCAACAGTTGCATACAGCATGTACAAGTTTGAGTGGTCCCCCCCCCCCCCAAAAAAAAAAGAAAAAAAAAAGTTACTCCTAGGAGTAGCTAATCCTACATGCATGATACCTCAAATTGCACAATTTGTTAAAGAAATGCTAAAAACACCTTTGCAACCACATAGCAATGGCCTGGCAACCAAATATAACACAATAAAACTAGCAGTGAGTTTCGCATGAGCAAACACCACTCACATTTTCTCCAAAATATGTTAAAGTTTCATCTATTAATGCTATGTAGTTTTGTGTTTACTATGCAATGCTATATCTGTGATATCACTGTCAAAATCGAATTTAGCTTTTGGCAAATGGAGCAGCCTGTGCCTGTTAAGCAGCTGTTTTTTTAAGTATTGTTATTAACTTCAACTGGACTAAAGTAAATTGAAAAGACTCTAATCTCAGTTTACTGGAAGTTACTGGAAAAGACATTGATGCAAGTAAAAATAATTCCGAACAAAAATGTTCTCAAAGACGTACATGTATTTTAAATGTAAATGACTGCGAATAATGTGCTTGTAACTGCAAATAACTCCACTCAGCTTGATTCAATGTACATGATAAATCCAATGGGTCTTTCACTAACATCAGGCATCTTATTCGAAAGAACTGCACCTAGGCCATAAGAAGAAGCATGATATGATAAAATGACATCCTTCTGTGGGTCATACTTGTGGACCAGAACTTGTACCAAGTTAAATGTTTTTTTAGACTGAGTAAAAGCAGCCTCTTGTTCCAAACCCCAGTTCTATTGCAACAACGTGTGTACAGGGGTTAATACAGTAAACAAGTTGGACAAGAAATTATTATAGTAATTTAAAAGTCCAAAATATGCCTTCAACTGTCACATTAAAACAAGCACTATGGGTGCAGCCCATTCAGAGTGTTTAACAAGTTCTATGATGTTTTCTCTAAACAGGCATTCTATTTCATCTTATACCCTTGCCGCCTTTGTTTTAAGGGCTTTGAATTAGGCTTTGAATTATTACTTTGTATTTGGCTTTGAATTTTTATTATTATTTCCTTGTCCACATAAATCTTCGCTGGTGGGCCCTTCACTTCACCCAATTCCTCTTTAAACAATTCTGTATGTTAGCCAAGCACTTCAGGCAAGGTTCAATTATTTCATTTGAAGAAGACGTGATTAAATGCGCATACACAGTGCTGGTTCATGTTTATTGAGCACTAGGATAGAAACATGCTTTCTCCTGTCCGTATACAATCTATCCCACATAGCAACATTGTGGACCAGATCTGGCCCACATCTGGCACATTTTGAATGATGATCTGGCCCACATGCAAGGACTACAACTGACTTCCAGCCACAGCCTTAGATTAAATCAACTGAAGATAAAAGAATAATAAGATCAAATCTCTCGAGAGTTGTTTAATAGAGGAGGATTAAACAACTCCACAAACAGCATTACTAGCTTAACTTATTATTAATCAGACTGACTTTATTTCTGTCAGACATCTACAAAAGTCATTATTGAATAATATTGGGTTTTATTCTGACTGGTAAAGGAGAGCAAATGTTAAAATTAAGTGTTATTTAATGTGTTTTGCTCAATATAAATAGGGAGGAGATCTGTTAGTGTTAATGTTCTATTATTTTGGAATTTAAAAGGTTTTCTGGAGTTTTTGGGGTTACCATTGAGCCTGTGGTTAGGTTGACGATTGGCTAAACACCGTTAAGATAATAAGTACTATATTTTAAAAGTAATGGCTGTGCACTCCACAGCACAGCATAGTCTCTTGGCTAAATACTTTAGTACTTGCAGGTGTGCTTGTGCTTTTGTTAACTAGCTTGAAAATATGGAATATTTATAATGTAAATAATAAAATATAAGAAATATATTACATTTCTCTATATGTGTGTGTGTGTGTGTGTGTGTGTGTGTGTGTGTGTGTTGATAATACATGAGTAAATATATCTGCAATAAATTACACATGCAGTACAATATCTGATCACATATACATCTATATATTATGAAGTGAATTACTGAAAATAAAATTACATACATTATGATATATTAGTAAATATATTGTCACATTTTTCAATACATGAAAAGTGGCAATTTCTTATGTATTATTCAATATATTGTAATATATTAACACAATATATTATTCTTTATACAGTATTTTCAAATATACTGTTATATCATTTCATATATTGGTCATTCATATATTGGGAAATATATTTTCTATTCGTAAGGGTGACAACGTGAAAGAAGTTTTTTTTTAAATCTTTGCAAATTTATTAAAAATACAAAAAGAAAAAAAAAAAGAAAAAAAATCACATGTACATAAGTATTCACAGCCTTTGCTCAATACTTTGTTGAAGCACCTTTGGCACCAATTACAGCCTCAAGTCTTTTTGAGTATGATGCTACAAGCTTGGCACACCTATTTTTGGACAGTTTCTTCCATTCGTCTTTGCAGAACCTCTCAAGCTCCATCAGGTTGGATGGGGAGCGTCGGTGCACAGACATTTTCAGATCTCTCCAGAGATGTTCAATCGGGCTCAAGTCTGGGCTCTGGCTGGGCCACTCAAGGACATTCACAGAGTTGTCCCGTAGCCCCTCCTTTGTTATTTGGCTGTGTGCTTAGGGTCGTTTTTGGGAGATGAACCGTTGCCCCAGTCTGAGGTGGACCTGGAGAGCAGGTTTTCATCAAGGATGTCTCTGTACATTGCTGCATTCATCTTTCCCTTGATCCTGACTAGTCTCCCAGTTCCTGCCGCTGAAAACCATCCCCACAGCATGATGCTGCCACCACCATGCTTCACTGTAGGGATGGTATTGGGTAGGTGATGAGCGGTGCCTGGTTTCCTCCAGACATGACGCTTGCCATTCTGGTCAAATAGTTCTATCTTTGTTTCATCAGACCAGATAAGTTTTTTTTTCATAGTCTGAGAGTCCTTCAAGTGCCTTTTGGCAAACTCCAGGAGGGCTATCGTGCTGCAGAGATGGCGATCGCTCAGTTTGGCCGGGCGGCCAGCTCTCTGAAGAGTCCTGGTGGTTCCAAACTTCTTCCATTTACGGATGATGGAGGCCACTGTGCACATTGGGACCATCAATGCTGCAGACATTTTCTGTACCCTTACCCAGATCTGTGCGTCGATACAATCCTGTCTCGGAGGTCTACAGACAATTCTTGGGACTTCATGGCTTGGTTTGTGCTCTGACATTCACTGTCAACTGTGGGACCTTATAGGTGTGTGCCTTTCCAAATCATGCCCATTCAATTGAATTTACCATAGTTGTACTCCAATCAAGTCGTAGAAACATCTCAAGGATGATCAGTGGAAATAGGATGCTCCTGACCCTTTAATTTACCCTCTGCTGGGTCCTGTTCTGGGTCTTACCATTATCAGTAACTCTTTTTATAATTCCCTTGTGTCTGACTTCCACCTGAGCAGAACCTAACATAGTTAAAGTTTGGTCAGTATCGGTTTTCAAATTCAAGAAACAGTTATTTAATTCTGGTATTGTAACTTTTTTCCATAACTTGGAAAAATTTGACCTATTTTTGGGATCTCTTTTTCTTTCAATCTGTGAACTGTAAAAATACATTCAGATAATGGATGTTTTTTTCATCTTTGCTCACATAATACGTTCTCTGCCCTCCTCTGGACCAAACGCTCTTGCACCTTTCTCACCCTTGAAAGTTTGTTTCCCCGGTGGAACTTTTTGATCTACATTCTTGTCACATCTACATACTTGAAATGGATGTTTCTGAGCATCGAGCTTGCAAATCCTTCACATCTTTATTGGTGGTGGCACAGAATGCATGCTTTATCCAATGTCCAGTCTTATAGTCAATCTCAAGCTCATTGTTTCTTTTATTGAACATAATAAAATATACAATATCTACATACTTTTGGTGGCAGTGATAATGATGATAGTGATGGTGGACATCCATCTTGGCTTTGAGTGTATGTGTGTGTGTGGTAAAAACTGTATACGTTCCTTCCACCAAGCCTCCTACATCTACGTGAATGAAACACTCAGTGAAACCATTCACTCCTTTACCTAATCTTTAGACCAAATCTGCACAAGCACATTACGTGCTTCAAACTCAGTTTGCTGGTCGCTGCTGAGTCGGCGGGGCCGCCTTGGAACGACTAGAGCAGGGTTCCTCAGACTCGGTCCTGGAGGGCCGCTGTCCTGCAGAGTTTAGCTCCAACACTGATCAAACACACCTGAGCAAGCTAATCAATGTCTTCAGGATCACTAGAAACTCACAGCTAGGTGTGTTTGATCAGGGTTGGAGCTAAACTGTGCAGGACAGTGGCCCTCCAGGACCGAGTTTGAGGAACCCTGGATTAGAGGTATTGATGGAGCTGGCTCTTTTAGGCAAGCCTGCATCCTTTAGCTTAAAAAGCTTAACAGCTAATGCTAATGCTGCGGTGGTACACAGGGAAGGAGACCAGATGCTGTTTGTTTTTGTTTTTTTATGGATGCCATTGGAGAAGAGGCTTCACTATACTGAATAAACTATTTTTGTGAGGAAAACGTGTAGTATTTAGTGTAAAACATGTTGAAGATTAGCGAACAGGCTGTCGATTCATTATAAGCTATTTCCTCAAAAAAATTATCTAATGACATTACACGCACTGTGTAAAGCCGATGCAATGCAAAGTTGATTCTGAGTTAATTTGATTTAATATTTAATGTTTTTTTTTTAAAATGTTGTAGATTTATGTAGCAAATGAGAGACAATTTTGAGACAAGCACAATAATTAACATGATAATAAACAGCTGGCTTACTTTTCCATTTGTTGATATGACATGGTTATATTCAGATGGTAAATATCATATATTAAGTTGGGTGTCCACCTTAGAGATAACCACCGTATTTATAATGAAACAATCATATTAAAAATATATGCTATTATCATATAATACAATATAATTTATTTGTTACTGCTGTAAAGCTATATTAAATTATTGTTGATGCTTTCAGAATCTTTACTTTTTTAAATAATTTTGTTTCTGTATTTTTAAAATGAACATTTTAATGACAGTATATTTATTGAACAAAAATGTATTATTTTATCAATCAAAATAAACTGAAAATAGTACAAACTTTGCTAAAGTGATTGTTTTGAACAAGTATCAATTGAGACATTATTAAAAACATATTATTTTAGCTTAAGTATTTGTGCAAATACTGTGTGCCTTTTCCCCCATGCTTTTACCCCGTGTGTCTGTGGGGTAAAAGACCCACCTTGCCTCCTCATACATTTATGATTTTTAAACAAACAAACGACTTTTATGATTTATTTTCATACAAAATCTGTTGCTCCATCAATGTTCAATAAATTTTTTTTTTTCTGCAATCATACACTACAGGAGTAGTGAAAACTACATTTTTCTTAAGGTGTGCCTTTAACCCCTGCTGTACCAACAATATCTACTCGGTTACTCACGTAACCTCAGTTCCCTGAAATGAGGGAATGAGTATTGCGTAGCTATACGCTATGGGAAAATCCTTTTCTCGAGAATATTGAAAGCTAACTTTTAAAACGCAGTGCAGCTGCACGGCTAGCACAGTGAACGCGAGCACGGTCATTGGCTGTGCTGCGGCAACAGCATGAACCTATGGCGTGGCGGCACAGGTGCGCCAGCCAATCAGGGTGCTTCGCGCCCCGGTGCGTCATAACCTGCCAAGATGGGCGTGGCTTTCGGCTATATTAGCCCATGACTCGCCATAGGAAATCAGATAAAAAATTCCTGAAGCGACCACTGATCGCAGTACAAGCACGGCATAGTACGGGAACTGAAGTTACGTGAGTAACCAAGTAGTTCCCTTTCAATGAGGTCTCTCCTATTGCGTAGCTATACGCTATGGGATAACCCCTGCAAAACGCCGTGCGTGCTCTCTTCGCTCCTGTACAGCCCAAAGCAAAGCTTGAGAATAAGCCCATATGTGTACACACCTGTATATATATATATATATATCTGGTATATATGTGTATATATTCATAGCCAGTCACTGACAGGCTTTATGTGGGGCAGAATAAGCCAAGTATGGCAGATCAAACTAGGTTGGACCTAAGAATAGGGTAGTGCTTGCACTTAGACGGAAAGAACCTTAGCTTGCAAAGCGGGAACTTCCAACTTGTAAATTTTCATAAATGTGGATGGTGAGGCCCAGCCTGCCGCCGCACAAATATCTTCAAGGGGGACTCCACTAGACCATGCCCAGGAAGAGGCCATGCCTCTCGTGGAGTGCGCTCTAACCCCCAAAGGGCACTGCATGCCCCTTGATTCGTAAGCCAGCGTGATAGTGTCCACTATCCAACGCGACAGACTATGCTTAGAAATGGCTAGCCCTTTTGAGCGGCCGCCAAAGCACACAAATAGCTGTTCCGATCGCCTGAATGAAGCGGAACTTTCCAGATAAGTTCTGGAGTGCCCTGACAGGACAGAGCAGACTCACATCACTTTCTCCGTCCGGCGCAGAGAGGGCCGTTAAGGAGATAATCTGCGCTCTGAACGGAGTGGAGAGCACTTTGGGCACATAGCCATGCCTCGGTCTAAGGATGACCCTGGAGTCATTAGGTCCGAACTCAAGGCAAGAAGCATTGGTAGATAATGCTTGTAGATCACCCACACGCTTGACTGACGCGATTGCCATAGGCAAAGCGGTCTTGAGCGAAAGCGACTTTAAGTCCGCAGACTGAAGTGGCTCAAATGGGGGGCCTTTCAGGGCCTCTAGCACCAGTGACAGGTCCCAGCTGGGGACAGAGGGGGGCTGTGGAGGGTTCAATCTCCTAGCGCCCTTTAGAAATTGAACAACCATGTCGTTCCTTCCCAGTGATTTACCAGCTACCGCAGCATGAAAAGCCGCTATGGCTGCCGTATACACTTTGAGCATGGACGGGGTGCGTCCCACGTCCAGCAGCTCTTGTAGGAAGGCGAGTACCGATGGTACCTCGCATGACTGTGGGTCTAGCTCCCGTGCTGTGTACCAGCTAGAAAACGTAGCCCATTTCTGTGCATATAGGCTCCTGGTCGACGGTGCTCTGGCCTCAGTTAAGGTCCTCAACACCCTGTTGGAAAGATCCCCTGATATCTGTTCAGTGGCCATGCATGCATGGCCCACAAATCGGGACGAAGGTGCCAAATTGTGCCGTTCGCCTGAGAGAGGAGATCCCTCCTCAGCGGAATCGGCCGGGGGGCTGAGGCCGCCATCTGAATCAGCTCGGGAAACCATGACTGATTTTTCCGGAGCGGAACAACACCATACTCTGGTATTCCCTGATTCGCTCAATGGCCTGCGGTATCATAGACACCGGCGGAAAAGCATAGAGCGGGCGTTCCGGCCATACATGGGTGAACCCATCCCTGCTCTTCGTGAAGTACACTGGGCACTGAGCGTTGTCTTCTGAGGCGAAGAGGTCGACCTCTGCCCTGCCGAAGACGCTTCACAGCTGCTGAACCGTCTGCGGGTAGAGAGACCACTCCCCTGGGAGTACTTTGTCTCTGGACAGCATGTCCGCGCCCTGGTTCAGGATGCCTGGTACGTGAGCTGCCCTGAGTGAGTGCAGGTTGCGCTGAGCCCAAAGGATGATGCTCTCCGCCAGCGAATGCAGGTTTCTGGACCTGGCCCCGCCTTGGCGATTCAAGTACGACACCACAGCTCTGTTGTCCATACAGACCAGCACGTGATGGTTCCATAGGTATGGGAGAAAGGCTTCCAGTGCTAGAGCGACAACCTTCATCTCCAAACAGTTTATGTGAAGGCTCCTTTCCGAGTCTGACCAAAGACCGGGTGTTGGCCTGCCCTCGAAGAGAGCCCCCCAACCTAGGTTGGAGGCATCTGTCGAGATGGTCTGTCTGACTGACACGACACCCAGACTCACGCTGGACTGAAACCATTCGGCCCTTTTCCAGGGAGCCAGAGCTCTGACACAGCTGAGACTCGCTCTGATTCGTAAATGGCCAGATCGCCATGCACGAGCTGGAACGCGTTTTTTTAGCCAGTGTTGCAGTGGGCGCATACGTAGCAAACCCAGCTGCAGGACCAGGGATGCAGAGGCCATCATGCCCAGCATCTTCTGGAACCTCTTGAGAGGTGTCAATGCGCCCACGCTGAAAGAGGTGGCCAGGCATTGTAGAGAGTGTGAGAGAGTGTGCGCTGACGTCAGGCACGCTTTCATGTCCAAAGAGTCCAACGTTATGCCCAGGAAGGAAATTCTCTGTCTGGGCGATAGTTCGCTCTTGGCAGCGTTGATCCTGAGGCCCAAAGAGTCTAGGTGACTGAGAAGCCAGGATCTGTGAGTTAATAATAACTCCTCCGATTGCGCTATGACTAGCTAATCGTCTAGGTAATTAAACACGCGCACGCCCCGTTGTCTCAAAGGGGTAAGCACCGCATCTATACACTTCGTAAATGTACGAGGAGCCAGAGACAGGCTGAACGGAAGTACTGTGTACTGGTAAGCCTGCCCCTCAAAGGCAAATCTCAGGAATGGCCTGTGACAGGGCGAGATCTGGATGTGAAAATAAGCATCTTTCAGATCCTCTGAGAAAAACCAATCTCCCGGGCGAATCTGCTTGGTCGTCAGCATTCTGAATGGCCGTCTCATGAGTGACTCGTTCAGTTTTCTGAGATCCAGAATGGGTCTGAGATCGCCGTCCTTTTTGGGGACGAGGAAGTAACGGCTGTAAAAACCTGACTCACTCTGCGAGATGTGAACCGGCTGGATCGCTCCCTTTTCTAACAGTTTCAACACTTCTGTGCGGAGAATGTGGGCAACGCCCTCTCTCACTGTTGTCTCGACCTTGGCTCGAAAGCGTGGCGGTCTGCGAGCAATCTGAAGTGAATAGCCTTGTTCTACTGTTCTCAGTGCCCACTGAGAAATGACTGGGATGGCCCGCCATGCACTGGCATGCAGAATCAGGGGTTGAATGAGCGTTGGGCGGGAGCCCGCCTGATGCGGAAGCTCACTCTGCCCATTGTTTCGCGAACCCTGTCTGCTGTGGGCGGCGCGCTGCACAGGCACCAACGCTGGTACCGAATCTACATTCATGTTCTCTATCAAACCTGACAGGCAACGCTGTGATAGCGTATTGACAGCACTTATTAGTGGCAGCGCGCCTCACTTGTGCAACACTCAGAGCCCGCCGCTATAAAGGCTGATAGCTTACCTCATTGGCAGCGTTTATGTAGGTATGTGCGGGGTTTGTAACTGGCACATGAACCTCTGCTGTATGTACAGCATGGGCTAGTGATTTGGGACAAGTACTCATGTGTAGCTGTGCAGACTTTGTAGTGGGCACTGGAACTACATTTACAACACTCGCAGCAAGAGCTGGCGAGTTTATGAGAGTGGGGGGAGTGCTTGTGTGTAGATGTGTAGACTCTACGGTGGGCACTATATCTACATTTTTCATGCTTGCAGCGTGGTATGGCAGGCTGCTTACAGTGGAAACAGTGTTTGTGAATGAGGACGTGTGCTTTATGATGGGCACGTGACCTAGACATGACACAGGCAGAGAATAGCTCTTTTCTGGGTTTATTTGGGTCACCGTGAAAACGGCGTTTGGGTGCAGGTGAGCGTGTATTGTAACAGGCACATTTTCCGCAAAATTCACTCCTCCAGCCGCCCGAGCGAGGGGGACTGGAAAGAGTTTCGCCCTTTTCGGGGAGATTAACCCGGCTGCAGCGGGGTTTGAACTCACCCTTTTCGTCCCAGCTAGGACGGCTTGCGAGGCTCGGGGTTCAGCGTGATCTTAGGTCGAGGACCCCTCCTCTCTGCGAATGGTACGTTTGAGGAACGTGAGCAGCGGCGGATCTCAGTCGCAGGATGGGGCTTAGTCACAGATGGCGCTGGCTTGTCACGCTGGGAAGACGGCGCTCTTCTCCCGCTGCCCGAGGTTGAACTGGAGCGTTTCGGGAGAAAAAGGCGCATGGCCTGGGACGCCTGCTGACCTTGGGAGTAGCGCTCTGCAAAGTTCTTCACTGCAGGACCAAAGAGGCCGGATGAAGTGATGGGGGCGTCGAGGAAGGCCGCCTTATCCGCGTCCTTCATCTCCGTCAGCACAAGCCAAAGGTGTTGCTCGAGTACCGTGAGGTTAGGTGGAGCAGGTGGAGCGAGGCATTAAAACGCCTCAATTTGCTCTTTTAGAGAAAACAAGCGTGAACGCGACGGCGAACACGCAAGTTGTGCGTTAGAAAGAATATCTGTAGCACGCCAGATGGCGCAGCAAGACAGCGGGCTGAAGGCGGCAGGGGCCGGCGTCCTCAGAACTGCAAGGCAGTGGCTCGTCCTGCTGATGGTGCTTTTCTACGGCGGCGAAGCTTTCTATTCCGGAGTCCAGCGAAGAGAAGTGAAGTCCTCGCTGAAAGGAATTGATCTGATTTCCTATGGCGAGTCATGGGCTAATATAGCTGAAAACCATGCCCATCTTGGCGGGTTACGACGTGCCAGGGCGCAAAGCGCCCTGATTGGCTGGCGCGCCCGCGCCGCCACGCCATAGGTTCATGCATTTGCCGCAGCACAGCCAATGGCCGTGCTCGCGTTCACTGTGCTAGCCGTGCAGCTCCATTGTTTTTTAAAAGTTAGCTTTCAATATTCTCGAGAAAAGGATTTTCCCATAGCGTATAGCTAAGCAATAGGAGAGACCTCAATGAAAGGGAACTTATTTTACTGTAAAAAATCACAACAATTATTATCATGCTCCCACAATTCATAGCATAAATGTAAATATTTACTGTAAAATTTACAGGAATAAAAATAAACATACATACAATAACTTACTGTATTTATCTGTATTTCTATATCACTATGTTACAGCTCCTTTTTATGTTACTGAATTTTGCAGATAGGTTGTTCCAAGCATCTTGGAGAAAATGTCACAGTTAAAAAATGGCAGATTTTTAAATCACATACTGTACATTTGGAGGTCCTGTGTGAAACCTGCTGGTAAGATTAAAGGGAATGTTAACAGATTTTTAAGACCTCCTCTGCCTTTACAGCAGGGCACAGGATTTATCAATGTTCTTTTGCAATTCAGTGTAGCAAAAGAGTTTTAGGGGAATTTTTTAGTTTGTTTTCTTACAGTTTTGTGCTCAAACAACAAGTTTAAGTGTGAGCCCACCGATCTTGGATATGAGAATGCATTTGCTACCCTGTATAGCAACTTCATAGCATGCTGAGTTGGCTGCAGCCGTAAATATATATGTAGTTTGTGTGATGTTCTAGTAATGTCCTTCTGCACTTGATTACAGGGCTAGCCGAACAAGAGGCTTCATATTTTGAGGGAAGTTTCTTTGGCAATGCTGGCATGAACCTTTGGGCAGTTGTTCTAAGTCACCTCAGTGGATTCATGTTTTCATCAAACTCTGTGTAAGGGCCATTGGCCCAAAGGCAGTCGAAGCCTGGCTCAATGAGAAGATGTAACCAAATGAGACTGCCACAACAAAAACTGCCTATAGGTTAGCCGCCACACTAGCTGATGAGTCCACCCAATGTGTTTGTGTGTGTATGTGTGTATTTGTCTGTGACTGAGAGAGAGAAAGTATATGGAGTGGTTCTTTGGAATGACTTTGGAGTTACATGCTTGTGTAGATTGGGGTCTTCTGTCAGTGTTTCTCTGAGGGCACTTCTCAGTCACATGGCTGAACTTGATCTATTACATAAACCCAGAAATCTGTGACCCAAGACTACCCCCATCAACTTAAGATATTTGGAGAAACTGAAGTTGACTTTACAAAGAGCAAAAACTAGCTGCTCACTTCAGCAGCCACTCCAACTGCATCATCCTAACAATGCTATATCTACATTCTGGGTAATTTTTTTTTTGACATTATTCAACTGCTTAAAAAAGCAAAAGCAAAATGCATTCAATGACCACTTCTTTCAAATTACATGAATTCTTTTCTCCCTAAGACCAAAATTCTATATACCTACAGTCCAATTTGCATATTACATACTCTTTTCATAACCTAAAACAACATAATACAAAACTAAATCAGACAGAAGTTTGCTACATTTCTGCAGTAATAATAATGTTGAAATATATTCCAAATATATATATTTTTTTTGGTGATTTTTCGTTTTTTTTTTTTTTTTTTTTTATTGTGACAGGACAGTAGAGAGATGACAGGAAACGGGGGATGGGATCAGGAAAGGTCCACGAGCCAGAACTCGAACTCGGGCCACCCGAGCGCAAAGGCGCTACATGTCGGCGCACTGACCACGAGGCCATTGGTGCCGACATATATTCCAAATCTAAAAAAATTAAATACTATCAAAACAATTAAATGTAGCTGAACACTTACACAGTTGGGGAGACCTTAGGGATAATTTTGTACTGTAATGTAAACATTCTGATGTAACAAACTGCAGTGAAATTTTTATTGTGTAGTGCCTGTTGGTAGTGTTTTTAGGTCATTGTTTTATTAGTTTTATGAGTTTAGAGTGTGTTTGTTGGGTGACAACATTTGCTATTGTTATGGAAGAATGAGCTGATTTAAGATTTGTATGAAATGTTTTGGTAGTTCAAGTGCGTTTTGAATTTGAAATTACAGTTTTTAAAATTGCTTACACAATTTCTGAAACTATTCCTCCTTTTCTTGAAACGCTACACATAAATCCACAAAGCACACAAACAACATGAAAAACATCACACATCTCTTGCAAAGCTTTCAAAACATTTTAACTCTTCTAAAAAATTTGCTTTTGCGTAGTAACTGTACACACAAACCATCAAATGATTAGCCATGGATTAGGTTTGACATGCCAAAACTCATGGATATGACAAATGTAAAACACTACTCTCTTGTGTCTTTTGCTTGTTCAGTGTTCAGTGGAGTGTACAGGAGTTTGTCATAGACCTCACACGTGTGTATATACAGTATGCGCAACAAATTGATAATCTTTAGTTATTGAACTGAACTGAATCAACACTGAACTGACAATATAATGACACTATTGGCGTGTAAGAGCTGCTTTAGAGCAGAATTTGAACTATTGTGAAGCTGCTTTGAAACTAATTTATTTATTTTCTGAAAACATTGAATTTTTGAGTTTCTAAGTGATCAATTTATGTATAAGTGATTTCACACATTATCATTTGGTGTAGGTAATCTGGAAATTATTGTGGCATTTAAATGGCAGCGTTTTCTATATGAAACACAAAAGTTGTTAGTTTTGAATGATGTGTAATGTAGAAAGTTTGTTTTACAAATGCAAACTGAGTACAAAGCAGATAATGTGCTTGCAATTTTGCAGACTTGGTCTGAAGATTAGGTATATGAGTGTATGGTTTCTCTGAGTGGGCCTCAAGTATCACTTTTAGTGTGTGAGTATTAAAAAAAAAATGGTAAAGCTGCTTTACAGCAAAATTTTAATTTCAATTTGTGAATCTGCTTTGAAATAATCTGTATTGTATAAAGCACTTTAGAAATAAAGGTGACTTGACTTGTATGCATATTCAGTATATATTTACAAAATAAATAGAAATGCAAGACTGAAAAAATATTTGCTTCTCAAAACACTGAGTTTTGGTTTTTGAATAAATTAGGTATATTTACACTATAAACAGAAATGCTAATTAGGTATAAGTGTTTCAGACATGATCACTGGATGTGGGTAATCGGTAAATGAGTGTGGCATTTAAATGGCACTGTGAAACCAAGAGCTGTTAGTTTTGAATGATGTCTTCTGTCAAGTCTTCATCGTCGGTTAGGAACCTGGGTGTGCTCTTTGATACCAATCTTTCATTTGAAAGTCACGTTTTTAGGTATAAAATTAGGTATAAGTGTTTTAGACATGATCACTGGATGTGGGTAATCGGTAAATGAGTGTGGCATTTAAATGGCACTGTGAAACCAAGAGCTGTTAGTTTTGAACGATGTCTTCTGTCAAGTCTTCATCGTCGGTTAGGAACCTGGGTGTGCTCTTTGATACCAATCTTTCATTTGAAAGTCACGTTTTTAGTATCTGTAAAACCGCATTTTTACATCTTAAAATATTGCTGATTACCCACAAAGCACTAAATGGTTTAGCTCCCCAGTATTTGAGCGAGCTCTTAATGCATTATAGTGCTTCACGTATTGTGTTCTCAAAATTCTGGCCAATTGATAATACCTAGAATATCAAAATCGACTGCTGGTGGTATATCCTTTTCCTGTTTAGCACCAAAACTTTGGAACAGTCTTCCTAACATTGTCCAGGAAGCAGACACACTCTGTCAGTTTAAATCTAGACTAAAAACACGTCTCTTTGACCTAGCATACACATTATAAACTTGTTAGACTGCATAGATTAGGTCAGCCAGAACCGGGAACACTTCCCATAAATCCTGATGTACTTGTTACATCATAAGAAGAATGGCATCTACGCTAATATTAGTCTCTCTGTTTATCCCAAGGTTTACCGCAGTCCAGGCCGTATCGAATGAAGGTGATTTGACTTGACATGTGTCTAATGTAGATAACTGTGTTTAGCATTTTGTTTTGTTTGTTTTACAATTGCAAACTGAGTGTAAAGCAGATAATGTGCTTGGAGTTTTGCAGAAAATTAGGTATATGAGCGAATTAGGTTCACTGAGTGGGCCTCAAGTACCACTTTTAGTGTGCAGGCAATTTTGAAAAACTGTACCTGCGGTGCCAAACTGAAAGTTGGTTAGGAGAACTATGTGAAGAGTGTTGAATTCTGTGCTGGAAGTGGGCAGAGAGGCATGGCCTTTGGAGGATGGAAGCCAACGGCCCATCTGAATGGGTTGGCTGCTCATCCAGCCCATAGAGGCTTATAAGGACACGCATGTCCATGGATGTCCACCAATAGTTTTCTGCTCACTGAACATACATTGCTCTGTCATAGCATATCTATAGTAAAAGCAATGGTTGGGCACTCCCTCTAGACAACGGCCTTTATTCTGTAGAGCTGTGATAAGCGGAACAAATTATAAGCAGAAAGATATTAAAGTTTGTCTCTGTCTTTCTGGATTAATGATAAACAATTTATTATTGGAGTTAGGGTTTATACAGGGCCTTAATAAAGTTACTCATAGTTAATAATATTATATAATAGCTGAAAAGTAAAATTATCATATGTAGTCAAGTATACAGAACACAGTTTCACAGTTTCTCTCAAAAATTCAGTTCTCTGCAGAGTCGGGTGAAGTACTAGGCTATGTCACATGACAATGTGTAAATGGCAGATTTATTGTAGTATTTCCAAATTGTCTTATTATAAGTGAGCAGTACATACTCTATTACCTGCCTGCTATGTTCTACAAGATCACTGTAGAGTGATCATTTACAACAATAACTGTACTGGAACACCCCAGCAGTCAGTCTTGGATTTTAAATCCTTGATCCAGGGCAATTAGCCAGAGGAACTACCCACCAACCCCCCCCCCCCTCCACCCTTATACTTCCTCTCTCGACAGTTGGGTATGCAAAACGAGCTAAACTCAGAGATGAGTGTGAGGCTTGAGTGAGACAGATGGTCTCTCATGAGCTGTCCACAATGGGCTTGTGGGATGCGGAGTTGTCTGTCTCTTGTGCGCTGCAACTTTTAGACAATAATAAATCACAATTCCATTTGACTGTGGACAGGCGACCACAAGTGGAATGCTGAGACGCCACCACAGTTTTGCGGAAAATTATGACCGGATGGAGTGTGAGTCTTCTGAAGGTGTTTCCTTGGCGCAACTTCCTAAGGTCTGTATGTAGTTTTTCTTGTTGTCTACAACAAGTATAAGAGGCGAATGATTTAAGCAATTTTAAAGTGAGCATCACTCTAAAATGATTATTTTACTTACTTTTTTAATAGGAATGGTTGCATTGGTTCTTAGTATTTGGTAATTCTTCATGTTATGTTACATTTTGCAATTATTCAAGTAGAAGATGTGTTTTAAGTGACCTGATTATGAGACATATTTGAAGGTACAAAGGAATGAAATGTAGCCTACAGTAGTTTAATATCATAATGAATTACCATAGAAATTTGGGTAACCTATATTTACTTATTTATCACAAAATTCTTAGCCCTTTAATTTATTTAAATACATGGTCTGTACTAATAAATATAATTTAAATGTAGCTAAATCTGCTGCTTTGACTCCTGCAAAAGACATTCACACCAAGACTGTTGCCAACTGTATTAAATGTAAAGTAGCTAAATCCTGCTCGAAAAGTCGCTGTGGCTAGGTCATTACTTTACAAATTGTAGTCGGTAACTGATTCCAAATTACATGACAAAAATTGCAGTTAGTAATGTCATCCATTACATTACACATTTAAGGGAATATAATCAGACTACTTTTTTGATTACTTTTAGTAGGTGTGGGTGAAATGACAAAATCTTATATCGGATACGAGTAATTTTATTTCACAACAATGATGTATATCACAATATAGTTATGTTTGCTTTAAATAAGGTTATGATTTTTTTTTTTGACACCATTGAAATTTCCTAGTCCAATACTACTAATATACAAGCAGGCTGGAAATAGCTGAGATTCACTGCGGACTCGTTTGGAAGATTTTTTATTTTATATATATATATATATATATATATATATATATATATATACAACCTCTCAGTTTAGTGCTTTGAAAATCAACTGTTATTAAACCATTTGAAGGTGAATCCTGTTTTAAGGGAAAGGGAAGCTAATGTGCATGCAAAAAAATCTAAATAATTTGGATAATAATCTATCATATATAATTCACTCATCCCTTTTCTTAAACAATGGTTAAAATGGTTGAAATGTGATGTTTTTCATTTTATAAAACGTTTTGTTTTGAGGATGTTACTATTGTTTTTTTTTTTTAAACCAAGTTGCTACCTAGTCATGTAGTTATATTCTAATACAAGAACTGTCTAAAATAATTTCCACTGCTGGTTCTATTTTTCCCCCAGAAATTAAAGAGTAGCATATTAATAAGTTGATCCTCCCCTAGTTCATCATCACTTTTTACTTATTTATTTATTTATTGTTTAAAATAGAGATTACAATTCTCCTACGATTCGGAACAAACAGATAAAGAAAAAAAGATATGTAATTTACGAGAGATTCTGACAAAATGTTAGTTGGTGTGTATATATATATATATATATATATATATATATATTAGGGCTGTCAAAAGATTAATCGCGATTAATCGCATCCAAAATAAAAGTTCGTTTTTAATAATATATGTGTGTGTACTGTGTATAATTAAATGTATATATATATATATATATATATATTGTCACAGGGTAAGCCTGCGACTGTGCATGGACTACACACACACACATACACATGCACGTTACGCACATACACCGGCGTCATGTAGGTCCGTGTACTTTTTGGTCATTTCATTTCCTGTTTGGAATGGAATAACGAGAAATGAAAACCAGCTCGTTTATTCGTTTTTTAGTTTAGTTTAAAAAACGAAAAATTAGATTTTGGCTTGATTTTTCATTTTTCGTTTGTGGTTTACAAATCGGTTTATGGGTTCGATATTTCATTTGCACACGTGGGCGGTGCTGAAACGCCACTTTCATCTGATTGGTCAAACCGCTCCGCCTTCCGTAAGCTACAAGCTTTTCTTTCTGTCAGGCAGAATAAGAGTCAGTACGAGTGCGGCACTGACAAAGGCACTTTAATAAAATAATGTCTGAAACCACCACTCACCGTTAACTACGCACAATATTTGAAGCAGAAATATGCTGCTGGTCACGTAATTCGTACTCCTGCGACTTGCATATCTTACAAAGGCACATCTATCTATCTGTCTGTCTGTCTGTCTGTCTGACTGACTGACTGACTGAGCTTCCTTTGAGAAAAATAGCAGACCACCTTTTTTAAACTGTTATTTAAAACGGTGGTCTGCTATATTTCACAAAGGAAGTCCATTTGTGCGGTCGTTGCCGTTATATGAGAAGGACATTTTGAATATGAGCCTACTGTAAAATTAGCTGTCTTAAAATCACTGAAATCATTAAAATCATTAAAATCATGATTGATCAGTGCAGAGTTATTCCAGACGGCGGTGCTGTTCTTAGTTTAATTGTGTAATCATCACAGATTATGAACAGATATTTTCAGAGGTGGACAAAGTACACAACTTCCTTACTTGAGTGAAAGTACAGATATAGGCCTACTGGTCAAATATTACTCCGTTACAAGTAAAAGTTGTAGGCTAAAGACCGATTTTTACTTAAAAGTACAGAAAAAGTACAGAAGTAGCCTACTCGTTTTTAAAAGTAGCCTACTAATTATCAAAAGTAAATGTCAATGCATTGTTTTATTATTGTTGCATTGTTGTGTGTAATACTTAGGCTACAGTAGCCTACCTTATGCCTCTGCCTGCCTTTCTACCCTCATAGCAATATCAAATTTATTTCTAGAACGCAGTTCCAGTAGGATTTAATGTTTTTGGGCTTTTAGTATGAATATGTTAGCCTTACTGTTATCTATAAGCTATAGTGTGCACCAAAACAATGACAAAATTCACATTCAGAAGATCAAACCCAACGTTGAAAATGAAAATCAGTTTCAAGTAGGCTACAGTAAAATCAAGTAAAGTACAGATACTCAAAAAGTGTAATAAGTACAGTAGGCTACTCAAGTAAATGTATTGTTACTGTCCACCTCTGTTTTACACAATAAGGATATATTCCCATTGGGTTGTTGAGTTTTCATGTTTTATGGGAACTTTAGACATGCTGATTTTTATACTGTACAAATTGTGTAATCCCCTAACTCTAATGTAACGAGTAGGTCATCTACGGACCTCTAATATTACGGACATATTATCATGGTACAGTTCAGCCTATTATTGATTTTTATTTCCACTTCCCTTTATCCAAAGAGATTTTTAAACTATTTGCACTGTATTTATCAATGGGAAATACATCATGCTAAAATAATCTGTCATACGCTGTGTCTCACATTATTGGGGTCGCTTGCAAGTCGCAGCAGCACGAACGTGACCAGCAACATATTTCTGCTTCAAATATTGTGCGTAGTTAACAGTGAGTGGTGGTTTCAGACATTATTTTATTAAAGTGCGTTTGTCAGTGCCGCACTCGTACTGACTCTTATTCTGCCTGCTCGTAGCTTACGGAAGGCGGAGCGGTTTGACCAATCAGATGAAAGGGGCGTTTCAGCGCCGCCCACGTGTGCAAATTAAATATCGAACCCATAAACCGATTTGTAAACCACAAACGAAAAATGAAAAATCGAGCCAAAATCTCATTTTTCGTTTTTTAAACTAAACTAAAAAACGAATAAACGAGCTGGTTTTCATTTCTCTTTATTCCATTCCAAACAGGAAATGAAATGACCAAAAAGTACATGGACCCATGTATTACAGTCTGTTAGCCAACATATATTCATGTATGCATTGACCTGTGTAACATTCGATATCATGGTGTTGTAAACTTGTTTGTATGAGGTCCTGTATGTAGTTTTACCTGAGTTATGAGAACTAGCAACCGTAATACGAGTGCATATGATGATAGCATAATAGAATTGTCTTTTCTCATACATAAATAATCACCACCACGAGTATTTGATTTAAATATTTTATTGAATACAGTGGAAGAGATATAGATGATGCTTACCACGTTTTGATGAGTCGTTGGACAAACCTGTTCGGTCAGACATCCGGTCTATTTATAGGTCTTTGTGTCCGCGCCAACTTGTTCATGTGAGTGACGTCACCGGAGAGTTTATTCTCATAGTTTTGAGTTATGGGTTTTCTTTGAATATGTATACTGGCAGATATGATTTCTTGCATGCATGTTTATTTGTATTTATTACTTTTGTTATTGTTTTTGTTTTCTTTATTATTATTATTATTATTATTAATGGTGCTTGCTGAAAGCAAGGCATCATTAGTGTTCTCTTGCATACTTATTAGTGGTGCTTGCTGAAAGCAAGGCATCACTATTGTTATTGCTCATACTTATTATTAGTGGTGCTTGCTGAAAGCAAGGCATCACTATTGTTATTGCTCATACTTATTATTAGTGGTGCTTGCTGAAAGCAAGGCATCACTATTGTTATTGCTCATACTTATTATTCTTATTATTAATGGTGCTTGCTGAAAGCAAGGCATCATTAGTGTTCTCTTGCATACTTATTATTATTAATGGTGCTTGCTGAAAGCAAGGCATCATTAGTGTTCTCTTGCATACTTATTATTATTATTATTATTATTCTGGACAAAGTTTGGCGCGTAATGCGCCCCGCACCGTTTGTCACAGACCCATGAGTGAGGTGTCAAATCGACCAGCTCATTGAGGAGAGGTGTGCAATGACTTTTCTAAGCGATCGGGTGTACGATGTTCGCACAGCGGACGAAAAAGCGGCCAAAAAAGTCCCATTGACTTTACATTGGGAGTTCTAAAAATATTTGAATCCCAACTGCCGTTTTCACACACACAGACTCCAAAGGGCCTGACAGCCCTGCGTCTCTCCCTCTCTCTCTCCCTCAGAGGATTTATATTATCAAGCAGCCAATAAGTAATGGCCTAAAATCTTCATAGCCACACCCTAGCAACCAGTTTCAGCACCCTAGCAACCACTAAGAGCTCCCTAGCAACCACCCTAAACCAAAAAAAAATGTTTTTTAAAATTTTTTGTATTTTTTAACGCAATATTACACTCGTGGCCTTGCGATATTGCTCCATGCTTGTGCCTATTCGGCCATAGGCACGAGGCCGCAGGCCGAGTGCCGTACTCAAGGCACTCGTTATTAAAGATTTTAATAACTCTATAAAAACTCCATAGTAACCATCTTTGACAACTACCAACCACCTAGTAACACCATAGCAACTAAAAAAATACCTTAGCAACCATCCTGAACACCCTAGCAATGTCTAGAAATGCTCTAGTAACCACCAAAAACACCGTAGCAACCACCCAGAACACCCTAGCAACTGTCTAGCAACCCCCCAGAACACCTAGCAACTGCCTAGCAACCACCTAGAACACCCTAGCAACTGCCTAGCAACGCCCTAGCATCCACCCAAAATACCATAGCAACTGCCTAGCAACACCATAGCAACCACCCAAAATACCATAGCAACTGCCTAGCAACACCATAGCAACCACCAAGAATACCCTAGCAACGCCCTAGCAACCACCCAGAATACCCTAGCAACCGCCTAGCAACACCATAGCAACCACCCAGAATACCCTAGCAACCACCTAGCAACACCATAGCAACCACCCAGAATACCCTAGCAACTGCCTAGCAACGCCCTAGCAACCACCCAGAATACCCTAGCAACGCCCTAGCAACCAACCAGAATACCCTAGCAACCACCTAACAACACCATAGAAACCACCCAGAACACCATAGCAACCACCCAGAATACCCTAGCAACCGCCTAGCAACCACCCAGAATACCCTAGCAACCGCCTAGTAACACCATAGCAACCACCCAGAACACCCTAGCAACTGCCTAGCAACCACCCAGAATACCCTAGCAACCGCCTAGCAACACCATAGCAACCACCCAGAATACCCTAGCAACCGCCTAGCAACACCATAGCAACCACCCAGAATACCCTAGCAACACCATAGCAACCACCCAGAACAGCCTAGCAACCACCTAGCAACGCCCTAGCAACCACCAAGAATACCCTAGCAACCGCCTAGCAACCACCCAGAATACCCTAGCAACCGCCTAGCAACACCATAGCAACCACCAAGAATACCCTAGCAACCGCCTAGCAACCACCCAGTATACCCTAGCAACCGCCTAGCAACACCATAGCAACCACCCAGAACACCCTAGCAACTGCCTAGCAACACCATAGCAACCACCCAGAATACCCTAGCAACGCCCTAGCAACCGTTTAGAGCCACATATAAACAATATTGCAACATATAGAAGCTATATTTCAGCTCCACAACATCGTACAGACGTGGTTGTTGGCTCGCATGCAATCATGTACAACACCCTAGCAACCGAATGGAGAGTTTTGCCACTGCAAGCACCATTTCACATTTTCTTCAGGAAATGTACATTCTAGTTAGTGGTGCTTTTTTGAAAGCATCACTATTGTTATTGCTCATACTTATTATTCTTTTTATAATTTTTATTATTCTTCCACACAAAAGTTTGGCGCGTAATGCGCCCCGCACCGTTTGTCACAGACCCCTGAGTGAGGCGTCAAATCGAGCGGCTCATTGAGGAGAGGTGTGCTATGACTTTTCTAAGCGATCGGGTGTACGATGTTCGCACAGCGGACGAAAAAGCGGCCAAAAAAGTCCCATTGACTTTACATTGGGAGTTCTAAAAATATTTGAATCCCAACTGCCGTTTTCACACACACAGACTCCAAAGGGCCTGACACCCCTGCGTCTCTCCCTCTCTCTCTCCCTCAGAGGATTTATATTATCAAGCAGCCAATAAGTAATGGCCTAAAATCTCCATAGCCACACCCTAGCAACCAGTTTCAGCACCCTAGCAACCACTAAGAGCTCCATAGCAACCACCCTAAACCAAAAAAATTTTTTTTTTACATTTTTTTGTATTTTTTTAACGCAATATTACACTCGTGGCCTTGCGATATTGCTCCATGCTTGTGCCTATTCGGCCATAGGCACGAGGCCGCAGGCCGAGTGCCGTACTGAAGGCACTCGTTATTAAAGATTTTAATAACTCTATTATAAAAACTCCATAGTAACCATCTTTGACAACTACCAACCACCTAGTAACACCATAGCAACTAAAAAATACCTTAGCAACCATCCTGAACACCCTAGCAACGTCTAGAAACGCTCTAGTAACCACCAAAAATACCGTAGCAACTACCCAGAACACCCTAGCAACTGTCTAGCAACCCCCCAGAACACCTAGCAACTGCCTAGCAACCACCTAGAACACCCTAGCAACTGCTTAGCAACGCCCTAGCATCCACCCAAAATACCATAGCAACTGCCTAGCAACCACCCAGAACACCCTAGAAACCACCTAGCAAAGCCCTAGCAACCACCTAGCAACACCATAGCAACCACCCAGAATACCCTAGCAACCACCTAGCAACACCATAGCAACCACCCAGAATACCCTAGCAACTCCCTAGCAACCACCCAGAATACCCTAGCAACCGCCTAGCAACACCATAGCAACCACCAAGAATTCCCTAGCAACCGCCTAGCAACCACCCAGAATACCCTAGTAACCGCCTAGCAACCACCCAAAACACCCTAGCAACTGCCTAGCAACGCCCTAGCAACCACCCAGAATACCCTAGCAACTGCCTAGCAACCACCCAGAATACCCTAGCAACCGCCTAGCAACACAATAGCAACCACCGAGAATACCCTAGCAACCGCCTAGCAACACCATGGCAACCACCCAGAACACCCTAGCAACTGCCTAGCAATGCCCTAGCAACCACCCATAATACCCTAGCAACCGCCTAGCAACACCATAGCAACCACCCAGAACACCCTAGCAACTGCCTAGCAACACCCTAGCAACCACCAAGAATGCCATAGCAACCGTCTAACAACCACCCAGAATACCCTAGCAACCGCCTAGCAACACCATAGCAACCACCCAGAACACCCTAGCAACTGCCTAGCAACACCTTAGCAACCACCAAGAATACCCTAGCAACCGCCTAGCAACCACCCAGAATACCCTAGCAACTGCCTAGAAACACCCTATAGCAACCACCTAGAATACCCTAGCAACTGCCTAGCAACGCCCTAGCAACCACCCAGAATACCCTAGCAACCGCCTAGCAACACCATAGCAACCACCCATAACACCATAGCAACCACCCAGAACACCCTAGCAAGCACCTAGCAAAGCCCTAGCAACCACACAGAACACCCTAGCAACACCCTAGCAACCACCTGAACAATATGAATAAGCCATATCTCAGCACCAGAACATCGTACAGACATGTTTGTTGGCTTGTATGCAATCATGTACCACACTCTAGCAACCGAGTGGCGAGTTTTGCCACTGCAAGCACCACTTCACATTTTCTTCAGGAAATGTACATTCTAGTTATTATTCTTATTCTTATTATTATTCTGGACAAAGTTTGGCGCGTAATGCGCCCCGCACCGTTTGTCACAGACCCCTGAGTGAGGTGTCAAATCGACCGGCTCATTGAGGAGAGGTGTGCTATGACTTTTCTAAGCGATCGGGTGTACGATGTTCGCACAGCGGACGAAAAAGCGGCCAAAAAAGTCCCATTGACTTAACATTGGGCATTCTAAAAATATTTGAATCCCAACTGCCGTTTTCACACACAGACTCCAAAGGGCCTGACAGCCCTGCATGTCTCCCTCTCTCTCTCCCTCAGAGGATTTATATTATCAAGCAGCCAATAAGTAATGGCCTAAAATCTTCATAGCCACACCCTAGCAACCAGTTTCAGCACCCTAGCAACCACTAAGAGCTCCCTAGCAACCACCCTAAACCAAAAAAAAATGTTTTTTACATTTTTTTGTATTTTTTAACGCAATATTACACTCGTGGCCTTGCGATATTGCTCCATGCTTGTGCCTATTCGGCCATAGGCACGAGGCCGCAGGCCGAGTGCCGTACTGAAGGCACTCGCAACCACCCAGAACACCCTAGCAACTGCTTTTTTTTTTTTAATTAAAGCAATATTACACTCGTGGCCTTGTGAAATTGCTCCATGCTTGTGCCTATTCGGCCATTCGTACATAAGGCACTCGCAACCACCCAGAACACCCTAGCAACTGCCTAGCAACCACCCAGAACACCTAGCAACTGCCTAGCAACCACCCAGAACACTCTAGCAACTGCCTAGCAACGCCCTAGCATCCACCCAGAACACCTAGCAACTGCCTAGCAACCACCCAGAACACTCTAGCAACTGCCTAGCAACGCCCTAGCATCCACCCAGAACACCCTAGCAACTGCCTAGCAACCACCCAGAACACCTAGCAACTGCCTAGCAACCACCCAGAACACTCTAGCAACTGCCTAGCAACACCATAGCAACCACCCAGAATACCCTAGCAACCGCCTAGCAACACCATAGAAACCACCCAGAACAGCCTAGCAACCACCTAGCAACGCCCTAGCAACCACCAAGAATATCCTAGCAACCGCCTAGCAACCACCCAGAATACCCTAGCAACCGCCTAGCAACACCATAGTAACCACCAAGAATACCCTAGCAACCGCCTAGCAACCACCCAGAACACCCTAGCAACTGCCTAGCAACACCATAGCAACCACCCAGAATACCCTAGCAACGCCCTAGCAACCACCCAGAATACCCTAGCAACCGCCTAGCAACACCATAGCAACCACCCAGAATACCCTAGCAACCGCCTAGCAACACCATAGCAACCACCTAGCAACGGCCTAGCAACCACCAAGAATACCCTAGCAATCGCCTAGCAACCACCCAGAATACCCTAGCAACCGCCTAGCAACGCCCTAGCAACCGTTTAGAGCCACATATAAACCATATTGCAACATATAGAAGCTATATTTCAGCTCCACAACATCGTACAGACATGGTTGTTGGCTGGTATGCAATCATGTACAACACCCTAGCAACCGAGTGGAGAGTTTTGCCACTGCAAGCACCATTTCACATTTTCTTCAGGAAATGTACATTCTAGTTAGTGGTGCTTGCTGAAAGCAAGGCATCACTATTGTTATTGCTCATACTTATTATTCTTATTATTCTTATTATTATTATTATTATTCTGGACAAAGTTTGGCGCGTAATGCGCCCCGCACCGTTTGTCACAGACCCCTGAGTGAAGTGTCAAATCGACCGGCTCATTGAGGAGAGGTGTGCTATGACTTTTCTAAGCGATCGGGTGTACGATGTTCGCACAGCGGACGAAAAAGCGGCCAAAAAAGTCCCCATTGACTTTGCATTGGGAGTTCTAAAAACATTTGAATCCCAACTGCCGTTTTCACACACACAGACTCAAAAGGGCCTGACAGCCCTGCGTCTCTCCCTCTCTCTCTCCCTCAGAGGATTTATATTATCAAGCAGCCAATAAGTAATGGCCTAAAATCTTCATAGCCACACCCTAGCAACCAGTTTCAGCACCCTAGCAACCACTAAGAGCTCCCTAGCAACCACCCTAAACCAAAAAAAAATTTTTTTTACATTTTTTTGTATATTTTAACGCAATATTACACTCGTGGCCTTGCGATATCACTCCATGTTTGTGCCTATTCGGCCATAGGCACGAGGCCGCAGGCCGAGTGCCGTACATAAGGCACTCGCAACCACCCTGAACACCCTAGCAACTGCCTAGCAACCACCCAGAACACCCTAGCAACTGCCTAGCAACCACCCAGAACACCTAGCAACTGCCTAGCAACCACCCAGAACACTCTAGCAACTGCCTAGCAACCACCCAGAACACCTAGCAACTGCCTAGCAACCACCCAGAACACTCTAGCAACTGCCTAGCAACGCCCTAGCATCCACCCAGAATACCATAGCAACCACCAAGAATACCCTAGCAACTGCCTAGCAACCACCAAGAATACCCTAGCAACTGCCTAGCAACCACCCAGAACACCTTAGCAACTGCCTAGCAACACCATAGCAACCACCCAGAACACCCTAGCAACCACCTGGCAACAGCATCTTGCTAAAAACATCCTAGCAACATGCTAATCATGCTAGCATCATGCTAGCAACATGCTAATCAAGCTAGCATCATGCTAGCAACATGATAATCATGCTAGCATTATGCTACCAACATGCTAATCAAGCTAGCATCATGCTAACATCATGCTAATCAAGCTAGCATCATGCTAACATCATGCTAATCAAGCTAGCATCATGCTAGCAACATGCTAACCATGCTAGCATTATGCTAGCAACATGCTAATCAAGCTAGCATCATGCTAGCAACATGCTAATCAAGCTAGCATCATGCTAACATCATGCTAATCAAGCTAGCATCATGCTAGCAACATGCTAATCAAGCTAGCATCATGCTACCAACATGCTAATCAAGCTAACATCATGCTAGCAACATGCTAATCATGCTAGCATTATGCTAGCAACATGCTAATCAAGCTAGCATCATGCTAGCAACATGCTAATCAAGCTAGCATCATGCTAGCAACATGTTAATTAAGCTAGCATATCGCAAACAACATGCTAATCATGTTAGCATCTAGCTAAAAACATGCTAGCAAAATGCTAATCATGCTAGCATCTTGTTAAAAGCATGCTAGCAACATGCTAATCATGCTAGCATCATGCTACCAACATGCTAATCAGGCTAACATCATGCTAATCAAGTTAGCATAATGCTAGCAACATGCTAATCATGTTAGCATCTAGCTAAAAACATGCTAGCAAAATACTAATCATGCTAGCATCTTGTTAAAAGCATGCTAGTAACATGCTAGCATCATGCTACCAAGATACTAATCATGTTAACAACATGCTAATCATGCTAGCATCATTCTAACAACATGTTAATCTTAGTAAATCATGCTGGAATGTGGTAAATCGTAGTAAATCATCTTAGAATCATGGTAAATCGTGGTAAATGATGCTAAAACGTGGTATATCATGGTATCACAACATGTCAATTGTGTTAGCATCTGCCCAGTGGCGAATTTTGCCACTGCAAGCACCACTTCACATTTTCTTCAGGAAATGTACATTCTAGTTATTATTATTATTATTATTATTATTATTCTGGACAAAGTTTGGCGCGTAATGCGCCCCGCACCGTTTGTCACAGACCCCTGAGTGAAGTGTCAAATCGACCGGCTCATTGAGGAGAGGTGTGCTATGACTTTTCTAAGCGATCGGGTGTACGATGTTCGCACAGCGGACGAAAAAGCGGCCAAAAAAGTCCCCATTGACTTTACATTGGGAGTTCTAAAAACATTTGAATCCCAACTGCCGTTTTCACACACACAGACTCAAAAGGGCCTGACAGCCCTGCGTCTCTCCCTCTCTCTCTCCCTCAGAGGATTTATATTATCAAGCAGCCAATAAGTAATGGCCTAAAATCTTCATAGCCACACCCTAGCAACCAGTTTCAGCACCCTAGCAACCACTAAGAGCTCCCTAGCAACCACCCTAAACCAAAAAAAAATGTTTTTTACATTTTTTTGTATATTTTAACGCAATATTACACTCGTGGCCTTGCGATATCACTCCATGTTTGTGCCTATTCGGCCATAGGCACGAGGCCGCAGGCCGAGTGCCGTACATAAGGCACTCGCAACCACCCTGAACACCCTAGCAACTGCCTAGCAACCACCCAGAACACCCTAGCAACTGCCTAGCAACCACCCAGAACACCTAGCAACTGCCTAGCAACCACCCAGAACACTCTAGCAACTGCCTAGCAACCACCCAGAACACCTAGCAACTGCCTAGCAACGCCCTAGCATCCACCCAGAATACCATAGCAACCACCAAGAATACCCTAGCAACTGCCTAGCAACCACCAAGAATACCCTAGCAACTGCCTAGCAACCACCCAGAACACCTAGCAACTGCCTAGCAACCACCCAGAACACTCTAGCAACTGCCTAGCAACCACCCAGAACACCTAGCAACTGCCTAGCAACGCCCTAGCATCCACCCAGAATACCATAGCAACCACCAAGAATACCCTAGCAACTGCCTAGCAACCACCAAGAATACCCTAGCAACTGCCTAGCAACCACCCAGAACACCTTAGCAACTGCCTAGCAACACCATAGCAACCACCCAGAACACCCTAGCAACCACCTGGCAACAGCATCTTGCTAAAAACATCCTAGCAACATGCTAATCATGCTAGCATCATGCTAGCAACATGCTAATCAAGCTAGCATCATGCTAGCAACATGATAATCATGCTAGCATTATGCTACCAACATGCTAATCAAGCTAGCATCATGCTAACATCATGCTAATCAAGCTAGCATCATGCTAACATCATGCTAATCAAGCTAGCATCATGCTAGCAACATGCTAACCATGCTAGCATTATGCTAGCAACATGCTAATCAAGCTAGCATCATGCTACCAACATGCTAATCAAGCTAACATCATGCTAGCAACATGCTAATCATGCTAGCATCATGCTAATCAAGCTAGCATCATGCTAGCAACATGTTAATTAAGCTAGCATATCGCAAACAACATGCTAATCATGTTAGCATCTAGCTAAAAACATGCTAGCAAAATGCTAATCATGCTAGCATCTTGTTAAAAGCATGCTAGCAACATGCTAATCATGCTAGCATCATGCTACCAACATGCTAATCAGGCTAACATCATGCTAATCAAGCTAGCATAATGCTAGCAACATGCTAATCATGTTAGCATCTAGCTAAAAACATGCTAGCAAAATACTAATCATGCTAGCATCTTGTTAAAAGCATGCTAGTAACATGCTAGCATCATGCTACCAAGATACTAATCATGTTAACAACATGCTAATCATGCTAGCATCATTCTAACAACATGTTAATCTTAGTAAATCATGCTGGAATGTGGTAAATCGTAGTAAATCATCTTAGAATCATGGTAAATCGTGGTAAATGATGCTAAAATGTGGTATATCATGGTATCACAACATGTCAATTGTGTTAGCATCTGCCCAGTGGCGAATTTTGCCACTGCAAGCACCACTTCACATTTTCTTCAGGAAATGTACATTCTAGTTCTTCTTCTTATTATTGTTCTGGACAAAAGTTTGGCGCGTAATGCGCCCCGCACCGTTTGTCACAGACCCCTGAGTGAGGCGTCAAAACGAGCGGCTCATTGAGGAGAGGTGTGCTATGACTTTTCTAAGCGATCGGGTGTACGATGTTCGCACAGCGGACGAAAAAGCGGCCAAAAAAGTCCCCATTGACTTTACATTGGGAGTTCTAAAAATATTTGAATCCCAACCGACGTTTTCACACACACAAACTCAAAAGGGCCTGACAGCCCTGCGTCTCTCCCTCTCTCTCTCCCTCAGAGGATTTATATTATCAAGCAGCCAATAAGTAATGGCCTAAAATCTTCATAGCCACACCCTAGCAACCAGTTTCAGCACCCTAGCAACCACTAAGAGCTCCCTAGCAACCACCCTAAAAAAAAAAAAAAAACATTTTTTTTTATTTTTTTATTTTTTAAAGCAATTTTACTCTCATGGCCTTGCGATATCGCTCCATGCTTGTGCCTATTCGGCCATAGGCACGAGGCCGCAGGCCTCGTGCCGTACTGAAGGCACTCGTTATTAAAGAGTTTAAGAACTCTATAAAAACTCCATAGTAACCATATTTGACAACTACCAACCACCTAGTAACACCATAGCAACTAACAAAAATACCTTAGCAACCACCCTGAACACCCTAGCAACATCTAGAAACGCTCTAGTAACCACCAAAAAACTCTAGCAACCACCCAGAACACCCTAGCAACTGCCTAGCAACCACCCAGAACACCTAGCAACCACCTAGAACACCCTAGCAACTGCCTAGCAACGCCCTAGCATCCACCCAGAATACCATAGCAACTGCCTAGAAACACCATAGCAACCACCCACAACACCCTAGCAACCACCTAGCAACGCCCTAGCAACCACCGAGAATACCCTAGCAACCGCCTAGCAACCACCCAGAACACCTTAGCAACTGCCCAGCAACACCATAGCAACCACCAAGAATACCCTAGCAACACCATAGCAACACCCTAGCAACCATCCAGAATACCCTAGCAACTGCCTAGCAACGCCATAGCAACCCCCAGAATACCCTAGCAACTGCCTAGCAACGCCCTAGCAACCACCCAAAATACCCTAGCAACCGCTTAGCAACACCTTAGCAACCACTCAGAACACCTTAGCAACTGCCTAGCAACGCCCTAGCAACCACACAGAATACCCTAGCAACCGCCTAGCAACACCTTAGCAACCACTCAGGACACCCTAGCAACTGCCTAGCAACACCCTAGTATCCACCCAGAATACCATAGCAACTGCCTAGCAACACCATAGCAACCACCCAGAACACCCTAGCAACCACCCAGAACACCCTAGCAACCACCTAGCAACCACCAAGAATACCCTAGCAACCGCCTAGCAACCACCCAGAACACCTTAGCAACTGCCTAGCAACCGCCTAGCAACCACCCAGAACCCCTTAGCAACTGCCTAGCAACCGCCTAGCAACCACCCAGAATACCATAGCAACTGCCTAGCAACACCTTAGCAACCACTCAGAACACCCTAGCAACTGCCTAGCAACGCCCTAGCAACCACCCAAAATACCCTAGCAACCGCCTAGCAACACCTTAGCATCCACCCAGAATACCATAGCAACTGCCTAGCAACACCATAGCAACCACCCAGAACACCCTAGCAACCACCTAGCAACGCCCTAGCAACCACCAAGAATACCCTAGAAACCGCCTAGCAACCACCCAGGACACCTTAGCAACTGCCTAGCAACCACCCAGAACCCCTTAACAACTACCTAGCAACCGCCTAGCAACCACCCAGAACACCATAGCAACCACCCAGAACACCCTAGCAACCACCTAGCAAAGCCCTAGCAACCACACAGAACACCCTAGCAACACCCTAGCAACCACCTGAACAACATGAATAAGCCATATCTCAGCACCAGAACATCGTACAAACATGTTTGTTGGCTCGTATGCAATCATGTACCACACTCTAGCAACCGAGTGGCGAGTTTTGCCACTGCAAGCACCACTTCACATTTTCTTCAGGAAATGTACATTCTAGTTAATGGTGCTTGCTGAAAGCAAGGCATCATTAGTGTTCTCTTGCATACTTATTATTCTTCTTATTATTATTCTGGACAAAGTTTGGCGCGAAACTCGCCCCGCACCGTTTGTCTCAGACCCCTGAGTGAGGTGTCAAATCGACCGGCTCATTAAGGAGAGGTGTGCTATGACTTTTCTAAGCGATCGGGTGTACGATGTTCGCACAGCGGGCGAAAAAGCGGCCAAAAAAGTCCCATTGACTTTACATTGGGAGTTCTAAAAATATTTGAATCCCAACTGCCGTTTTCACACACACAGACTCCAAAGGGCCTGACACCCCTGCATCTCTCCCTCTCTCTCTCCCTCAGAGGATTTATATTATCAAGCAGCCAATAAGTAATGGCCTAAATTCTTCATAGCCACACTCTAACAACCAGTTTCAGCACCCTAGCAACCACTAAGAGCTCCCTAGCAACCACCCTAAACCAATAAATAATTTAAAAAAATTGTTTTTACATTTTTTAAAGCAATATCACACTCGTAGCCTTGTGATATTGCTCCATGCTTGTGCATATTCGGCTATAGGCACGAGGCCACAGGCCTCGTGCCGTACTGAAGCCATTTGTTATTAAATATTTTAAGAACTCTATAAAAACTCTATAGTAACCATCTACTAACCACCTAGTAACACCATAGCAACTACAAAAAATACCTTAGCAACCACCCTGAACACCCTAGCAACATCTAGAAAAGCTCTAGTCACCACCAAAAATACCCTAGCAACCACCCAGAACACCCTAGCAACTGCCTAGCAACCACCCAGAACACCTAGCAACTGCTTAGCAACCACTCAGAACACCCTAGCAACTGCCTAACAACGCCCTAGCATCCACTCGCAACACCATAGCAACCACCCAGAACACCCTAGCAACCACCTAGCAACTGCCTAGCAACCACCAAGAATACCCTAGCAACCATCCAGAACACCCTAGCAACTGCCTAGCAACGCCCTAGCAACCACCCAGAATACCATAGCAACTGCCTAGCAACCGCCAAGCAACCACCCAGAACACCCTAGCAACTGCCTAGCAACGCCCTAGCAACCACCCAGAACACCCTAGCAACTGCCTAGCAACCACCCAGAACACCCAAGCAACCACCCAGAATACCATAGCAACCGCCTAGCAACACCATAGCAACCACCCAGAACGCCCTAGCAACACCCTAGCAACCACCAAGAATACCCTAGCAACCGCCTAGCAACCAACCAGAACACCTTAGCAACTGCTTAGCAACACCATAGCAACTGCTTAGCAACACCATAGCAACTGCCCAGAACACCCTAGCAACCACCTAGCAACTGCCTAGCAACCACACAGAATACCCTAGCAACCGCCTAGCAACGCCCTAGCAACCACCCAGAATACCCTAGCAACCGCCTAGCAACACCATAGCAACCACCCAGAACACTCTAGCAACTGCCTAGCAACACCCTAGCAACCACCAGAATACCCTAGCAACCGCCTAGCAACCACCAGAATACCCTAGCAACTGCCTAGCAACACCATAGCAAAAACCCAGAATACCCTAGCAACTGCCTAGCAACACCATAGCAACCACCCAGAATACCCTAGCAACCGCCTAGCAACACCATAGCAACCACTCAGAATACCCTAGCAACACCATAGCAACCACCCAGAATACCCTAGCAACTGCCTAGCAACGCCCTAACAACCACCCAGAATACCCTAGCAACCGCCTAGCAACACCATAGCAACCACCCAGAACACCCTAGCAACTGCCTAGCAACGCCCTAGCAACCACCCAGAATACCCTAGCAACCGCCTAGCAACACCATAGCAACCACCCAGAACACCCTAGCAACTGCCTAGCAACGCCCTAGCAACCACCCAGAATACCCTAGCAACCGCCTAGCAACACCATAGCAACCACCCAGAACACCCTAGGAACTGCCTAGCAACGCCCTAACAACCACCCAGAATACCCTAGCAACCGCCTAGCAACACCATAGCAACCACCCAGAACACCCTAGCAACTGCCTAGCAACGCCCTAGCAACCACCCAGAATACCCTAGCAACCGCCTAGCAATACCATAGCAACCGCCTAGCAACGCCCTAGCAACCACACAAAACACCCTAGCAACACCCTAGCAACCACCTGAACAACATGAATAAGCCATATCTCAGCACCAGAACATCGTACAGACATGTTTGTTGGCTCGTATGCAATCATGTACCACATTCTAGCAACCGAGTGGCGAGTTTTGCCACTGCAAGCACCATTTCACATTTTCTTCAGGAAATGTACATTCTAGTTATTATTATTATTCTGGACAACTTTTCGGCGCGTAATGCGCCCCGCACCGTTTGTCACAGACACCTGAGTGAGGTGTCAAATCGACCGGCTCATTGAGGAGAGGTGTGCTATGACTTTTCTAAGCGATCGGGTGTACGATGTTCGCACAGCGGACGAAAAAGCGGCCAAAAAAGTCCCCATTGACTTTACATTGGGAGTTCTAAAAACATTTGAATCCCAACTGCCGTTTTCACACACACAGACTCCAAAGGGCCTGACACCCCTGCGTCTCTCCCTCTCTCTCTCCCTCAGAGGATTTATATTATCAAGCAGCCAATAAGTAATGGCCTAAAATCTTCATAACCACACCCTAGCAACCAGTTTCAGCACCCTAGCAACCACTAAGAGCTCCCTAGCAACCACCCTATACCAAAAAAAAATGTTTTTAAATTTTTTTTGTATTTTTTAACGCAATATTACACTCGTGGCCTTGCGATATTGCTCCATGCTTGTGCCTATTCGGCCGTACTGAAGGCACTCGTTATTAAAGATTTTAATAACTCTATAAAAACTCCATAGTAACCATCTTTGACAACTACTAACCACCTAGTAACACCATAGCAACTGCCTAGCAACACCATAGCAACCACCCAGAACACCCTAGCAACCACCTAGCAACGCCCTAGCAACCACCAAGAATACACTAGCAACCACCTAGCAACTGCCTAGCAACCAACCAGAATACCCTAGCAACCGCCTAGCAACCACCCAGAATACCCTAGCAACACCATAGCAACCACCCAGAACACCCTAGCAACTGCCTAGCAATTCCTTAGCAACCACGCAGAATACCCTAGCAACCACCCAGAATACCCTAGCAACCGCCTAGCAACACCATAGCAACCACCCAGAATACCCTAGCAACTGCCTAGCAACGCCCTAGCAACAACCCAGAACACCCTAGCAACTGCCTAGCAACCCCCCAGAATACCCTAGCAACCGCCTAGCAACACCATAGCAACCACCCAGAATACCCCAGCAACACCCTAGCAACCACCCAGAACACCCTAGCAACTGCCTAGCAACCCCCCAGAATACCCTAGCAACCGCCTAGCAACACCATAGCAACCACCCAGAATACCCTAGCAACTGCCTAGCAACACCCTAGCAACCACCAAGAATACCCTAGCAACCGCCTAGCAACACCATAGCAACCACCCAGAATACCCTAGCAACTGCCTAGCAACGCCCTAGCAACCACCCAGAACACCCTAGCAACTGCCTAGAAACCCCCCAGAATACCCTAGCAACCGCCTAGCAACACCATAGCAACCACCCATAATACCCTAGCAACTGCCTAGCAACGCCCTAGCGACCACCCAGAATACCCTAGCAACTGCCTAGCAACGCCCTAGCAACCACCCAGAACACCCTAGCAACCACCTAGCAAAGCCCTAGCAACCACACAGAACACCCTAGCAAAACCCTAGCAACCACCTGAACAACATGAATAAGCCATATCTCAGCACCAGAACATCGTACAGACATGTTTGTTGGCTTGTATGCAATCATGTACCACACTCTAGCAACCGAGTGGCGAGTTTTGCCACTGCAAGCACCACTTCACATTTTCTTCAGGAAATGTACATTCTAGTTATTATTCTTCTTCTTATTATTCCGGACAAAAGTTTGGCGCGTAATGCGCCCCGCACCGTTTGTCACAGACCCCTGAGTGAGGTGTCAAATCGACCGGCTCATCGAGGAGAGGTGTGCTATGACTTTTCTAAGCGATCGGGTGTACGATGTTCGCACAGCGGACGAAAAAGCGGCCAAAAAAGTCCCATTGACTTAACATGGGGAGTTCTAAAAACATTTGAATCCCAACTGCCGTTTTCACACACACAGACTCCAAAGGGCCTGACAGCCCTGCGTCTCTCCCTCTCTCTCTCCCTCAGAGGATTTACATTATCAAGCAGCCAATAAGTAATGGCTTAAAATCTTCATAGCCACACCCTAGCAACCAGTTTCAGCACCCTAGCAACCACTAAGAGCTCCCTAGCAACCACCCTAAACCAAAAAAAAATGTTTTTTACATTTTTTTGTATTTTTTAACGCAATATTACACTCGTGGCCTTGCGATATTGCTCCATGCTTGTGCCTATTCGGCCATAGGCACGAGGCCGCAGGCCGAGTGCCGTACTGAAGGCACTCGTTATTAAAGATTTTAATAACTCTATAAAAACTCCATAGTAACCATCTTTGACAACTACCAACCACCTAGTAACACCATAGCAACTAAAAAAAATACCTTAGCAACCATCCTGAAAACCCTAGCAACGTCTAGAAACGCTCTAGTAACCACCAAAAATACCGTAGCAACCACCCAGAACATCCTAGCAACTGTCTAGCAACCCCCCAGAACACCTAGCAACTGCCTAGCAACCACCCAGAACACCCTAGCAACTGCCTAGCAACGCCCTAGCATCCACCCAAAATACCATAGCAACTGCCTAGCAACACCATAGCAACCACCCAGAACACCCTAGCAACCACCAAGAATACCCTAGCAACACCCTAGCAACCACCCAGAATACCCTAGCAACCGCCTAGCAACACCATAGCAACCACCCAGAATACCCTAGCAACCGCCTAGCAACACCATAGCAACCACCCAGAAAAGCCTAGCAACCACCTAGCAACGCCCTAGCAACCACCCAGAATACCCTAGCAACCGTCTAGCAACGCCCTAGCAACCACCCAGAACACCCTAGCAACTGCCTAGTAACACCATAGCAACCACCCAGAATACCCTAGCAACTGCCTAGCAACACCATAGCAACCACCAAGAATACCCTAGCAACTGCCTAGCAACCACCCAGAATACCCTAGCAACCGCCTAGCAACCACCCAGAACACCCTAGTAACTGCCTGGCAATGCCCTAGCATCCACCTAGAATACCATAGCAACTGCCTAGCAACACCATAGCAACCACCCAGAACACCCTAGCAACCACCCAGAACACCCTAGCAACTGCCTAGCAACGTCCTAGCAACCACCCAGAACACCTTAGCAACGCCCTAGCAACCACCCTGAAGACCCTAGCAACCGCCTAGCAACACCATAGTAACCACCCAGAACACCCTAGCAACTGCCTAGCAACACCATAGCAACCACCAAGAATACCCTAGCAACGCCCTAGCAACCACTCAGAACACCCTAGCAACCGCCTAACAACCACCCAGAACACCCTAGCAACCGCCAAGCAACGCCCTAGCAACCATTTAGAGCCACAAATAAACCATATTGCAACATATAGAAGCTATATTTCAGCTCCACAACATCGTACAGACATGGTTGTTGGCCCGTATGCAATCATGTACAACACCCTAGCAACCGAGTGGAGAGTTTTGCCACTGCAAGCACCATTTCACATTTTCTTCAGGAAATGTACATTCTAGTTATTATTATTATTATGTATTCCTGTAAAGTATGTGAAATGTGTTACCTTCCAGGTGGTATGTTCCAGAGTAGGAGGAGTCAGGCCTATAAAATGACTCCAGAAAGTTAGTAGGATAGTTCAGAGATAGGAGGTGAGGAGAGGTTCAGACAGGCCATGAACAGCTTTGAGTTCACGATTGGGGACTCTGGGAAAGTACTGCTTATGTAGTGCAGTTGCACATACAGGTCAGGTTATGCTTATTTGATGTATACTGCTTTGACCTTATGTTTTGGTGCAGTTATATATTCTGTGGCATCTAAGTTTTTTTTTTTTTTTCCCTCTGTTTTTCTTCCCATCAATTCTGAGTGACTGTCACCATGCACCTCAATAAAAGCACTGGTAACCATGACCAACTGTTTCCTCTGTCAATTGGAGCCTCCAACCGCTCAAGGCGTTCGTAACAGTTGGTGTCAGAAGTGAAGCTTCGTAACAGTTGGGGCCAGCAGTAAAGGAAATGTAACAGTTGGTGTCTAACAGTGGTTAAAGTGACCGTGACTCAAAAATGCCTCCGAAGATGATGGAAACCTCGGTGTTGGAGCAGTATATGAGAGTGCTGTATCCGGAGGTGAGGATCTGGGTGAAGGAGAGAAATCCCAGTACTGCAGGAGAAGCAGCTGACCTGGTAGAGTCCTATATAGCAGCAGGGAAGGGATCTTCTGTGACCTTTTGGTACTCTGGTGTCTGGTGTAACATATATAATAAATTACTTTTTTTATCGATTTAAATGAATGCTTCAATGAATCACTCATAGAGACCTCACTTTTTCATTACTGGATGAATCAGTGATTTCTAACGAATATCTTTAATGAATGATTCAATGTCAAATGTATTTTTAACAGTCACATGTCACCACCTACTGGTGCAATGACGTAATTGTTTGAAGCATCAAGTAACTTTCAAAACGTGATTTACTATGTCTTGATCGCTACCGTAGACATCAGTGTTTCTATCCGATATTATAAACTTTTTTTCATAGTATTTCTGTGACCATTTTAATTACTGTAACACAGAAATAATGATCCTGTGTGGTTGAAAAGACTGTTTGTGAAGCAGTTTCATAGGCCTATCTATACATGACAACTGCTGACTCAGTGGCATCTGAATGTATGCTGTGATCATACTTGTCAAAGGTTTAATAGACACTGTCATTTAGGAGTAAAACTGCATGGATGTTTGAATTGAGATGGTGATCTTTTAATGATTAATCATGCAATTTTATTGCGCTATGTTTTTGTGCTGAATTCGTATCGCTTTCGTAGGCTATTTGGAAAATAAAAAATAGTCTGAAAGAAGAAAGTCATATACACCCAGAATGGCTTGAGGGTGAGTAAACCATGGGCTAATTTTCATTTCAGGTATTTAAAGACATTCCGTTGTTGTTTCTTATTTACTCACCTGTGCTGTATAACTGCTGTATAAACACAATAACACACTTGTAGCCGTTATGGCTGTATATCAGGGCATTATGATTACCTCCGGCCTCGTGCCTATGGCCGAATCACAGGCGTGCTGATATACATCCATATCGCACGGCTACGAGTGTGATATTGCTCATATAATATGTATTACGATAATGAACTTGCACAATATTGTTGGAACGCAAGTAAATAAAATGGAACGCAACTGGAAGAAAACAAAACTAGAGGTATTTCGCATTTCATTGAAAGAGAGCTCGATTGCATACAGAGAGGCTTTAAAAGCTGCTAGATCTGCTTATTTTTCAACCCTATTAGAAGAAAATAAACATAATCCTAGGTTTTTATTTGAAACAGTGGCTAAACTAACGAAAAAGAAAGCTTCAAACACAGATGTTTCCAAGCAGCACAGCAGTAATAATTTTATGAACTTCTTCACTTATAAGATTGATAATATCAGGGACAAAATTATAACTATGCAACCGTCTACTACAGTATCGCATCAGGCAGTGCATTGTAGTCTCCCTGAGGAAAAATTTGATTCATTCGTTGCTATAGGAGAGGAAGAATTTACTAAACTCGTTAAATCATCTAAATCGACAACATGTATGTTAGACCCTATACCGACTAAGCTACTGAAAGAGATGCTTCCAGAGGTCATAGATCCTCTTCTTAATATCATTAATTCGTCTTTGTCTCTAGGATACGTACCAAAAAACTTTAAGCTGGCTATGATTAAACCGCTTGTTAAAAAAACGCAACTTGATCCTACAGAATTAGTCAATTACAGGCCGATCTCGAATCTACCTTTTCTGTCAAAGATACTAGAAAAGGCAGTATCTTCACAACTGTGTTCCTTTTTAGAAAGAAATGATATCTGCGAGGATTTTCAGTCAGGATTTAGACCGTACCATAGTACTGAGACTGCTCTTGTTAGAGTCACAAATGATTTGCTCTTATCATCCGATCGTGGTTGTATCTCTCTATTAGTGTTACTCGATCTTAGTGCTTTTGACACCATTGACCACAACATTCTTTTAAATAGACTAGAAAGCTATGTTGGCATTAGTGGAATTGCACTAGCATGGTTTAAATCATACTTATCTGACCGTTATCAATTTGTAGCAGTAAATGAAGAGATGTCTCATCGATCACAAGTTCAGTATGGTGTACCACAAGGCTCAGTACTAGGACTGCTGCTGTTCACTCTGTACATGCTACCATTAGGAGATAGCATTAGGAAACATGGAATTAGCTTCCACTGTTATGCCGACGATACTCAGCTCTATATTTCTTCAAAACCTAACAAAACTTACCAATTCACTAAATTAACAGAATGCATAGCTGATATAAAAAATTGGATGACTTGTAATTTCCTACTTCTAAGTTCTGAAAAAACAGAGATTCTAATTATTGGACAAAAAACTTCCTCACGTAATAACCTAGAATACTGCCTAACACTTGATGGCTGCTCTGTTAAGTCTTCGTCGTCGGTTAGGAACCTGGGTGTGCTCTTTGATACCAACCTTTCATTTGAAAGTCACGTGTCTAGTATCTGTAAAACCGCATTTTTCCATCTTAAAAATATATCTAAATTACGTCATATGCTCTCATTGACAAATGCGGAACAATTAGTTCATAATTTCATGACATCAAGGCTAGATTATTGTAATGCTCTACTGGGTGGTTGCCCTGCACGCTTAATAAACAAACTACAGCTGGTTCAAAACGCAGCAGCTCGAGTTCTTACCAGAACCAGGAAGTATGACCATATTAGCCCAGTTCTGTCAAAACTGCACTGGCTCCCTATTAAACATCGCATCAATTTTAAAATATTGCTGATGACTTACAAAGCACTAAATGGTTTAGCTCCGCAGTACTTGAGCGAGCTCTTAACGCATTATAGTCCTTCACGTCTATTGCGATCTCAAAATTCCGGCCAGTTGATAATACCTAGAATATCAAAAATCGACTGCTGGCGGTAGATCCTTCTCCTATTTAGCACCAAAACTTTGGAACAATCTTCCTAACATTGTCCGGGAAGCAGACACACTCTGTCAGTTCAAAGCCAGATTAAAGACACATCTCTTTGACATAGCATTCACATACAGATGGTGGACAACCAGAATGAGACTTTTACCGCCGCCGTTCCCGCGGCGGCAAAATTGGGATGTGTATTTGCTGCCTTTTACCGCTGAGTGGCGCTGTAATCACAGACTTTTAAAAGTGTCAGTTTATTCTCTTTATGACGTAATCTGCCGCGGCAGTAATCTGAGCTGAGGTCACAAATAAATTCAAGATAAATATTGTGGTTAAACGAATTCAAATTCATTAAATTTAAACAAAGTAGACACACGTTAACATTGTGTGCCCAGTTGTTCTATAATTTAGAAAGGCTATGTCAATAGGTTACTTGTCATTTACTTCGTGTTATTTTAATGTGTTTGTAGATTTATTAACTGAAACATAACAGTGAAATAAATAAAAATAATTTACCGTAAAATTAAAACATTTTCAGGACTTGCAGTTACTAACCGATGTTAGTCGGTTTAAGCATTCTTTGTTATATTCAGAATTAAATAGGCTTACATGTTGTTATGATTATCAATTGAATTCTTTAATAAATAATCAACCACAATGCCTATTACTGCCGCACCAAAAATAAACCAGTCGAATTTCAAAGTCGTTCGCGAAATGAATAGGCTATACCGGGTGGCGCAAGTGACAGGGCAAAACAGCAGCAACTGCGGCATTTTAAAAGGTAAGTTTCCTATCTGTTTATTTAAAAAAAAAAAAAAAAAAACATGGCGCAAGATCTTGTAAAAAAAAACAAAAAACTTTTTTTCATTGTTTGAACAAAAATGAGACTGATTGAATATGTAAAAATATAAACAAACAAAGGAGAGAAAATAGTAGAACTAGGCTATACAGACTATAGCTCTGTGGTCAATGCATTAACAATAACCTCGCGGAGCTTCAAACGATCTGAGATCGAATCTCAATGTAGCCGTCAGTGTTTATGTTTTTCCGTTCTTGATGCTTAAATATGCATCTGTTTATTAAAGTCAATCATCTTGTTTAATTATCAATTGTACATTACAACATAAATTTGCTACATTCCAGTTGAGCCGCTGCAAAGACGACACATCTGATGAAGGAAGACTGTCAGCCGATTGCACCAGAAAATGAAGATGATGAAGCTCGTCTTTAATCTGCTAAATTATTTTTTTTGTGTGTGTGTGTGTGAATCATTCATGAGATTGAGATGACTGACAGTGATACCCGGCCATAGCAACGGAAGACATTTTTCAAAACAGATCGAACAAATCAGAAAAATACTTTCAATACAGTATTGCTTTCAATTAAAAAATAAACAATGAAAATGTAAAAGAAAAAGAAAATTAATTAAGTTTGAAAACCCATCGCACATTTCAAGGTATGAATAAAGTGTCGGGACAGTTTATTTATTTAAACAGGGTTCCATCGATAGAGTTTATTCCCTTTGTGATGCAAAATAAGAAACACAGAATCTTATTCTTGCAACATTGTCAAAGAAATTGCAGCTAAATTAAAAAATTAAAACGGTACAAAACGAAAAAAGTTCAAAGCAACATAAATTAAGAACAGGCGTTTTTCTTTGCCTCTCTCGCGCTGGATATTTTTTTAGTAAGTTTGGTCTCCCTCACTGCGCGCGGCGGGTCTTTCTCGAAATTAAGCATTTCAGCGTAAAAAAACACCATACAGCAGCTGATAATACTGTATATGTCGCTGTGTGTCATCCACACAAATCACGAAAGAAAAAACTGTAACAAATAGCTTTTGTTCCTTCAAAGATACAACATGCCTTGCTGAATTCACCTTACAATAAAACGAGGTGGGTCGCGAATTAAAGAGCTCTGTATCTGCTAAATTGAAATTGTGTGTGGAAAACGTTTAAATACAATCAATAAAACTACAATATATAATTTAATAAGATATAGGGCCTACTGTACATAGGCTATGGACTTTTGGAGATTTTGAGATTAATCCTTAAAAGAATTTTGCCTTTGCCTGCTCATCAGGCTGGCTCCGACACTCTCCATAAGAAAGACGGAACATTAACACCTCTGTCCTGCACCCCCACGATAAAGCAACTATTGCCTTCTCCAAACCCCCCACAGGCTAGCTGAGTTTGCAAAACAAAACAAAGAGTTTGCCACTCGTCGTGGTGTGCCAAAACACTTAATTATAAACTTCAATATTTCATTCAAAACAATCTCAAAACGCTTTGTGACATTTTGAAAAGCCGTGCATGCATTACTGCCACTGGAACCATGAACGCAACAGAATACTGGTTCTGATTTTATTGTTTGTCGTTTAAACGTCACATATATATATATATATATATATATATATATATATATATATTTTTTTTTTTTTTTTTAAAGAACTGCTTTTGAAATTACGATTGGAATTATTAGGCTACAGAAGTAAAGTCATTGTATAATATTTGTTCCTTAGTGTAAAATGGAAATGCATGGTGATGTTATTTTGTAAATAGGCTATAAGCAAAAAACTATGTTTTAGAACTAGACAAATCTCTCTGCATCAACAATAGACTATAAAATGCATTAATAGGCTAATATAAAATTATCAGTAGTCCAAGTTAGTTCGGGATTCGAACCCGTGTCATCTACATGATCGTAACGTAAGTTCAACCACTCGGCCACGATTCACTCGTTGTGACATGGCCTAACGTTCCAGTGTGTGTTCGCTCACACGAGCGAGAAGCGCTCTTCATTCAAATGAACGCGCCGCCACGTTTGTCGAACACTAATTCAACATGCCAGAATAAAACTTGGCTTTAGAACAATGTATAGCGCCACTCGTCGTGGTGTGCCAAAAAATTTACAATAATTTAGTTTAATTTATTTCAGTGTTAATGTTTGAGTTAAAAAAATCCTCTACAAATTAAATTAACACAAAGTCGGCTATAAGAGTCCTTTATAGGCTACGTAAAAAAGCAAAGGGCTTACAGTCTTAACATTTAGGCTACTTTGCTTAAATTCGATACATTTATTTTCAGTAGGGCCTAATAAATTTGTAGGGATGTAATTTCAGTATGCTTTACCAACGCTATGTATTCAATTAAAGTTCCAAGAGGTCTGGTCTCTATATTTCCTTCCCAGCTGACACTAATATGCAAGTGCACAGCAAAAATCACAACTTGTGCTTGCTGGAACGCAAGTTATTTAAGGTGTCTCAACTGTACACAGTCTACCCTACAGTGTGAATTCGTTACAAGGTTTCATTAAATTAAATTAATGTGCAGCAATTTGTACAAATAGAGTCTATAGGCCTACTATACTGTTGTAGCCATTAAATAATCTCATTTAGTATCATATTTGTTAAAATATTATAATGTTATTTTTTTCCATCTATGTTGAATATGAAAAGTGAACAGCACGAGTAAGATAGGATGCATTATATCGAGAGATGATATGGAGTGGGTCAGACATGATTTTGACCACTTCATTAAGTTTTGTTTAGTAGAAAACCTTTCTTTAAAGTGAATTTCGTTTTCTATAAATTGTATCTTAATTTTAATCAATTTTTCATCAACCAATTTCCTGGATTTAATAAGTAAGAGAAGCAAATATAACAGACACTAATCATGGAGGCGCCCGCGCGGTCACTTGCATTGCACGTCAGCTGGAGCGCATCTCATCCTCCTAACTTAACGAAACTCAGCGTATGCCTCACACAGACATGATAAATACATCAAATACACAAAGCTTGAAATGTCTTCAAACGAAATAATTCAAAACGAAAAGAAAAAGGCTACTCTCTGATTATGTCTTTATGTGCATTTCTCTCTAGGTGCGTTCACTACAAATATGGCGATCGTCAACTTCATCTTTGCAGTCGACACTGTCAGAAAACACTAGTTTATTGATAAAAATCAAGCACGCATCAACGGATTTACAAATGCACATCTTGCTTGTTGCACGCACACATATTATGTCGAAAAAACGAAATATTATGTTGAAATAACATTATTATTAATAATACATATTTTAGAATATTTGATTAAATGCTGATTGTTGCGCTTGTTCAATTTAATAAAATTAAAACTTTAATTGTGATAATTAAAATAATTGAAAATTAAATATTTAGTGGCCAAGTTTTGCTAATTTATTATATAGGCTATTATATGCCTATTGCCTATATTGAGTAGGTATATATATACAAGGCATATATTAAGTTATTTTAGCTGTTATGAGAAAAATAAATCTAACGAAATCTAAAATCTAAATCTAATAAATCAAAAAAAAAAATCTAACGCCAATTCAACATGCCAGAATAAAACCTGATTTTTGAACAATGCGTAACGCCACTCGGCCTGGTGTGCCAAAACACTACATTTTAAACTTCAATGTTTAATTCAAAACAATCTCAAAACGCGTTGTGACATTTTTTAAAGCAGTAGCCTATATACATTAAGGGCATTGAAACCAGGATCTTAACTAAAACGCGTTCCGCGTAATCTCTCAAAAATTATGCCACACTACTCCATGTATTTTTTTTTTTTTTAAGGACTGCTTTTGAAATCACTATAAATTACTATGCAATTGTATCGCTCACGAGAGCTCTTCGTTTATCTAATTCCTCAATAGAATAGTAAAAATATTCAGCGTCATTGCTCCTAATATCGTCTCTATTTTTAACTTTTGATTCTATTTTTTCAGTTCTAAAATTGATTCTATCTTTGGTTCTATTCTGTTGTAGCCTAATAGGCCTATTTATATATATGAAAAATATGCCTATTAGGCTTAGGGTTTTATATTTAACCCACTTACATTTTAAAATACGGCAATTGCTGCTGTTTTGCACAATGTCCCTTTGCACCACCTGGCGGTCATTTCGGGAACGACTTTGAAATGCGGCTGGTTTATTTTCGCCGCGGTGATTTCGCCGCGGCAGCTGGCGCGGCGGTAATAGGCATTCTGGTTGTCCACCATCTGTAATACATTATAGACTTCTATAATTCAGTGTTAGGCTGCATAGATTAGTCAGCTGGAACCGGGAACACTTCCCATAAATCCTGATGTACTTGTTACATCATGAGAAGAATGGCATCTACGCTAATTTTAGTGTCTTTGTTTATCCCGAGGTCTTCCCGCAGCCTGCCGGATCCAGGCCGTATCCAGATCTGACGAAGGCCCTTCGCCTGGACCCGATGACAACGCAGTGCTGAAGTGCCAACTAGTCTCTCCCTATGGAGGATCCCTTTACCACTCTACAGATAAAGCGTCGTCGGGAAATTTTGCGTACCTACCCCGAAGTGACAAAATAAAATAAAAGTCTGTACTTTGTAAAGACCAGTACTTTGTTTAGGCTTGGTTTGTAGGGAATAACAAACCTGCACACATATATTCAAACGCACATAACTATAGAACCAATTCTTAATGCGCATGTGAACGCCATCAGCGTTTCTTACAGGATCGCGTTTAAAGTTTGTGTAAAGAGAATGGTGTCTTCTTGGCGGCCCCTAATTTAATAACAAATGATGGTTGCGACGGAAGCGAATCAATCAAAACTAACTTTAGCTGTAAAATAACTTTATTGAAGAACCGCTATAAAGCCAAAACATTCTCTGTTACCTTAAATTATACGTTTATTTCTGTTAAGCTGCTTTGAAACAATCTACATTGTTAAAAGCGCTATATAAATGAAGATGACTTGACTTGACTTGTTATTGTGGGCACATCATAATACAGTGAATAATTTCAATATTTATTACAAATCTTTCAGATTATTTGAATGGATTTTAAGAATACTTTTCTTAAGTAGCTGCACTACTTTCTGTTTCTGAACATTATTTAAATATTTTAAGCAGCCATTCAGATTTTTGTATTCGCAATGGTGTTCATCGCAGCACCGAATATTAAAATACTTTTAAGACTTTATAGGCTATTTATTTTCAAACTTTAACATTTTTACATTTTAAATTGGCCTACAACGTCATGTCGTTTGAAAATGATTTGTTTCTTTATTGTTTGGTCACACTTTACATTAAGATTAGTTAACATTAGTTATTTCATTAGTCAACATACGCTGACAATGAAAAATATTTCTAAGGCATTTATTAATCTTAGTTAATTTTAACATTTAATAAAACATTATTAAAATCAAAAGTTGTAACTGTATTATTTAATGAACCTGAGCTATAATGAATTAACAGTTGTATTTTTTAACTAACATTAACAACGTCAACGTCTTTAACAAATGTAGCTTGCTTATTGTTAATGTTACTTAATGCATTAAGTAACATTAACTAACGAGACCTTTTTGTAAAGTTTGTGTACTACTTTATTGTATTTTTAATGTTCAGTTATTTTTGTTATAAGAAAAAAGTAATTAAACCTGTTATCGTATGACCATTCTTTTTGCTACATATTTAAATATCGTGACAATACCGTATACCCTGATAAAAGCTTTCAGCAATTATTGTAAAATATAAATTTGAAATTGCTGAAGCTTTTATCACGGTATAATCACGATATTGAAATAAGTTGTAAAAGGTGTTGTTATAGCCTACTATAACATAATAATTCGTAATGAATAATTAGTCACGGTATTTTGAAGTGGCCACGATAATAATATTGTGCATATCCATTATCGTGATATATCGTATGCTGCACATCTAGTTTGTAGTATATAGCCCCGGAAACGCGTCATATGTGAAAGCACAATGAGCCCGTGCTGCTTCTGAACCGCATATGTACTGCAATATGCACTGCATATGAACTGCAAATGGAGAATGTGTGAACCTTGTGTAACCGGGTGGTAAATGCCTTTAAAGTTTGTTTTTCTCCCTTATGTTAAAGTCTTTTATTTAATTATTATTTTCCATGTTTAAATATAAAAACAGACTACCTGTATTTCTTTGGAGTCATCAGCGGGTGGCGCTTTGTGTGTTGCGCACGAAAACGCGTTTGCGCTCTTGCCTCACGGCATCCGTAGTATATTTTGTTGGTGAGATGTACAGCGGGCAGTGCAAGAGAGACGCACATTCTCAAGATGTTGTCGACAATTTGAGTCATCCATGGGTAAATGCAATGTTTTGCAAATATATTGTTGTTTAATACCATCTGTGGATGTATATTTTGTGTTGATTCGGAGAACTGTCCTGTTTGGGAAGTTACGTTGTGTAAAATGTCCACGATGATATGACGTCACTACAAAATGTGTGACCGGGGATTTAGATTTACCACCAGGAACACATAAGGGGGGTTCTATTTACTTTGAGTTTATTCATGTGATGTGAAAATAAAGAAAAATGACTTATTTTCCAATGTTGTGTATCAATTTAATTGACAAGGAATAATTTGGTTTAAATGATCACAAAGAAACATAAAATAAAATAAACAAAATTCAATAACAGGTTCTCAGAGCTGGTGATAAAATTTAAACCACCTCACTGCTCTTCATTACTCAGGGTGCAATATTCTCTGTGATACACGGTATGCTTGAGTATCACAGTCCACTGGTGTATAACGAATACAATACTCTCTCTCTTAACCACGGCAATATACAACCGTTTTACAATGCTAAAATAAAATCTAAATAAGAGGGAAATGCAACAATTCTAAACCTTTACAATACGGCAATGGGAATAATAATAATGTGAGCTTTTACACACCAACACTTTCACTTCACGAAGGGCTGAAATCTCCAACACTATGGTGCACACCATGGATGACTCAAATTGTCGACAACATCTTGAGAATGTGCGTCTCTCTTGCACTGCCCGCTGTACATCTCACCAACAAAATATACTACGGATGCCGTGAGGCAAGAGCGCAAACGCGTTTTCGTGCGCAACACACAAAGCGCCACCCGCTGATGACTCCAAAGAAATACAGGTAGTCTGTTTTTATATTTAAACATGGAAAATAATAATTAAATAAAAGACTTTAACATAAGGGAGAAAAACAAACTTTAAAGGCATTTACCACCCGGTTACATCCTCCCCTGCTACAAGTCAGCGTCCTCGATGACTCCCTTAATCACCCATTTCGGCATTCATAGCACCCTGTAATGCCTTTTCAAACAATGCAGTACCAATACTGGCCAACACTTGAGACACCATATCCGTGCTGACGTTCACTGCATGACAAGTGGACCTGGGTGCATGAAAAGGGTTAGTGTGAATACCCGCAGTTGCTCGCTTGCTTCTGCGCACAGCTGGAACTGGCAATTCTCTCTGGACTGGGTTACGCCCTTCACCAGTCTCTAGCTCCTCCGATTGGACACGCTCAACTGGAGTTTCTGCATTCAGGACCACACCGTCAAATTCTGCAGGGTCTCCATCCGTATCCGCTGATACTTGTACCTGGCCACCTCGAGAGCTGTCACCTCTCAACCCTGAAGTACCCAGGGCCTCTGAGCTCATTGAAGTGTTTGCGCCCCCCATCACAAAAGGTTGCTCCTCTACTACCACAAAGTCTGGCTCAGAAGTCTCGCTACTGTCCAGAACGACAGGCAGTGTATCTGGCTCAGCCTTCTCCTTACTCCTAGGCCTAGGAGTGGGCATGGCACCTGGACGCAACTCCGACCTGTGAACCCTTTTTGAGGGCCCTCCTTCCAAAGGCTCAACAGTGTAAGTTGTGCCAACTATTTCCACTACTCGGTAAATGACCGGGCTCCAGGCGTCTTGAATCTTGTTCCTGCCTGGAAGCCGCTGGCGCAGATAAACCAAATCACCCACACTGACCTGGGGACAAAATGTCTTTTCATTCAGCCGAGTCACTCTCTCTAGGGCTTTCTCCTCCGAGTACTCCTTTGCTTTCTCATGAGCATATCTCAGCCTCTCTCGATGGACAGACAACCAGTCTTGTTTCCTCTCTGAGACCTCCTCGCTACCCAACAATGCATCAATGGGCAGATGTGGTTGTACCCCAAAAAGTAAATAATACGGGGAAAACCCTGTAGTAGCATGCGGAGTAACATTATAAGCATGGACTAACTCTGGCAAGTACTCAGGCCAACGCCGTTTACGTTCTGGTGGTAATGTACGTAGCAGATTTTGAAGTGTTCGGTTGTACCGTTCACACTGGGCATTTCCCTGCGGCCTATAAGGGGTGGTTCGGGTCTTCTTCACACCATAGAGTCTGCACAGCTCAGCAATTACCTCGCTCTCGAAATTACGACCTTGATCGGAGTGCAACCTCTCAGGAACTCCGTACTTCATAAACCACTCTTTCAACAAGGTTTTTGCTGTGGTATCCGCCTTTTGGTCTCTAGTGGGAAACGCCTGTGTGAACTTTGTGAAAACGTCGGTAACAACCAAAACATTTTCACGCCCATCAGAAGCAGGCTCTAGGACTGTAAAGTCCACCGCAATCACTTCCAGGGGTCTGGAAGCCAAGAATGCTCTCATAGGGGCACGGACTTTGGGCTGAGGCATCTTGGTCAGGATACAACGCTGGCACTTCTTTACCCATTCCTCCACATCCTCATACATACCGGACCAAAAACATCTCTGCTTCAACAACCCCAAGGTCCGCTCAATACCCTGGTGCCCCATATCGTTGTGCACGCTCTGCAGCACCTGGTTCCTTAAACAACCCGGCAACAACAGTTGCCAGAAACACTCCTCAGAAGGGCCGTCTACTACTCGATACAGCAACCCATTTCGTTCTCTTATGAGGCTCCACTGCTTCAGAAGGCACTTCACAGACCTGGACAGAGACTTTCTTTCCCGATGAACTGGTCTCTTTTTCCTGTCCCAAAACTCTCTAAATTCCCCCAGAACAGGGTCACTTTTCTGAAACTCAACCAACTGCTCCCTAGTGTAACCGGGAAGTGTATGAGTGTTACCTTGGAGACTAGTGACCGCTTCCCCAGCCTCCAACACACGGATTTGCCTTAACCTACAGCACTCAAGTCCCTTCAGAGCGAGTTCAGGGTCCAAGGCTGTACCTCGACTAAAAACACTGCAAATCGCTACACACTCATCCCAATCAACGTCAGGATCAGTTTCAGGCTCCCCTGCAAACTCCTGCCTAGACAAAACATCAGCCGCTGCGTTACTCTTTCCTGGCCTGTATTTCACCTCAAAGTTGAAGACAGACAACTGAGCAACCCATCTCTGTTCAATTGCTCCTAACTTCGCAGTTTGCAAGTGACAAAGCGGATTGTTATCTGTAATCACCTCAAACCAAGACCCAAGTAAATAGCCACGAAACTTCTCGACTACAGCCCACTTAAGGGCCAGTAGCTCGAGCTTCATGCTACTGTAATTTCGATCGTTTCTCTCTGCGTTACGCAACCTCCTGCTTGCGTATGCAATGACCCGCTTCTTGTCATCCTGTACCTGGTACAGAATGGCCCCTAAACCATTCTGGCTCGCATCAGTCTCGAGTATGAAAGGGCAAGTGAAGTCCGCAAAACCAAGCACAGGCGCCGTTGTTAACTTCCACTTCAACTGACTGAATGCATGATCACACTCATTAGACCAACCAGACCTAAAGTGACGACCACTCTTTGCACACCTGCCTTCACGCAAACATGCATTTACCAGATCATGTAAGGGTCCAGCTATCTTCGAGAAGCCCTCAATAAACTTCCTATAATAGCTGCAGAACCCTAAAAATGACCTCAGCTCCTTGACCGTTTCTGGGGTCTTCCAATTACTGACTGCAACAACCTTGTCTGGGTCAGGAGAAATCCCTTGTGCCGAAACCTGGTGGCCAAGAAATCGCACAGAGTCTTGGAGAAAACGGCACTTCCCCAACTTGACTTTTAAACCGGTGTCTGACAACCGTTTCAGCACCATCTCTAGTCTTTCCAGGTGTTCCTCAAAGGTCTGTGAAAACAGCAAAATGTCATCCAGGTATACAATCAACACCTGAAAGATTAGATCGCTCATAACAGACTGCATGAGCCGCTGAAAGGTAGATGGTCCATTGCAGACCCCAAACGGCATTCTCCGGTACTCAAATAAACCAAAAGGTGTGGTGAACGCCGTCTTGGCCCTATCCCGGTCACTCACCGCAATCTGATGATACCCAGAAGCCAAGTCTACTGTTGAAAAGAACTTCGCTCCCCTGAGGGCATCGAAGCTCTCATCAATTCTGGGTAGTGGAAATGCGTCACGCCTCGTCTTGGCGTTGAGCTTTCGATAATCTACGCACAACCGTAGCGACCCATCAGTTTTGCGCACAAGTACCACAGGCGAGGCGTAAGCACTCCCACTCTCCTGAATTACACCCTTTTTCAGCAACTTGGTGATGTGCTCTCTGACCTCCTGGTACTGATTTGGTGGAATTCGCCGGTATGGCTGATTCACTGGTACGTCATCAGTCAGATGTATCTCATGCTGAACCTTATCTGTATAACCCAAATCATCATCCTCCAGGGCAAACACGCTTGAATACTTGCCCAGCACAGCTTTCAACTGAACCTGCTGTTCAAGTGTGCCTCCCATGTCAATGTGATCTAAGACTGACTGGGCGTAAGGCTCAGAACCATGACCTTCACCCATAGTGACCTGTTCTGTGTCTGCGGAAATTCGCTGGAACCTCACTTCACAGGACGAACCCACACTATAACCATCGACTGGAGACAACATACCGAGACGGGCCCTAGGCTGAAGCCAAAGATCTTCCTGAGACAAGTTAAGTACTCTCACTGGACACACGGGTAACTCTGATGTAATCAAGGTAGGTACTACAACTAAACCTCCTGGTAAGACCATATTTGCTGGTTCTACCAACCACGCTGAACCATCCTTTTTACTGGTTTCCATCCCCTTAATCAGGACAGTAGCTGCCGACCAAGCAGGCACATGAGCAGGAGTCTTACCCACAACCCTTGCAAATGAAACTCGCTCAACTAACTCAACTGAGTGTGCCTGCTGGAAAACTGCCCTCCAGTCCGAATCCAGCCTACCACCCAGCGTGGTGTCAAACTCAACATGAACAATCTGTCGGCACTTACTGATGATGTTCATTCCGATGAGCACGGCCACCGACGACGGACTAGGCGTTTCTTTAACGACCAAGAAACCACATTCAGGCAGGGTCATCCCCATCACTTCCACATCCAGCTCCATGTAACCCAAATAGGGAATGTCTAAACCGTTGGCTGCTGTGATCTTTAGCCAACCTGAGGTAGACAACACATCACGATCATCCCCAAATAGATGCTCTCGGAAGAACCCCTCAGTAATAGTACTGACCTGACTACCAGTGTCTAACAAGCATGACACTGGCACACCCTTGATTTTCAAGTCCACCATCGGGCACGTTCCAACAGCCCGTTCAAAGAACCTGTCCCGACTAGTTCCCATAGGTGGTGAACCAGATACTACCCCTTGTGCTGCCTGACAGCCTGCAACAGAAGGACCTTGTTTTTCTTGCCCTTCAGTTGTCCTGCCAGCACTCTTGGGTCTCCCACCCCGTCTCAAGGTGCAATGTCTAGCAATATGCCCAACCCCGTTGCATCTGAAACAGATAGGTTCTCCCTCTTCTGTAAACCTGGGAGGCGGCTTAGATACGGGTACATAATTCTGCGGAACAGACACTGAACGCTGCACAGTCAACTCCTTGACTGCCTTGGTGAGCTCGGAAATAGTCTGCTCTTGCTCACTTATTCGCTTGTCCTGCCGGGAAATCACCTGTAAAATATCATTCAACAGAGTAGAAGTTTGTTTCTCTGACCCGACAGAAGTATCACCCGGTTGACCAAGCAATTCTGAATGGACTGGTCGACTATTTGCTACTCTGGTCGGCCTGCTTTCCTCCATGGACCAAAGAACAGCCTCGTTGCGAACCTCAAGCAGGGTCAAGTGGGGCTTATCTCTAATTAGTTTACGCAGCTCTCGCCTCAACGCAGCATCTCGCACACCCTCCACAAACTGATCACGCAAAATTCCCTCCTCGTTTGCCAGGCCACCGTGGGATTGCTTTGCTGCAGAGCTTAAAAGGCGAGAGAGCGCATGAGAGTAATTTCGCAGATCTTCCCCATCCAATTGTTTGCGGTTGTAAAACGTTTGCAACAATTGAGTCCCGCTACGCCGTTCCCCGAACGCCTCCCGCAGGAAAGTAAACAAATCACTGGCCTGTCTGGACTGGTTTCCAACACATAAACGCACCTCTTCCAGTGCAGGCCCTCTCAAAAGAGAGATGATAAAGTCAAGCTGTTCGTCTTGTGTCTGGTCTCTGGCCCGTAGGACCCTTTCCACTTCCTCAATAAACTCCTCTACAGACCGTCCATCTTTGTTATACTCCCCGCTAAAAGGTTGAACCTGGCGTTCACGAGGAACATAAATGTAGGAGCGGGTCGAATTACCTCCCCCAACAGCCCTACTGGCCAGAGTATCGTTCCTCCAGTCACTTAACTCTTGAATCTGACCCTTTAACTGCTCTATAACGTCATTTCCGACCGCCCCTACGACAGGGACGTGCATCTCCTCTTCCGGCATTTCTTCAGAGTCAGACATTTTTTGACACAAGTATGAAGAGTAAGAATTAACTCAACCCCGTTCAAGATAAATGTTTCTGGCGCAAACTTCAGCTTTTGCTGTCCTCTTTAGTAGCTCGAACACCCCCTCGTGCTGGTGCACAGTTTCTGGATGCGGCCGTGAGATCCTGGGGGCTAACACGTCGACAACAGGAACCCCATCGAGCTGGACCAGTCTCCTCAGCAGCCGTCACACCTGGAAACACACTGGAAACACGATCATTCCAGCGCTGGCCATCTCGTCCGCAGCCTCTGAAAAATATTCACCACTGCCGTATTGCCTAACCCAACTATACTGCTTGATAAAAAAACTAACCAGATCGAATAAACAACCCCACTCCTGGTACCAAAATGTGTGACCGGGGATTTAGATTTACCACCAGGAACACATAAGGGGGGTTCTATTTACTTTGAGTTTATTCATGTGATGTGAAAATAAAGAAAAATGACTTATTTTCCAATGTTGTGTATCAATTTAATTGACAAGGAATAATTTGGTTTAAATGATCACAAAGAAACATAAAATAAAATAAACAAAATTCAATAACAGGTTCTCAGAGCTGGTGATAAAATTTAAACCACCTCACTGCTCTTCATTACTCAGGGTGCAATATTCTCTGTGATACACGGTATGCTTGAGTATCACAGTCCACTGGTGTATAACGAATACAATACTCTCTCTCTTAACCACGGCAATATACAACCGTTTTACAATGCTAAAATAAAATCTAAATAAGAGGGAAATGCAACAATTCTAAACCTTTACAATACGGCAATGGGAATAATAATAATGTGAGCTTTTACACACCAACACTTTCACTTCACGAAGGGCTGAAATCTCCAACACTATGGTGCACACCATGGATGACTCAAATTGTCGACAACATCTTGAGAATGTGCGTCTCTCTTGCACTGCCCGCTGTACATCTCACCAACAAAATATACTACGGATGCCGTGAGGCAAGAGCGCAAACGCGTTTTCGTGCGCAACACACAAAGCGCCACCCGCTGATGACTCCAAAGAAATACAGGTAGTCTGTTTTTATATTTAAACATGGAAAATAATAATTAAATAAAAGACTTTAACATAAGGGAGAAAAACAAACTTTAAAGGCATTTACCACCCGGTTACACTTGCAACAGACTGCGCCGCATATACTGAAATGAGTTCTCTTTTGCTGCATATTGTGCTTCAATGGTTTAATATCACTTGTTTTTTAAAAAGCAATGCTTAAAAACGCATGCAAACGATAAGCTTTCATGATGGCGCAGCACGACAACGTCATGTGAGTGCGTTACCGCAATAGAGACGATAATCCAAAAATCTCTACTGGCTGACAAATTTCTACTGGTTAAACTTGTCTACCGGTATATTGCCCACCTCTAAATTTTAGATTAGTTACTTTTGACCTAACTCGTTTACCATATTGATTTGAATAGGATAGTCTTATACCATATTGATGTAAAAATACAAGGAGAAAGAAAATATATTCTATTCTTTATCAACAACAACATGAAGTGCATTAAATATTGCATCACATCAGGTTTTCCCTGACTGGGGTTCATGATGGAACTGCAGGGGTTTGTGAGTTTAATAAAAAGCTATTACGTAATTAAATCATATTTTTTATTTTATTTAAATAAACTATTTAAAAATAAAACACTAGAAAATATTTTTAAAAATATTTTATAAGTTTACCTGTATGTCATGTGACCATTAATCAGAGAACCGTGAACTTAATTTTATTATTATTATTATTTACTTATTTTATAATTGATCTAACTTATTAACTTAAAAATAGTTCAAGTAAATATTAGGTTCTGCCGACAAAAAAGTTGGGGAATCCCTGCATTGCAGACGAAATTGCATGAATTTGTACATTTTAATGTGTTTCAAAGACAAAAGCCTTCTAAAGACAATACTGTAATACTGTCACACCTGCCAACTGTGAGTGCCCTTGTACACCAGCAGAGGGCACTCTTACTGCTCACTCTACACACATCATGGACAGTTTCTCACAATGCTCTGTCATCTGTTTAATCAAGTGCAGCTGTTTCCCATCACCTCATTATTCCTTAGGCCTTGTCCACACTAATATGTTTTAGTTTGAAAATGCATCTTTTTCTTTCCGTTTTGGCCTTCCGTCCACACTGAGACGGCATTTTTAGCAACGAAAACTACGCTTTTGGAAATGCTCTCCAAAGTGGATACATTTAAAAAGCAGTTTTTGCGTTGTAGTGTGGACTGTGAAAATGTATTTAGGTATATAATGTAAGTTTAGTCATGTGACTCATATTGAACCCATATATTCATGTTTATACTGGTTTTGTGCCTGTTATGTGCTATTCACTTTCACACAGTTGCTAAAATATGTTACTTTGTACACTTTTCATATCACAGATCCTGCAAAGATGACACAAAGTTCACTCGCATTTGCTGTCCTGCGGAAATACATGAGAGCAGTTGAGCTTTAGACCAAACATATAATGGTGAGTGAGTGCGACCTGGACGCATCAGGGAATGGTGAGATATTTTGCTAAACAAAATGATCCTGCTAGATGAATTGCGTGATAACTTGGTTATGTCTTGTTCTGTCAAGTCAAATCACATTTATTTACAATATATAGCGCTTTTTACAATACAGATTGTTTCAAAGCAGCTTAACAGTGATAATAGGAAAAATATAGCTGCGAGCAGCAATTGCGGGCCCAAGCCGGTGGCACCGCCACCCTGGTGCCTTTAGTTACACTAAAGGCACCGGGGTGGCGGTGTCACCGGCTTGGGCCCTCCATCGCTGCTCGCAGCTATATATATATATATATATATATATATATATATATAAATGTAACAAGAATATATATATTCGATTGCCGAGTTCACGCGCGTGATCATAGGTATTAAACCTATGCGTGTGAACTCTGCAATCGACTACTTTGGACTTCAACCGAAAAACAGGATGTAAACAAAGGTATTTGCGCTGGCTTAAATAACATCATTTTTATACATTTCTTTCACATCTACTGCAGTCAGATTCACTCGTGTTCACTCTGAAGGAATCACTCACATTTTCTGTGCACTTGTAATGACACATCAAGGATGTTAAGAGGCTAAAAGCAGGTTTAGTACTTGCCCCATTGAAGTCAACAGGGTGCAAATTTTAAAAATAGAATAACTCGGTGTAGGCAACACCGATTTTTGTCGTTGTTCTCTGTATTGACAGCACTTCAAATGTACAAAAAAATGAGCTCAATGTTAAAATTGACCGGAGTTCTCCTTTAAGTCACTTACATTTTAGATGCAATATTGACTGTTTTTGTTCTGTTTCAGCAGCAAAAATAGTTAAACAAAGATCACAGCAGAACCATCACGCATCACGTGTTTTCTCATAACTGAAAGATTCAGCATTTTTAACGAATCGGTTGACTCAAAGATTGAATGATCAATAAACATCTGTCTTAATCATGATCGACTCATTCGAACGAATCGTTTGAACGAATGAATCAATGACTCGCTTATTAAGATGGATGCCTGGCGACACCTAATGGCGGTTTAGTGTTGTTTAAAAGCATCATTCTTTCCAACGTGTGTGTGCAACATTATCAATGTCAGTGTGGACGTCTGTATTTTTCTTTCACTTTTATATTAGCGTTTTAAAAGCACCCGCTCGTGTCACACGTCGATTAACCGGTGGAAAATATCCTCAGACACATACCTAATAAATGTATATTTAAATACAATATTGGCCTACCTGGTAAAAAGTTTTATATACTATTTTGATGTCCTTTTGGACACAAGAGGGCAGTATAGCCCTATGTTTGCTTTTTTGTTTAACCAAATAGCACTAAATAGCCTGTTTTTAACTTTTTCATTCTTCTTGAATTGCAAAAACAGAATAAAATGGGTTTAGTTGTGATATTTGTATACTTTTATATAGAAATAAATGGTATATAATTACATTTTTAGAAAATTTTAGGCTTTTAGTGTTTCCTTTTTGGACATTACTTTAATCCCTCGCCATAGCAAAACCGTTTGAGATATTTATTATCCGTTCACAATTTAGCATATTTAATGTATTTTCGTAATGTTGAAAAAGTTTGGTGGGAATAAAATAAATAGTTTAAGAGGAGTGGCTAAAAATTCAGAGGCTGATTTTGCAAAAAAATCCACATTCAGACCAAAATATCTGACTTCCTGATGGCTGGAGCTAATGAATGTAAATTAGAAAGTTGTCCGGCTTGATGAGAAAAATATACAAACTAATTTTTTTTTACTGTAGTTAAAATGCCACCGGCTTGGGCCCGTAATCGCTGCTCGCAGCTATATTTATATATATATATATATATATATATATATATATATATATATATATATATATATATATATATATATATATAAAAGACCAAAAATATTGCTTGACTTACCTTATTCTGATTTTATGATACACTCAAAATATTCCACAACAAATCCTTTAAATTTAATGTAAAAATAAAAATGAAAGAAAGCAGTGTTGGGCTCACGTAACCCTCTCATTAGAATCAAAATGTTTCAACATTTGCGATGTATTTGGATGCTAAACTATTCTTTATTATAGGCTTTGTTCTTCACTCGTGTTCCAATATCGACGGAAAAAATCATCCTCGGTGCTTACTGTGAATGTATGAATTGTACTACTGACTATTTAGAGCAGTGTAATTGTTATATGTTAGGTTGACTATTTTATTATTATATTTTATGAAGGCCATAATGAACAGGCTGCGATGTCAAGATTACAATGCTGGAATGTGTGTGTGTGTGTTCATGTTTTTCTATCCCGGTGGGGACTTCAACCTGAATGCATACAGACTCATGGGGACTCTTGTCACAGTGGGGACCTAAATAGAGGTCCCCATGGGTAAACAAGCTTATAAATCATACAGAATGAGTTTTTTTGGAAATGTAAAAATGCAGAAAGTTTTCTGTGATAGGTAGGTTTAGGGGTAGGGTTAGTGTGAGGAGATAGCATATACAGTTTATACAGTATAAAAAAAATTAAGGCTATGCAGAGTCCCCACAAAGATAGTAAACCGTGTGTGTGTGTGTGTGTGTGTGTGTGTGTGTGTGTGGCGTGGGCGTGTTTGAACAGTGGACACATAAAAACATACTCCGTCATTATACAGGACGACATTCAAACTGCAAAGTGTTAACTTATATTTGTGTACAGTCGCAATAAAACACAACATTGTGCTTTTGTAAAATAATTTCAGGCAATCCACCCCCCGAAAGGCGCTAATTTTAAAATTAAACTAAAATGCTCACGGCTGCACCGGCATTCATAACGGTGCGCATCCACAGCGAGGAACGAGTGAGGAATGTTTTTCAGTTAATTCCTACTTCCATAGGAATTCATTTGAAATGCTTGCTCAACCACTATCAATGTCAGTGCGGACGAACATATTTTACTTTCATTTTTAAGTTGGCGATTCAAAAGCCCCCAGTGGTGTCACACGTCGATTAATCGGTGGTAAAATATTCTCAAAGTCACATATTACCTAGTATATTTTTATATAGATACAATAGGCCTACCTGATTTTGAACACAAGAGGGCAGTATAGCCCTATGTATAAGGAGGAGTAACTAAAAACTCAGAGTCTGAAATATCCAAAAAATCCACATTCAGACCAAAATATCTGACTTCCAGATGGCTGGAACTAATGAATGTAAATTAGAAAGTTGTCCGGCTTGATGAGTACAATATACAAACTATTTTTTTTTTACTGTAGTTAAAACTAACCCCCCCACTTTTGTCAAAAACATTTTGAAAGTGACACACTTCCTGCTGCCAGTTGGTGGCGCTATAACTTTGACTCACAATAGTTACATCCATCTGATTGGCCTCTTACCACAAACACACTGCTGAAGTTTCATCAAGATCAGTTAATGTATGCTGAAGTTATACCACTTCGTGTTTCTCTTTTCTCGCCATAAATGCGTTTCCTCACCACGACCAAACCGTTCGAGATATCAAAAATCCGTCCGCAATTTAGAATCCTCAATGTCTTGACTTCATGCACACCGAGTTTGGTGACAATTTAATTAATTTTCTAGGAGGAGTGTTTCAAATTCCACAGCAAGCGTTCTCCAAACAACCCATAATAGCTGACTTCCTGTTGGGCTGGCGTGAAACTTGACAGAGGGAAAGTTGTTCGGCCCGATGAGATCTATATGTGTACCGAGATTCATATTAATTCATGCAAGCGTGTTTGATATATGGACCATGTTTTCAGACCCCGTTCAAGGGGGCGCTGTTGAGCCCCCCTGCCACGCCTGTTTCTGAAACTTTTCACATGTCTACTGGCTAATAAGTGTTATGTGTCTGTCGAGTTTTATCCAATTTCAAGCATGCTAAGAGTCTCAAACGCATCCGAAAAGAATATTAAAGTTTGATGCGTTGCCACAGCAACAGTATCTAAGATATCAATAATCCTTTCACAGGTCTACATCTGCCGTGTTTTTACATTATACACATAAAGTTTGAAGCAAATCGGGTAAAATTAAGAGGGTGACTTCAAAGCATTTTGAAAGTGACACACTCCCTGCTGCCAGTTGGTGGCGCTATAACTTTGACTCACAATAGTCACATCCATGTGATCGGACTCTTACAACGAACACACTGCGGAAGTTTCATCAAGATCAGTTAATGTATGCAGAAGTTATAGCACACTTCCTGTGTCCCATTATTCGGCATAAATTAATTTCCTCGCCACGGCCAAACCGTTCGAGATATCAAAAATCCGTCCGCAGTTTAGCACCCTCAATGTCTTGACTTCACGCTGACCGAGTTTGGTGGGGATCGGATGAATTCTGTAGGAGGAGTATTTCACATTCCATTGTATGTGTTTTCCAAACAACGTATAATAACCGACTTCCTGTTGGGCTGGTGTAAAACTTAGAGCACGAAAGTTGTTCGACCCGATGAGATTTATATGTGTACTGAGTTTCATATTATTACATGCAAGCGTGTTTGATTTATGGACCAAGTTTTCGGACACCATTCCAGGGGGCGCTGTCGAGCCGCCCTGCCACGCCCAGGTACCAGCTTCAGCCTGGCCCTGATGGCCACAGGTTCTGACGTGTGTGCAAAATTTCAAGAGTTTTTGAGCATGTTAAGGGCCCCAAAAGTGCCCGAAAGTTTGACAAAAAAATAATAATAATAAACAAATATAGCTGCGAGCAGCGATTACGGGCCCAAGCCGGTGGCACCGCAACCCCGGAGCCTTTAGTTACCTAAAGGCACCGGGGATGGCGGTGCCGCCGGCTTTGGCCCTCCATCGCTGCTCGCAGCTATATTTATATATAAATACAATAGGCCAACCTGAAAGAGAATTTTACTTGCCCGACCAGAGTATAGCCTGATTAGAACGTCAATAACAAAAAAATAACTTGGGAGTCACTAAAACGAGAGATTATTCTAATTTCATTACATTCATTTTAAGTTGCAATCAGCAGTTAAAAATGAATGTATTACTGATCAATGGTAACAAGGTTGCACTGCTGAGGCTCATGCTGCTTCTCCAGGAGAATTGTAAACAAATGAGCGCAGCACACAAAAAAGCAAACCAGTTAACAACATACTGACTATAAAAATTACAAATATGGAGTTTTTACATATTTGATAACATATGATAGAGTTAAGCAACCTCACTTGACGAGTAGGCAACTATTTCCTGAATACAATCACGATTGAAACTGTGACATTGATTTCATACAACAGGTTAATAAACAGTTACAATTAAGTCACTTACATTTTAGATGCAATATTGACTGTTTTTGTTCTGTTTCAGCAGCAAAAATAGTTCAACAAAGATCACAGCAGAACCATTGCGCATCTCACAGCAACTTGTTTTCTCATTACTGAATGATTCAGCATTTTGAAACGAATCGGTTGACTTAAAGATTCAATGGTCAATCCATAAACATCTGTCTCAATCATGAATGACTCAGTCATTGGAACGAATCGTTTGAACGAATGAATCAATGACTCGCTCATTAAGATGGTCGCCTGGCGACACCTAATGGCGGTTTAGTGTTATGTTTAAAAGTATCATTTTTTCCAACGTGCACCATTATCAATGTCCGTGCGGACGTCCGTTTTTTACTTTCACTTTTATATTAGCGATTTAAAAGCACCCGCTCGTGTCACACGTCGATTAACAGATGGGAAAATATCCTCACAGTCATATACCTAATAAATTTATATTTAAATACAATAGGCCTACCTAGTAAAACGTTTTATATACTAGTTTGATATCCTTTTGGACACAAGAGGGCAGTATAGCCCTATGTTTGCTTTTTTGTTGAACCAAATAGCACTAAATAGCCTGTTTTTAACTTTTTCATACTTCTTGAATTGCAAAAACAGAATAAAATAGGTTTAGTTCTAATATTTGCATAATTTTATATAAAAATAAATGGTGTATAATTACATTTTTAGAAATTATGAGATGTTTCCTGCTTCCTTTTTGACATGAATTTAATCCCTCGCCATAGCAAAACCGTTTGAGATATTCAATATCCGTTTACAATTTAGCATCATTAATATATTTTTATCATGTTGAAAAAGTTTGGTGGGAACAAAATAAACCTTTTAGGAGGAGTAACTAAAAACTCAGAGGCTGATTTAACAAAAAATCCATATTCAGACCAAAATATCTGACACCCTGTTGGTCGTAGCTAATAACTGTCAATTAGAAAGTTGTCCGGCTCGATGAGACCAATATACGTACTGATTTTTGTAATTGTGGGTAAAACTAACCCCCCCCCACTTTTGTCAAAAACATTTTGAAAGTGACACACTTCCTGCTGCCAGTTGGTGGCGTTATAACTTTGACTCACAATAGTCACATCCATCTGATCGGCCTCTTACCACGAACACACTGCTGAAGTTTCATCAAGATCAGTTAATGTGTGCAGAAGTTATAACACTTCGTGTTTCTCTTTTCTCGCCATAAATTCGTGTCCTCGCCACGGCCAAACCGTTTGAGATATCAAAAATCCGTCCGCAATTTAGCATCCTCAATGTCTTGACTTCATGCACACCGAGTTTGGTGGCGATTTAATTAATTCTCTAGGAGAAGTGTTTCAAATTCCACAGCAAGCGTTCTCCAAACAACCCATAATTGCTGACTTCCTGTTGGGCTGGCATAAAATTTAGAGCACGAAAGTTGTTCGGCCCGATGAGATCTATATGTGTACCGAGTTTCATATCATTACATGCAAGTGTGTTTGATTTATGGACAAGTGTTCGGATCCCGTTCCAGGGGGCGCTGTTGAGCCCCCCTGCCACGCCCGGGTACCAGCTTCAGCCCGGCCCTGATGGCCGCGGGTTCTGACCTGTGTGCAAAGTTTCAAGAGTTTTCGAGCACGTTAAAGGCCCCAAAAGACCCTGAAACCTTGAAAAACAGGAATTTTAAACAAATCTCACTCAAAAGACAAATCCCCCCACCCCTCACACACACAGAGACGCAGAGGCAGAGAGAGAGAGGGAGAGAATTCTCCAAAAAATCACATTCAAACCAAAATATCTCACTTCCTGTTGGTCACAGCTTATGACTATAAATTAGAAAGTTGTCCGGCTTGATGAGAACAATATACATAACGATTTTTGTGACTCTACTTAAAACTAAGCTCCCATTTTTGACTAAAGGTGGCGCTACTGAGCCCCTCACCATGCCCGTTTCTGAAACTTTGCACATGTCTACTGGATAATAAATGTGATGTGTCTGTCGAGTTTCATCCAATTTCAAATATGTTAAGAGTCTCAAAAGCATCTGAAAAGAATATTAAAGTTTGATGCGTTGCTACGGCAACAGTATTTAAGATATCAATAAACCTTTCACAGGTCTACATCTGCCGTGTGTCTACATTATACACAAAGTTTGAAGCAAATCGGGTAAAAATAAGAGGGTGATTTCAAAGCATTTTGAAAGTGACACACTTCCTGCTGCCAGTTGGTGGCGCTATAACTTTGACTCACAATAGTCACATCCATGTGATCGGCCTCTTACAACGAACACACTGCTGAAGTTTAATCAAGATCAGTTAATGTATGCAGAAGTTATAACACACTTCCTGTTTCCATTATTCGCCATAAATTCGTGTCCTCGCCACGGCCAAACCGTTCGAGATATCAAAAATCCGTCCGCAATTTAGCATCCTCAATGTCTTGACTTCATGCTGACTGAGTTTGGAGGCGAATGGATGAGTTCCCTAGGAGGAGTACATTAAATTCCACAGCATGCGTTTCCAAACAACCCATAATAGCCGACTTCCTGTTGGGCTGGCGTAAAAAGTAAAAGTACGAAAGTTGTTTGGCCCGATGAGATCTATATGTGTATTGAGTTTCATATTATTACATGCAAGCGTGTTTGATTTATGGACCAAGTTTTCGGACCCCGTTCAAGGGGGCGCTGTTGAGCCCCCCTGCCACGCCCGGGTACCAGCTTCAGCCCGGCCCTGATGGCCGCAGGTTCTGACCTGTGTGCAAAATTTCAAGAGTTTTCGAGCATGTTAAAGGCCCCAAAAGTGCCCGAAAGGTTGACAGAAAAATAATAATAATAATAATAATAATAAATATAGCTGCGAGCAGCGATTACGGGCCCAAGCCGGTGGCACCGCAATCCTGGTGCCAGGGTGGCGGTGCCGGCGGCTTTGGCCCTCCATCGCTGCTCGCAGCTATATTATATATATATATATATATATATATATATATATATATATATACACACACACACACACATACATATATATATATATATATATATATATATATATATATATATATATATATATATAAATATAAATTTAAGGGACAAGACACAGATAATTTTACTTGCCTGACCTAATTAGAACAAAGTAAAAAATAAAATAAAATAATAAGTAGGGGATCACTAAATCGAGAGAATTATTCTGATTTTATGATACACTCAAAATATTCCACAACAAATCCTTTAAATGTAATGATATTCAGAACGGAACAAGAATAAAAAATTAAAAATAAACTATAAACAAAGTCAAAACGAAAAAATAAATATAATAAAAAAAAAATAATTTCAAGCAATCCATGGCATGATTTATTTATTTTTTGGACTAAAACATTCTGGCTTTTTTTAAACTCAAATATAATTCTTAAATTGAATAATAATAATAATAAAAGAATAAAATGGGTTTAGTTCTGATTTCGTTGAAATCGCTCGCTCTCCGTACCTAACTTTTCCTGAATACAATCACTATTGAAACTGTGACATTGATTTCATACAACAGGTTATTAACAGTTAAAATGAAGTCATTTACATTTTAGATGCAATATTGACTGTTTTTGTTCTGTTTCAGCAGCGGAAATAGTTAAACAAAGATCACAGAAGAACGCATCTCACAGGAACGTGTTTTCTCATAACTGAATGATTCAGCATTTTGAACGAATTGGTTGACTCAAAGATTGAATGATCAATCCATAAACATCTGTTTATGTTTATGGATTGGATGTTTATGGATCCATGTTTATGGATCTGTATGTTATGGATTACGAATCATTTGAACGAATGAATCAATGACTCGCTCATTAAGACGGTCACTTGGCGACATCTAATGGCGGTTTAGTGTTGTTTAAAAGCATAATTCTTTCCAACGTGTGTGTGATTTGTGTGTGCACCATTATAAATGTCCGTGCGGACGTCCGTATTTTTCTTTCACTTTTATATTAGCGATACAAAAGCACCCGCTCGTGTCACACACATCGATTAACCGGTGGGAAAATATCCTCAGACACATACCTAATAAATGTATATTTAAATACATTATTGGCCTAGCTGGTAAAAAGTTTTATATATTATTTTGATGTCCTTTTGGACACAAGAGGGCAGTATAGCCCTATGTATGACTTGAATTTTTTTTTTACTTTACTGTTTTAAAATTTAGAATAAAATTAGAATAAAATTCTTTTTAAAAACAGAATAAAATGGGTTTAGTTGTGATATTTGTATACTTTTATATAGAAATAAATGGTATAAAATTACATTTTTAGAAGATTTGAGGCTTTTAGTGCCTTTTGGAGGCTGATTTTGCAAAAAATCCACATTCAAACCAAAATATCTGACTTCCTGATGGTCGGAGCTAATGACTTTAAATTAGAAAGTTGTCCGGGTCGATGAGATCAACATACGTACTGAGTTGTGCTACTGTAGGTAAAACAACCCCCCCAACTTTTGTCAAAAGCATTTTGAAAGTGACACATTTCCTGCTGCCAGTTGGTGGCGCTATAACTTTGACACACAATAGTTACATCCATCTGATCGGCCTCTTACCATGAACAAACTGCTGAAGTTTCATCAAGATCAGTTAATGTATGCATTAGTTATAACACTTCGTTTTTCTCTTTTCTCGCCATTAATTCGTTTCCTCGCCACAGCCAAACCGTTCGAGATATCAAAAATCCGTCCGCAATTTAGCATCATCAATGTCTTGACTTCACGCTGACCGAGTTTGGAGGCGAATCGATGTATTTCCTAGGAGGAGTACATTAAATTCCACAGCAAGCGTTTCCAAACAACCCTAAATAGCCGACTTCCTGTTGGGCTGGCGTAAAACTTAGAGCACGAAAGTTGTTCGGCCCGATGAGATCTATATGTGTACCGAGTTTCAAATTAATTCATGCAAGCGTGTTTGATATATGGACCAAGTTTTAGAACCCCGTTCAAGGGGGCGCTGTTGAGCCCCCCTGCCACGCCCGGCTACCAGATTCAGCCCCGCCCTGATGGCCGCGGGTTCTGACCTGTGTGCAAAGTTTCAAGAGTTTTCGAGCACGTTTAGTGACCCAAAAGCCCCAGAAACCTTGAAAAACAAATGAAAAAGTAAATCTCACTCAACTGACAAATCACCCCCACCCCTCACACACTCACATTCAAACCAAAATATCTGACTTTCTGTTGCTTTGAGCTAATAAGTGTAAATTAGAAAGTTGTCCGGCTCGATAAGAACAATATACATACCAAGTTTTGTGATTCTAGGTAAAACTAAGCCCCCATTTTTGACTAAAGGTGGCGCTACTGAGCCCCTCACCACGCCCGTTTCTGAAACTTTGCCCATGTCTACTGGATAATAAGTGTGATGTGTCTGTCGAGTTTCATGCAATTTCAAGTATGTTAAGAGTCTCAAAAGCATCAAAAAAGAATATTAAAGTTTGATGCGTTGCCATGGCAACAGTATCTAAGATATCAATAATCCTTTCACAGGTCTACATCTGCCGTGTGTCTACATCATACACATAAAGTTTGAAGCAAATCAGGTAAAAATAAGAGAGTGATTTCAAAGCATTTTGAAAGTGACACACTTCCTGCTGCCAGTTGGTGGCGCTATAACTTTGACTCACAATAATCACATCCTTGTGTTCGGCCTCTGAAAACGAACACACTGCTGAAGTTTCATCAAGATCAGATAATGTATGCTGAAGTTATAACACACTTCCTGTGTCCCTTATTCGCCATAAATTCGTTTCCTTGCCAGGGCCAAACCGTTCGAGATATCAAAAATCCGTCCGCAATTTAGCATCCTCAATGTCTTGACTTCATGCTGACCGAGTTTGGAGGCGATTGGATGAATTCTCTAGGAGGAGTACATTAAATTCCACAGCATGCGTTTCAAAACAACCCATAATAGCCGACTTCCTGTTGGGCTGGCGTAAAAAGTAAAAGTACGAAAGTTGTTCGGCCCGATGAGATCTATATGTGTACCGAGTTTCATATTATTACATGCAAGCGTGTCTGATTTATGGACCAAGTTTTCGGACCCCGTTCAAGGGGGCGCTGTCGAGCCACCCTGCCACGCCCGGGTACCAGCTTCAGCCCAGCCCTGATGGCCACGGGTTCTGACCCGTGTGCAAAGTTTCAAGAGTTTTCGAGCACGTTAAGGGTCTCAAAAGTGCCCGAAAGGTTGACAGAAAAATAATAATAATAATAATAATAATAATAATAATAAATAATCCTACCGAAAACAATAGGGCCTTCGCCCTTTCAGGGCTTGGGCCCTAATAATAATAATAATAATAATAATAATAATAATAATAATAATCCTACCGAAAACAATAGGGCCTTCGCCCTTTCAGGGCTTGGGCCCTAATAATAATAAATAATCCTACCGGAAACAATAGGGCCTTCGCCCTTTCAGGGCTTGGGCCCTAATAATAATAATCCTAACGAAAACTATAGGGCCTTCGCCCTTTCAGGGCTTGGGCCCTAATAATAATAATAAATAATCCTACCGGAAACAATAGGGCCTTCGCCCTTTCAGGGCTTGGGCCCTAATAATCCTACCGAAAACAATAGGGCCTTCGCCCTTTCAGGGCTTGGGCCCTAAAAATCCTTACGGAAACAATAGGGCCTTCGCCCTTTCAGGGCTTGGGCCCTAATAATAATAATCCTACCGAAAACAATAGGGCCTTCGCCCTTTCAGGGCTTGGGCCCTAATAATAATCCTACTGAAAACAATAGGGCCTTCGCCCTTTCAGGGCTTGGGCCCTAAAAAAAAAAAAATAATCCTTCCGGAAACAATAGGGACCTTCGCCCTTTCAGGGCTTGGGCCCTAATAATCCTAACGAAAACAATAGGGCCTTCGCCCTTTCAGGGCTTGGGCCCTAATAATAATAATCCTAACGAAAACAATAGGGCCTTCGCCCTTTCAGGGCTTGGGCCCTAATAATGCAACTAAGTTTGTTCCAGCTTAAGTAAATTCAGTGATTGTTCATTTTTGTTGTAAAAAAGTTATTAATTAAGTTCACATATAGTTCAGTTATAAAACTGTAAAAAGTAAAAAAAAAAACCTAGGGAGAAACCAGGCTCAGTCGGGGCCTCCTCAGTTCTCCTCTGGTCAATGAACGAACACTGTATGATTATCCAATCCAATCTGAGAAGTCAGATTGGATTGGAACATTCAGAATATTTATCCAGTTCCATCTGGTTGAAGATCGGAGTCATCACGCCGGTATGGAGACTTGTTTGTTGAGGATCAGTGCCGATGAGGCCTTCACAAGGGAGAGTCTAGTTGACAATCTCTGCTGACACTTTAGGGATGCGTTGTGGTCGTGTCTTGGCGCAGGTCCACTGTCTGATCTGGATACAGCCCGTACACGACACCGTTTTAACAGAAAACCCTTAATGTGCCCCGGCCGCTCATTTGCACAAAACAATGCCTGGTGGCTCGAGAACGCAAACCATGAAATAGATTCTAAGGTACAAGCCTTGAAAAATGTAAAAAAAAAAAAAAAAAAGTTATCTCTGCACAAACTTCACAAAACGCGAACCTGTGAGAACGCTGACGGCACAAAACAATGCCTGGTGGCTCGAGAACGCAAACCATGAAATAGATTCCAAGGTACAAGCCTTGAAAAATGTAAAAAAAAAAAAAAAAAAGTTATCTCTGCACAAACTTCACAAAACGCGAACCTGTGAGAACGCTGACGGCATGCACATGCGCATTACGTGTTTGGTCTATAGGTATGCGCATTTTAATATTTAGGTGCGCAGGCGTGTAGTCCTTCATTAAAAACCAACCCCTCATTAAAAACCAACCCTAGTTGACACTTCAGGACTGCGTTGTCGTCGTGTCCAGGCGCAGGTCCTTCATCAGAGCTTAATACGACGTGGATCCGGTGGACTGCGGTAAACCTCGGGATAAACAGAGAGACTAATATTAGCGTAGACATCTATAATGTGTTATGTGTATGCTAGGCCAAAGAGATGTGTTTTTAGCCTAGATTTGAACTGACAGAGTGTGTCTGCTTCTTGGACAATGTTAGGAAGACTGTTCCAAAGTTTTGGTGTTAAATAGGAAAAGGATCTACCGCCAGCAGTCGATTATCAACTGGCCAGAATATTGAGATCTCTATAGACATGAAGGACTATAATGCGTTAAGGGTTCGCTCAAGTACTGCGGAGCTAAACCATTTAGTGCTTTGTAAGTAATCAGCCATATTTTAAAATGTATTTAATAGGGAGCCAAAGCAGTGTTGACAGAACCGGGCTAACATTGTCATACTTCCTGGTCCTGGTAAGAACTCGAGCTGCTGTGTTTTGGACCAGCTGTAGTTTGTTTATTAAGCATGCAGGGCAACCACCCATAATAGCATTACAATAATCTAGCCTTGATGTCATGAATGCATGAACTAACTGTTCCGCATTTGTCACTGAAAGCATATGTCATAATTTAGATATATTTTTAAGATGAAAAATGCGGCTTTACAAATACTAGACAAATGACTTTCAAATGAAAGATTGGTATCAAAGAGCACAACCAGGTTCCTAACCGACGACGAAGACTTGACAGAGCAGCCTTCAAGAGTTAGACAGTATTCTAGGTTATTACGTGAGGAAGTTTTTTGTCCAATAATTACAATCCGTTTTTTTCCGAATTAAGTAGTAGGAAATTACTAGTCATCCAGTTTTTTAATTTTGTAAATTTTGTAAACTACATCCAGATTGGATTCTGAACAATGATCAAACTATAGATGAAGTAGATTGAGTCCATCAACACCCCCAAAGCTTGCACAGTCATATAGCACTTCCTGGGTCGACATTTCATTCAGTAACATTAGGCTGTTTTGATTTATATGCTGTTTATTGTTGATCACATTTTTTTTCATATGGATCTGCTTACATATGAGATCACTCGTTTCTACTTCTTCTTTGCCTGTGTTTTAATCTGGAGATACTGTACTCATTTAGGAGTACCCACCCCTACCTTATAACAGTGATAATACAGAAAGCTGTAAAAACTTGTCAATGGCAGGGAGTTAATATTCGGAATATAGTGAAAACTATTATTAGCACGGCAACAAAAACATCAGATTATAGATTTTAAGCACATACCACTTCTCTCTGTAAAAACAAACAAGACTTTATTGAACTATTCTAATTAACGGAAACTAATATCTAACACATAAACCCACACATGCATACAAGTTGCAGAAAGAAAGAGAGGAAAGAATGAGTTTTAAGTGAGTGAAATAATTAAATCCTAAGTTTCTTGCAATATATGCAGTTTATAAGACCTGACCTGAACGAACTATCAATTGTTAATTTAACCCTTCAATCATTTCTTAGACTGAGTTATCACATTTTATAGCAATGCACCAGTTCAGCTAGAATCTGGAGGCGTTACTTGCATTTGTTGCTGTTCTTTGAATGGGGATCCCAGAGGGCTTTTCCCAGGTTTTCTGGAGGTCTTGTTGTATCTGGAGCTACGTCATGGGAAGCCAATCAGCGTTGGTGTGTTGGACGATTAATGAGCGGAGTCTCGTGTTTGAAGATTGAGGTTTGAGGCAAGCAAAGACGTAGACTGCAGATTTGCGGTAAAACTTAACTTAGAAAAAGAGACTCTCAACAGAAAAGAAACTAAGAAAAAGAAAGAAAAGGAAGTGAGGCTAGATTAATGAAATGGCTTGTTTCTTGATGATGATGTTAGCAGTTTAACTCTAACTCAATGCGTTGTTTGTGTCCTGAGTTTGTCCAACTCTTGATGTTCTTCTGATCAGTAAGACATCAGGTCTCATCTACTTGTACACACACACACACTTACTTACTATATATATATTGTACAGTAAAAGAGTAAGTAATGTGAGTTACAGCTCGAGCTGTGAGTTTCTGCATAAAGATGCAGATTCGGGTTATCTACAGCTGGCTAATCAGTGTCTGTATTAAAGGTGTTTTTTTGTGTTTTAAAGTGCCCCTATTATGGATTTTTGAAAATTACCTTTCATGCAGTGTGTAATGTAGCTGTATGTGAATGTAAACAGTCTGCAAAGTTGTAAAGCTGAAAGTGCATCATAAATAAAGTTATTTTATCCCAAAAGAAAGAGTCGACTCTGAACCACTCAAACGAGTCGTTTGGAGTTTGAATCTTTTTTCGTGAAGTTCACGTCACGACTTACTACATTTGCATAATGTCCGCCCAGGGGTGCCGCTAAGGGGGGGAAAGTTAGGACGATTCTAAGGGCCCAGGCACTTTTGGGGGCCCCAGAGATCGATTTTATTAATGGAATGGGTGCGGAAGGGGGCCCAACCTCATATTCTTTCATAGGGCCCAAAATTGATGGTGGCGCCCCTGTGTCCGCCTACGTTCTGCGTGGACAGGACATCTTGCTGTAGCTCGTTTGTGTGGATATCATGTCGTCAAGATGCTGTGCTCTCCGCTGTGAGAGTAAATTCGGTTTATGTTCACTTCCAAAGGATGAGGCTGTGAAGAATCAGGGGTTAAAATGAATCTTTACCACAATACCACAGCAGTATAATCCCAAACTTTTGCTGTGTTCCCATTTTACTGACGGCTGCTTATCAAATCAAGCAGTCAACGCCGGGATTCGCAAAATGCTTGCTCTGGAAAGATGGATCCAGTACCCAATTTATTTGGACTAACTTGCTTCTCAGAATCACAACCTGCAAGTATGACTAATTATTGATGTATATATTTTCTACCGGTGTTCAAAATACTTAGTTTTGTGTTTTAGATTGTGTAGGTCTCCTGCTAACTGGCTGAATCATGTTATTACTGTCCGAAATACTTAGTCAAGTCAAGTCATCTTCATTTATATAGCGCTTTTAACAATGTAGATTGTTTCAAAGCAGCTTTACAGAGACAAACGTATAATTTGAGGTAACAGAGATTGTTTTGGCTTTATAGCGGTTCTTTAATAAAGTTATTTTCCAGCTAAAGTTAGCTTTGATTGATTCGCTTCCGTCGCAACAATCATTTGTTATTAAATTAGGGGCCGCTAAGACGACACCATTCTCTCTACACAGACTTTAAACACGAACCTGTGATAAACGCTGATGGCGGTCACATGCGCATTAAGTGTTGGTTCTATAGTTATGTGCGTTTGAATATATGTGCGCAGGTTTGGAATTCCCTACAAACTAAGCCTAAACAAAGTACTGGTGTTTCCTTATAATTTTTGATACAGAATTTTATTTTATTTTATCAATTCGGGGTAGATACGTGAATTGAGTTTCCCGACGACGCTTTATCTGTAGAGTGGTAAAGGGATTCTCCATAGGGAGAGACTAGTTGGCACTTCAGCACTGCGTTGTCATCGGGTCCAGGCGAAGGCCCTTCATCAGATCTGGATACGGCCTGGATCCGTCATGCTGCAGGAAAACCTCGGGATAAACAAAAGACACTAAAATTAGCGTAGATGCCATTCTTCTTATGATGTAACGAGTACATCAGGATTTATGGGAAGTGTTCCCGGTTCCAGCTGACCTAATCTATGCAGCCTAACACTGAATTATAGAAGTCTATAATGTATTATGTGAATGCTAGGTCAAAGAGATGTGTCTTTAGTCTAGCTTTGAACTGACAGAGTGTGTCTGCTTCCCGGACAATGGTAGGAAGACTGTTCCAAAGTTTTGGTGCTAAATAGGAGAAGGATACCGCCAGCAGTCGATTTTGATATTCTAGGTATTATCAACTGGCCGGAATTTTGAGATCGCAATAGACGTGAAGGACTATAATGCGTTAAGAGCTCACTCAAGTACTGTGGAGCTAAACCATTTAGTGCTTTGTAAGTGATCAGCAATATTTTAAAATTGATGCGATGTTTAATAGGGAGCCAGTGCAGTTTTGACAGAACCGGGCTAATATGGTCATACTTCCTGGTTCTGGTAAGAACTCGAGCTGCTGCGTTTTGAACTAGCTGTAGTTTGTTTATAAAGCGTGCAGGGCAACCACCCAGTAGAGCATTACAATAATCTAGCCTTGAGGTCATGAACGCATGAACTAATTGTTCCGCATTTGTCAATGAGAGCATATGACCTCATTTAGATATATTTTTAAGATGGAAAAATGCAGTTTTACAGATACTAGACACATGACTTTCAAATGAAAGATTGGTATCAAAGAGGACACCCAGGTTCCTAACCGACGACGAAGACTTAACAGAGCAGCCATCAAGTGTTAGACAGTATTCTAGGTTATTACGTGTGGGAGTTTTTTGTCCAATAATTAGAATCACTGTTTTTTCAGAATTTAGTAGTAGGAAATTACGAGTCATCCAATTTTTTATATCAGCTATGTATTCTGTTAATTTAGTGAATTGGTAGGTTTCGTTTGGTTTTGAAGAAATATACAGCTGAGTATCGTCGGCATAACAATGAAAGCTAATTCCATGTTTCCTAATGATATCTCCTAATGGTAGCATGTACAGAGTGAACAGCAACGGTCCTAGTACTGAGCCTTGTGGTACGCCATACTGAACTTGTGATCGATGAGACATCTCTTCATTTACTGCTACAAACTGATAACGGTCAGATAAGTATGATTTAAACCATGCTAGTGCAATTCCACTAATGCCAACATAATTTTCGAGTCTATTTAAAAGAATGTTGAACACTAATAGCGAGATACAACCACGATCGGATGATAAGAGCAAATCATTTGTGACTCTAATGAGAGCAGTCTCGGTACTATGGTACGGTCTAAATCCGGACTGGAAATCCTCGCAGATATCATTTCTTTCAAGAAAGGAACACAGTTGTGAAGACACTGCTTTTTCTAATATCTTTGACAAATAAGGTAGATTCGAGATTGGCCTGTAATTGACTAATTCTGTAGGATCAAGTTGCGTTTTTTTAACAAGCGGTTTAATCATAGCCAGCTTAAAGGTTTTTGGTACATATCCTAGAGACAAAGATGAATTAATGATATTAAGAAGAGGATCTATGACCTCTGGAAGTATTTCTTTCAGTAGCTTAGTCGGTATAAGGTCTAACATACATGTTGTAGATTTAGATGATTTAACGAGTTTAGTAAATTCTTCCTCTCCTATAGCAACGAATGAATCAAATTTTTCCTCAGGGAGACTACAATGCACTGCCTGATACGATACTGTAGTCAGAGGTGTCAAGTAACGAAGTACAAATACTTCGTTACCTTACTTAAGTAGAAATTTGGGGTATCTATACTTTACTGGAGTAATTATTTTTCAGACGACTTTTTACTTCTGCTCCTTACATTTTGACGCAATTATCTGTACTTTCTACTCCTTACATTTTAAAAATAGCCTCGTTACTCCTATTTAATTTAGGCTTGTTTTCATTCCGGCTTGTCGTCGTTATAAAAAAAAAAAAAAAATTGCCCAATTACACAAACGGTTTAGATCTGACTCCTGCCTCCTGAATACACATCGCTAAACTGATTGGCGTTGTGGTGTCTTTCTAACTTGTGAGAGGCTGTAGTCACATTTGGTTGTGCGCAGCGCCAAAAGTCCTCCGAAGGAAACCTAGATGCGGTAAGCAAGGGAGAAATCGGGGCAAATATTGATTCAGAGAGAGAGAGAGAGAGAGAGAGAGAGAGAGAGAGAGAGAGAGAGAGAGAGAGAGAGAGAGAGAGAGATTTGATTTTTAAACAAACCTTTATTTACAATTAAACAAATCACACATTATTCTATAAATTCACATCATAATTTGTTAAAAGAAAAAAACATTCATTTAAAAACAAAACAATAACTCATCATCATCAATTTTACACAGACCTTCCCAACTACACCATTTCATTTTAAAAGTACAAAGATCACACATAGCTTTGTAAAATCTGAAATCAATCAAAATTCTTGCTTTAAGTAACGATTTAAAAACAAAAATAACATCATCATTGCTTTTTTGCTCTATTTTGTTTTTCCTACTCATGTATATTGCCAACTTTGCTTGTCCCAAAATAAAATTCAACAATTGAAAAACAACTCGCTTTTTTTGATCATATTTAAAACCAAAAATAAAAGTCTCAGGATAAAAACACTCTTTAAACTTATTACACAGTCTTTCTACCATTTCAAACAAAGGTCCAAGTCTGATACATTGCATGAAGGCATGAAACACAGTCTCTTTTTTTAAACAAAAAGGACAACCTGAGTTATTCTTCGGACCTAAAACTGAAATAAAAGAATTCACTGCAACAGCTCCATGCAAGATTCTCCACTGCAAATCTCCTGTTCTTTTTGATAATGGTGGCTTGTACAACACTCTCCATTCAGGTCTTACCTCATCACCCAACTTTAACACAGCACGCCAAGGGGTATCAACTCTATTATTCAACTTTTTTTTGTTTAGAACGAGCACACACATTTTATACAGCTCTTTTCCAACACATGAAAAAAAATCAACAGATGAAAACTTCCTTTGTTGAATAAAACATCCCGAACACTCTTCAATTTTTGGTTGAATTAACAAACAAGGAAACAAATCTTCACAGTCAGGAATATTAGTCCCTAAGGAGAATTCCACCAACATCAATTTTTCTTCATCCGTAAACACTTCTTTTAATTTATTCAGATAACGAGAAACTGAACGAACAGATCGAATTCCAAGCTTTTCAGTAAAAGTTTCTACATTCTGAAAAACAGGCCCAGTTAAACACAATAAATGATTTAAAACATAAATTCCTGAGTCTTGTAAAATCCTACTAAATCCTGGTAGGAAATTGGGTGCAGAAACATCTAGTCTTGCATTAAGTATCAAGGGTTCATTCAGTAACCAAAAAATTGAGTGAAAATTTTCAGTCCTTTCAATGTGAAAAAGATTCCAGATCTTAAAAAGATATTGATAAAAAAAATGGCAATTTCGAGAGATCCAAACACTGAGGGTCCATTAGGAAAAGAGATTTGTCCATTCCGAAGTTTCCAACAGTCTTAAGTAGGGCACAACTGATTGCCCTCCAACTCACATTCATCGGTCCATCAAGAAGTCTTTGTAAAAAATGCAGTCGGAAAGCTGCAATCCTGCTCTGTAAGTGAATCAAACCCTGGCCTCCTTCTTCCTTAGGCAGAAATAAAATGCTCTGTGGAATCCAGTGAAGTTTGTCCCAAAAAAAAATCAACAAAAGCCGCTTGAATTTCGGCTATTAGTTTCACAGGAGGATCAATGCAAACCAGTCTATGCCATAAAAAATAAGCGTTCTACCCCTATAGGACATGTTGGGTAGAAGCCACTTCCATTTATCTAAACGTCCTTTAACTTTTTGTAATACACCATCCCAATTCTTTTGTAACAAATTATCATCTCCCAAAAAAACCCCTAAATATTTCAAACCCCACCTATTCCAACACAAACCTTCAGGAAGACTTGGTTTCCCTTCCCTCCAATCTCCTAATAAAAAAGCTTCACTTTTTTTCCAATTGACTTTTGCTGATGACCATTTCCAAAGTCCTCTATCAGTCTAGATAACACATGTAGGCTATATCACTTTGTTTGTTAATTACTATTATAAGATCATCAGCATAAGCTGATAAACAAAAATCAAATTCACATAAAGGTATTTTGAAACCATCTAAATTCTTCCTGATTTTTTGTAGAAGGGGTTCAATGACAAGAGAATACAACATTCCAGATAATGAACATCCTTGTCTAATACCTCTTTTGACCTTGAACGGAGCACATAAGCCACCATTAATCTTAATTATACCCTCTATGTCACTATAAAGAATTTTAATCATGTTTAGAAAATTCTCCTTAAAACCAAAACCCTCTAAAATATTCCATAAAAAATCATGCTCAACCCGATCAAAAGCTTTCTCTTGGTCAAGAGACAACAAACCACAATTGATATTAAATACTTTGGAAACCTGTATAACATCTCTAATTAAAGAAATATTGTCAAATATTGACCTACCAGGTATACAGTACGATTGATCTGAATGGATCACCTGTCCCATTACCTTAGTCATTCTCTTAGCCAAAGTTTTAGAAAGTAATTTATAATCATTGCACAAAAGTGATACCGGCCTCCAATTCTTGATCTCCGAAAGATCCCCCTTTTTCAGAAGGAGAGTAACTACTGCCCTACGGCAACTCAACGGCAGCCCACCCTTCAGCAAACTGTCGTTGAATACCTCTAGCAGGTCAACTCCTAACTCCGACCAGAACGCCTTCAGGAAGTCCACTGGAAGCCCATCTATACCTGGAGCTTTCCCGGACTCCATATCATGGAGTGCCTCATACAGCTCTCCCAGGGTTAGGCTACATTCCAGTTCTTCACTGGACTCCTCTGAGATCTTTGGTAAATCCTCTAGAAAAGGAGATTTTCCTTTATTTTCCGGCTTAAGTTCACTTTTGTACAGGGATTGATAAAAACTCATTGCTACATCACGAATCTGTCTGGGATTATATAACAAATTGCCATCCTCAGAACGTAGGGCATGAATTAAACGTTTCTGCCCATTTTTCTTCTCATGACCAAAGAAATACTTAGAAGGTGCATCCATCTGATCAATGTTTAAAAAATGAGCATGAACTAAAGCACCTTGTGCCTTAAACTCTAACAACTCTTTCAATTCAGCTTTTTTCCTAAAACAAGTTTCCAAAATATTACTATCACCCGAGGATTGATACAACTTTTGTAAATCTATTAATTGTTTTTCACGAAATTCTACAGAACGATTAAATTCTTTTGTAACATTTCGAGTATATTGTTGTGTGAATTGCTTTATTTGTACCTTTCCATAATCCCACCATTGCTGTAAGGATTTAAAAGACGTTTTCGTTTCTTTAAAAGATTCCCAAAAAAATTTAAACGATTCAATAAACAATTTATCATTTAAAAGACTCGTATTAAAATGCCAATAAGCACTTTTGGATTTCACTGAATTTAAAATAAACTTACAACTTACCATACTATGATCAGTAAAAGACAAAGGCGTGATAAAACATTTGTTAAATAAATTTAAATGATGTTTAAATACATAAAATCTATCTAATCTTGCCAGTGATATATAATTATCACGCATGTGGGCCCATGTGTATTGTTTTTCATTACCATTTATCATTCTCCAAATGTCACATAAATCATATTTCTCAATCAGATGAATTAACCTCTTACGTGAAGCCATATGAGGTTCAACATGATTTCTGTCCATATCCAACTCAGTACAATTAAAATCACCGCCCAAAAAAAGAAGATCTTCAGAACCGCAATCTTTTAGTGTTGCACAAAGAGTATCTAAAAATAGTAATCTTTCTATAGGTGTCGTTGGAATATAAACACAAATAAAAACAAACACAAAATTTTCATAAGAAGCTCTAACTTTTAACAGTCTGCCTTTCACAACTTCAACTACATCATACGAAGTTGGTTTAAACTTTTTATTAAATAAAACAGCCACCCCACCACTTATATTTGAGTAATGACTTAGAACGGATAATCCACTAAATTCCTTCATCCAGTCAACTTCATTCTCCACACTACTATGAGTCTCCTGTAAGAAAGTTATGTCTATATTTTTCTGCTCAATTTCCTCAAAAATATGTGCTCTTTTTTTAAAAATTTTCGCCCCATTAACATTCATAGATGCTATATGAATTTCATTCATAATGAAGGCAAAGAAAGAGAAAGAACACAAAACGCCATACCAACAGGAAAAATTATTCCTTTTCTTCCACTTATACAACATCATTGTTGTAAGCGATATTTATGTTCCTCACTATTTTCTTCAACCTATACGCTTCTTTATTGGTAAATGAATCACTAGCCATCCAACTCTTTGCCCGATCCACAAATTGTTTCAAATCAGGAAAATACTCTTGCACTTTTACACCTCTTTTATTTTTTGTTGACCTGAGAAACAATTGAATGTCTTCAAGATCATAACTACGTACATTAAGTTCACCTTGAGAAAGACTCTCACTGCATTCAGACAAATCACTGTCACTTTCCGTATCTTGAATATCCTCATCTTGTAGTTCAGTTGTCTTACTGATTTTTGCATCTAGCACTTTATTTTTCATCTTTCTTTTTTGCGGTGTCTTAAAGGAAAACTGCTCTTGTTCTGGTGTCAACTGTGCTTCTTCAGCCAATACACTGATTTGAAACTCTTCACCAATTGCACCTTTTTTGCTTTCTGAAGGATAAACCACCCTATCAGAAACACTTAAAACACTACTTGTTGGCAAATTCTTAGGAATTGGATCAGCTTGTTCAAACTGAGATGAAGCTTCTCCAGCCTCAATTTCCACCGAACGATCTACCACATTCTCCACCACTACCGAACCTTCTTCTTGAACATCCACATTAACTTCTTTTCCATCATTTTCCTTACCCTGTACAACTACTTCATTACTTTTTTCTCCCTCAACATTTTTGGTTGGGCAATTCCGAATTAAATGCCCTTTATTGCCACATCCGAAGCATTTGACTTTACCAGTCGTGACGAAAATCGAATAACTAAAATCCTCAATTCGAAAATTCAAAGTTAAATCTAAATCAGCGTCATCCGGAATTATCATGTATGCGAAGCGCCTAAATGAAACGATATGCTTCAATAACGGCGATTCGCTACTGATTGGTATCTTTTTTATCGGTGACACCAATTTACCATAGCGCGACAGCGCTTGAGTTAGAATTACATCGCTAACAAAAGGTGGTACGTTAGAAATGATTACCTTTTTCGCTGGCATAGAAAGTGGTAGAACTGAAATAAATTCTCCATCGATGACAATTCCCTGCTCAACCAACTCATTTGCCTTGTCTACACTATCTAGAAAAACTACAGTCGCATTGTTCATTCTAGACGCTGACAAGACGCTAGAATGTCCAACTAACTCTCCAACGGCCAAACAACATGCCTCAATGCTCACAGCTGATGCTACCTTGATTGCGTGGCGTCTCGTGAGTGTATTCAACCCCTGTGTTTGTTGGGCCGCCATGCCTCCGACTAACGGACAGCACACGACCCTCCAAATAACTAAACAAAAAACAAATAACAAAACAGACAACAAAAATATATATATAAAAAAAGATAATCAGAAAAAAGAGAGAACATTTTTTTTCACTCACACTGCTCTGCACCACGCTCACACACCCTCGCTCAACAGTCACACCGGAAGTGAGAGAGAGAGAGAGAGAGAGAGAGAGAGAGAGAGAGAGATTTGATTTTTAACAAAACTTTTATTACAATACAGTATACAAGACATTACCTAGTATTTACCATAGACTTCTACACCAAAGTATATATGTACAAAATAAATAAAAAATAAATAAAGAAAGAAAAACTCACAGCACAAAAATCAATTCACCCTCAAAAACAGAGCACAGAGCCTCCTTGTAGCACCAAATACATTCAAATGTAACAAAATCATCAATAGACTTATAATATAAAAAATCTACCATAACTCTTGACTTCACCAAGTTAAAAAACAAGGCAACCATATTCTGAATTAGATTCTGTTCTATTTTCTTTTTTCTACTTAAATAAATGGCCAATTTTGCTTGGCCTAGAACAAAATTCAGAAGCTGACAGACAACACTTTTTTTCCTCACATACTTGTACCCCAAAATAAACGTCTCCAGAGAAAAGGTCTCATTGCACCTCATAAAAACATCGCTTACAACTTCAAACAAAGGTTGTAGTCTACAACAATTCATGAACACATGAAAAATGGTTTCTCTAGTAGAGCAAAAAGGACATCCAGAGTCAACCTCAGGGTTTAAAACTGAAACAAAAGCGTTAACCGCAACAGCGCCATGAATGATCTTCCATTGCAAATCACCTGTTCTCTTGGTCAACGGTGGTTTATACAAAGACCTCCACTCAGGCTTTATGCCTTCATCCAGTTTAAAAACAGCACGCCAGGGAGTATCAACTCTTGTACTTAAAACATTTTTGCTAAACACCAAAACACAAGACCTGTACAAAGATTTACCAGCACTTAAAAAAAAATCTTTACACAGAGATGCAGAATTTTTCAAAAAAGGGGAAATAATCCCTTCAACATTTATAGACAAAGATAAACAAGGAAAAGAGTCTTTGGGATTTGCAACACAAGAGCCTTCACAATATTCCGTTAACAATTCCATTTCAGTTGTTTCAAGAGCAGCTTTCCATTTCATGAGCAACTGGGTAACCAGACGAATAGACCTGATTCCCAAGTGTTGAGCTAAAGCTACTTCATCCTTGAAATCCGGCCCTACAATGTTCAGTAGCTGACTCAGAGTGATAACGTCATGTCCCACCAGCACCCTATTGAGTCCAGGAAAAACTGTCCGTTAAATCCAACCGAGCGCCATAGATTAAAGGCTCCTCCAGTAACCAGTTTTCTGGGCGTTGAACAACAAAGAGACTCCAAACTTTAAAAGTATTCCTATAAAAAATTGGCAACTTAGAGGTGTCCAGTTTTAGGGGATCCATTAGGAAAAGTGCTTTGTCCAGTCCCAAACCTGCAAAACTCTGTAGAATCAGGCATGAAACAGCGCGCCAGTTACAGTCTGAAGGTCCATCCAGCAATCTTTGCACAAACTGCAACCGAAAGGCTGCAATTCTGCTTTGAAGATGCATTAGTCCTTGGCCACCCTCCTCCTTAGGCAAAAACAAAACATTTTGTGAAACCCAATGTAACCTATCCCAAAAAAAGTTCACCATGAGAGTCTGAATTTTTAAAAGTAATTGCAAAGGAGGATCTACACAGGCAAACCTATACCATAAGGAAGACGCCACCAAGTTGTTAACAATTAAAATGCGTCCTCTATATGACAATTTTGGAGACAAATACTTCCACTTGTCTAGGCGTCCTTTGACTTTTTCAATTAAACCTTCCCAGTTTTTCTGTACTACTGCCTCCTCACCCAGAAAAACCCCAAAATATCGAAATCCTTCTTTTCCCCACTGTAAACCAGAAGGGAGTTGTGGTTTTCCACTTTTCCAGCTTCCTATCAGAAGGGCTTCACTCTTATTCCAATTTACCTTAGCAGAAGACAAGGTTTTAAAATCTCCAAGCAATTCGAATAAAACCTGCACATCACTTTGCTTACTAATCATAACTACTAAATCATCAGCATACGCTGATAATGAAAAGTTGCAATTACACGTTGGCAAAGAAATACCTTCAAGTTTCAACCTAATTTGCTGTAATAAAGGCTCTATGGCCAAAGAATAGAGCATACCAGAAAGGGAACACCCCTGCCTAATACCTCTGCAGGCTTTAAAGGAAGCACACAAACCACCATTAACCTTGAGAATGCTCTGAACGTCACTATAGAGAACTTTTACCTGATCTATAAATGTTTTGCAAAAACCAAAGGCTTCCAGAACTCTCCATAAATAAGTGTGCTCAACGCGATCAAAGGCTTTCTCTTGATCTAATGATATTAAGCCATAATCCAAATTTAGCCTCTTAGAGACATCAAGAAGATCACGAATCAGAAAAACATTATCAAAATTGACCTCCCGGGGACGCAGTATGTCTGGTCAGGATGAATTACCTGGTCCATAACTTCTGCCAATCGATTAGCTAAGACCTTAGAAAGCAGCTTGTAGTCGCCGCACAGGAGGGAGACCGGCCGCCAGCACCTGATGTCCGTCAGATCACCCTTCTTGGGTAGGAGAGTCAGGACCGCTCTGCGGCAACTCAACGGCAGAAGCCCTCCGGCTAAACTGTCATTCAGTACCGCTAGCAAGTCCTCTCCAATCTCTGACCAAAGGGACTTATAAAAGTCAACAGGCAGACCGTCAATCCCTGGTGCTTTTCCCAACGCCATGCCTTGGAGGGCTTTAACCAGTTCCCCCATGGTCACAGCACCTGAGATCTTTGCGTTGACTTCCTCTGCCACTTGAGGAAGATTTTCAAAAAAAGCACTATCACACCTATAATCTGGACCCAGTTCATTTTTATATAAAGACTCATAAAAATTGGCTGCTCTCTTACGGATATCCTTAGGGTCAGTCAGCAATGCTCCAGATTCAGAACGTAAGGCATGAATAACTCTGTTCTGCCCATTTTTCCTTTCCAAGCTAAAGAAAAACCTTGATGGTGCATCCATTTCATTTATGCTTTGAAAACGTGACCTGACCAGAGCACCCTGCGTTTTAACCCCTAAAAGGTCAGATAACTGAGTCTGCTTACTTTTTATAAGAGACTCCACCTCAGGCAAGTGAGCCAATTCTTGCAATTTTAAAATATCAGTCTCTAAGGAGCTCAAACCCAGGGTTACCTCTCTAGTGACGTTCTGAGAGTATTGCTGACATAGTTGTTTTATCTGGACTTTCCCAAAGTCCCACCATTGCTGCAGTGTTCTAAAAGAATTCTTTGTAGTTTTAAACATACTCCAAAAATATTTAAAACTTTCCCTAAAACACTTGTCGTCCAATAAAGTGGTATTTAAGTGCCAATAGGCACTCTTTGGCTTGATAGAATTTAAACAGATACCACACTGCACCATACTATGATCCGAAAGACCTGATGAAATAATAGAACAGCTCTCAACAATACTGCCATGATGTTTAAAAACATAAAACTTATCCAGTCTTGCTAAAGAAATTGTCTTACCACGAACATGAGACCAAGTGTATTGCCTTTTTTCTCCATTAAGCTGCCTCCAAATATCAATTAATTCATGTGTTTTTTTTAACTGAACAAGATGCTGACGTGAGGGTACATGAGGTTCCACATGATTTCTGTCCAAATTAGACTCTGTGCAATTAAAATCACCACCCAAAATTAAATACTCGTCAACAGCAACATTTTGTAAGACAGAAGACAAAGTCCTTAAAAAAAGCATTCTCTCAACAGCTGAAGTGGGTATATACACACAAATAAAAACAAAGACAAAATTTTCAAAAGAGGCTCTTACTTTTAAAAGTCTACCTTTAATAACCTCCTCAACCTGATAAGAGTGTGGGCTGAAACCCTTAGCGAAGAGAACAGCGACTCCGCCACTAATTGTGGTATTGTGACTTAGAACAGCAACCCCACTCCATTCCACTGCCCAATCAGCAGCATTACTAGAATCAGTATGTGTCTCTTGTAACAGCATAACATCAAATTTTTTCTGATGAATTACTTCAAATAATGCTGCTCTTTTATACATATCTCTGGCACCATTCAGATTCAGAGTAGCAACATTAGCGTGACACATACTTAAAGAAAAGAAAAAAAAGAAAAACAATGCCCACATAAAAGACCCACCAAAAGTCATGGAATTAGGTTTCCCCCCTATCCTCATTACTTTGGTCAGAGTTAAGTTTCCTCATTATTTTTTTTAACCTGTAGAACTCTTTATTTGTAAAGGATCCCTCCATCATAAAAGCCTTAGTATTCTCAACAAACTGCTCTGTATTAGGAAAAAATTAATTAATGCACACACCCCTCTTATTCTTAGTAGCTCTAAGAAACAGTTTAATATCATCAACCTCATAATGACCAGAAAAATTACTCTGAGAAAGACAAACACTTGAATCAGATGATGCACTATCACTTTCCGTGTCATCATACAACTCACTTGTATCTGATTTTTTCGCGTGTCTATCAATCCCAGTTCTACCAGGCTTCCTCCTCTTTAACGGGACTTTAAAATCTGCCTGTGCCGTTTCCATTGGAATGACGTCACCTATGTTCTCCACAGTAGGCTGCAGCTCAACATCGAGAGCATTGTTTAAATGCTTCTCCGTCTCAATAACGCCCCCCCCCCGCCTGAACATTAGACACAACTAATGTAACACCAGAAACTGTCCTTTCAAGCGCAGATTCTTCAGTTACAGCGATCACAGGAACAACATCACTTCTAGCCTCTGAGACGTGTAACCCTGTCCCTGACCCACCCGGAGCCTCGTCAACCGGCCCTGCTTCAGCACTAACAACAACATCACTTCTGACGTCACCACCACCTGACACACTGTTTGAATTTTTCCCGGGACAAGCACGAATTAAATGACCAGTTTGGCCACAACTAAAACATCTCATGTTTCCCGATGTCACGTAAATGATGTAATCATAATCATCCGCCCGAAAGTGCAAAGACAGATCCATATCAGCATCATCATTCACTACCATGTAGACGAACCGCCTAAATGAAACGACATGCTTCAGTAAAGGCGACCCACCACCGATAGGGATCTTTTTGATGGGAGAGACAAGTTTTCCATACCGAGACAAAGCCTTAGCTAGTATCTCATCACTTAAAAACGGCGGCACATTAGATAGCGTGACTTTCTTTGAAGGTGTAGAAAGCGGAAGTACAGGGTTAAACAGATCGTCAACAACGATTCCTGCCTTAACTAATTCATTAGCCTTTTCGACAGTACTGAGAAATACCACAGTGGCATTATTCATCCTAGAGGCAGACATTATGTTTTCATGCCCAACTACCTCTCCCACTGCAAGACAGCACTTCTCCACACTAACCGCGGACGCCACTTTCACTCCATGACGCCGGGTCAATGAACCCAAACAACACCATGAGTGTGGGGCCGTCATGCTCCCGGTAAGGCGGCACGCGGCCCAAAACAACTACAACAAACCCCCCAAACCGCACAAAAACAACAAACAAAAAGAAAAAGAAAGACCAGAAAAAAGCCAGAAAGAAAGAAAAATAGATTCACTCACACTCACAGAGTCCAAACGCACTCGGCCCGTACTCAGCACTCACACCAGCAGTACTCTCACAGCAAACTCCGCCCACTCACTCACAGCATCCGCTCAGAGAGAGAGAGAGAGAGAGAGAGAGAGAGAGAATTTTGAATTTTAACAAAACATTTATTTTACAATTCTTATACATTACAACACAATTCCAATATAAATATAACCACAACAATACATGTCACATTAGTGATACTTATTGTAGCACACAAGAAAAAAATAAAAGATCATCTACAACAAAACAAACTGCATCATTGTAACACCACTGATTTGAAAAAGATGTCAAGTCCTTCATCATCTTATAGAATTTAAAATCAATCCACACTCTTGATTTTATTCTGTTTTTTAAAATAGACACAACATCACATCCTTCTGACCCTTCAATTTTGTTCTTCCTGCTTAAATATATTGCCATTTTTGCTTCACCTATAATGAAGTTTAAAAGTTGACATTTTATTCTATTTTTTGCTACATACCGGTAACCAAGAATAAAACTCTGAACAGTAAATCATTCATTTAACTTGTTAAACAACAATTTAAGAAAATCAAAAAAATAACCCAACCTTGAACACTCCATAAAATAATGAAAGATTGTCTCCCTTTTTGTACAAAAAGGACACCCATTAGACACATTAGGATTAATAACACTTATAAAAGCATTGACAGCAACTGCCCCGTGTAAAATCCTCCATTGAAGATCCCCCACTCTTTTTCCCAAAGGGGGTTTATACAATACTCTCCACACAGGTTTTATACTCTGATCCAAGCCAAGTTTGTCTCTCCAAACAGTGTCTACTCTTCCATCTAAAACGTTCTTATTTAAAACTTTAACACAGTTTCGATACAATTTCTTACGGTCAGCCTCGTGAATAGCCTACTTAAATCTTCCAAGTTCTCCAACATCCCCCCATTAGCTCCTTTAAGATCAGGAGTAAAGAAAACTTCAGGAAAAGGATCCTTATTGTTTGGAGAAACTTTCCCTTCCCCATAAATCACAAGTAGAAGCTTTTCTTCCATCGTAAGTCTCTGTTTTAAAACCTCCAACAATTTTCTTGCCAATCTTTCCGACTTTAATTTTAGACCAGATGCTACCCCTTGCGAGTTATTTAACTCAGTACCCCCCTCAACTATCAGATCAGCCAACTTAACCTTTTTTGAAATACACATTACCTTTTTTTAAATCCACATGCAATTTCATTACATACATCCAACCTGGCTCCAAACACAGTCGGCTCTTCTAATAAAGAGGACTCCGAAGCCTCTCTTCTCTTTTTAAAAAAGCTCCACACCCTAAAAAGCCCCTTATAAAAAGGTGTCAGTCCATTCAGTGGAATCTTGTTAGAATCCATTAAAAACAAAGTAAAGTCCAAACCCAGACCTCCAGCTTGTCTTAAAATAGATCCAGCAACGTTTCTCCAAACCAGATCCTCTGGACCTGTTAAAAGTCTTTGAGTGAACTGTAAACGAAAGGTTGCTCCTCTGCTGACCAGGTGTATCAGTCCTTGTCCCCCTTCCTCTCTAGGAAGATAGAGTACACTCTGCGGTATCCAGTGAAGTTTAGTTCAGAAAAAATCCACTATTACAGCCTGGAGTTTTGCGAGAAGTCCACTTGGCGGCTCAGTACACGCCAAACGATGCCAGAACATTGAAGCCACCAGATTATTAATAATTGTCACACGTCCTTCTAAAGGACATTTTTGGCCACAACCATCTCCATTTTTCCAGACGACCTTTTGTTTTTTCCAAAACCCCTTCCCAGTTTTTTTGCAACATTGAATCATCTCCAAGATAAACACCCAAATATTTAAAACCATTTTTTTTCCACTCAAGTCCACCAGGTAGTTTAGGAAGGCATCTACCTTCCCATTTTCCGCCTACAATGGCTTCACTCTTACACCAGTTTACTTTAGCTGAAGACAATTGACCAAACTCATTTAAAATTACCTGTAAAGTGTTTACCTCTTCTTGATTTTTTATCATAACCACAATATCGTCAGCATAAGCTGATAACTTAATCTTACACTCAGATTGCGGTATACTCCACCCATCAATGTTTGCCCTAATCCTTAACAGCAGAGGTTCAATGGCTAAAGCATACAACATGCCAGAAAGTGCACACCCTTGTCTAATACCTCTTGTAATTTTAAAAGGAGCACTCAAACCTCCATTAATTTTGAGTATACTCTCAATGTTTGCATACAACACCCCAATCATTTTAATAAAACCCGGGCTGAAACCAAACTCACTCAGAGTCTGCCAGAGGTACTTATGTTCAACCCGGTCAAAGGCTTTTTCCTGGTCTAAGGAAATAAGGCCAAAATCTAAACCCAATGATCCAGAGATGTCCAAAAAATCCCTAATTAAATGAATGTTGTCAAAGATCGATCTATTGGGAACACAGTATGTCTGGTCTATATGTATGACCCCACCAATCACTTCTCTCAACCTGACTGCTAAGGCTTTAGATAGGATTTTTATATCAGAGCATAAGAGTGACACAGGTCGCCAGTTTTTTATGTTTCTGAGGTCTCCTTTTTTCGGTAACAGGGTGATCACTGCTCTCCGGCAGCTTGTCGGCAGCGACCCTCTGGTCAAGCTGTCATTAATCACCTCCAGAAGATCATCACCCAAAACTGCCCAGAGTGATTTATAAAACTCAACAGGAATTCCGTCGATCCCTGGAGCTTTCCCGCACTCCATACTCTTTAGGGCGTTATACAGCTCACCTTTCGTAAAAGGTTTTTCCAGCTCAGTGTTTGCTTCATCCGGAACTTTAGGCAGACTCACATAAAACTTACTGGCTATATCCTTCACCTCCACGTGACCACTCTTATATAACTCAGAATAAAAACCTACCGCTCTTTTTATTATTTCCTTAGCCTCTATAATTTCTGTGCCTGATTCAGATAACAAGGAATGCATGGTTCTATTTTGGCCATTTTTCTTTTCAAGTCCAAAAAAGAAACTGGTTGGGCCATCCATGTGTGCTACACTCTGAAAACGCGAGCGTACCAGAGCACCCTGTGCTTTAACCCCCAACAAATCATCTAAAATTTTCTTTTTATCCTTTAAAATTTTTACACATTCTCTGTCTCTAACAGATTCCATTAAATTTTGCATTTCAATTATCTCTTTCTCTAGATCTTTCAGGGATCGGGAAAAGTCTCTCGAAACATTGAACGTATACATACGGCACAGTTGCTGTATCTCTATTTTTGCAATGTCCCACCATTGTTGCAAAGAGTCAAAGGATGACTTCTTATTCTTAAACTGTTGCCAAAAATGGCCAAACACCTCACAAAAAAAATTATCTTGCAATAAAACCGTATTAAAATGCCAATAAGCACTTCTTGGCTTTACATTAGTGATAAAAACATTACAACTGACTAGACCATGATCTGAGAAGCCCACAGGAGAAATTGCACATTGCTTTATAATATTAAAATGATGTTTAAAACAATACCACCTGTCCAGTCTAGCCATTGTCACATAATGTTCCCTCACTTGTGTCCATGTGTACTGCCTCTGAGTTTTATTTAGAACCCTCCAAATGTCATACAATTCACATTCTTTCAGAATTTGTTTTAAAACACACTGTGAAGGCATATGTGGTTCTTTGTGATTTCTATCAATTTTATCATCTTCTGTACAATTAAAATCACCCCCTAGAAATAAAAACTCTTCAGACTTACAACTCCTTACAATATCTCTAACTTTATTTAAAAACATCACTCTTTCACTTCCCAATACTGGAGCATACACATTTATAAATACAACAGAAAAATGTTCAAACTCAAGCCGTAACTTCAGCAACTGTCCCCCGACAACATGCTCTACTTCACATGAGACTGGATTTATGTTATTTCTTAGTAAAATTGCTACACCTCCACTAGTGGTAGTCTTATGACTCACTATCACCTTTCCTTCCCATTCCATCATCCATTCACTTTCATTTTTTATATCACTATGTGTTTCTTGAAGAAACATAACATCAATCTTTTTTTGTCTTATCAACTCATAAAGTATTGCTCTTTTCCTAAAATCCCTTGCACTAGGGCTGCACGATTTGGGGAAAATGTCATATTGCGATAATTGAGGTCAATATTGCGATTACGATTGCGATATGCGATATAATAAACAAATGGTTTCATGAGTCAACTTGCTTGGTTCTCAAGGAAAATAAATGCACACACAGATTAGTGATAATCAGCCTAAAGAAAAAAGTTATTTAGTCAAGAGCAGTGAGTGTTTTTCTCTGTTCCCTTTGTTCTTTGATTAACTTTAGCGACAGATTATTATTTTTTTATTGCATTTTAACAAGAACAAAACATAATTTACATACAAGAGTACATATAACCATACATGTCAGGGGTAAAGAAAAATAATAATAAAAAATAAAAAAATAGAAAAATAAAAAAATAAAGAATAACTTTAGCGACATTAGTGGCTACTGTACTGTCCCTTTAAGACCAGCCGCTGTCAGAGACGCGATCTCACACGCGCCTCATTCTTTCACGAGTCATCACACCTCTTCATGTTCATCATAAGACTACTCTTATGTTATGAAGACACTCGACAAAAAGACATTTTGGCATAATTGTGTGTGTTATTGTTCGTTCAAGCTCGAAAAAGAACTGTATTCTGTCATGCTGTTTTGTGCGCACGCACGATATTAGCGCGAGTCTTTCTGTCTGTCACAGTCAGGACATTCACAGGCAGCGCGTTCATTTTGGCATACATGTGTGTTGAACGTTCTACTGCGAAAGAGAACTTGATACTGGCGCGCGTCTATCTCTGTGTGTGTGTGTGTGTGTGTGTGTGTGTGTGTGTGTGTGTGTCAGGAGGACATTCACAGGCAGCTCGTTCTCTTATGTCTTATCGCGCATGAATGGTTTAAAAGCATTTGCATTAATAAGTGCGTTAACAGCGCTAATTTGTTTATTTAATATAAAATCGCAGCATTTTGCGCAGTGCCGGCCCGAGCCTTTTGGGGGCCCCAAGCAGAATTTGATTTGGGGGCCCCCTCCCACCACACGGAGTCACCTGTGCTTGACGATTATTGACACAATGTCACTCTATAATGTTACATTATAAATTAATACAATGAGGTTATGTATTAATACAAAATAAATATTTAATAAAAAATAGATACTTAAAAATGTTTTAACTTTTTCTTTACTCTTTTACTAACTCTTTGAAACTTCTGAGAACAAATTGTCACAAAACATATTAAAAAACTTATATTGCAAAATATCCTCAAACGTTTTGCAACACTGCAGTTTGAATGATGTCTTGTATGAACATGACGGAGTATGTTTTTTCCACTGTTCGATCGCGCCCGTGCCACACACACACACACACACACAACATATTCAAGCATTGCAATCTTGACATCGCAGCCTGTTCGTTATAGCCGTAATAAAATATAATAATAAAATAGTCAACTTAACATATAAAAATTACACTGCTCTGTTTAAATAAGCCTACAATTCTTATTCAGCACTGCATAGCCTAAGCAACGCTCAACTGTGATGTTTCCAAGCACATTTTTGCGCATGTGAAGAGAGTGATTTTGTTTTCCCTCGATATTGGATTTCAAGCACATTTTTGCGCATGTGAAGAGAATGATTTTTTTCCCTCGATATTGGAACGTGGGTGAAGTACAAAGAAGCCTATAATAAAGAATATTTTACCATCCAAATCCATTGCGAATGTTGAAACATTTTGATTCTAATGAGAGAGATACGTGAGCCCAACGCCGCTTTCACTTTCGCTTTAAATTATTTCGTTTTGGCTTGTTTTTAGTTATTTTTTTATTCTTGTTCTGTTCTGAATATCATTAAATTTAAAGGATAAATCATTGATCAAATCAAATTTTTGTGACATGGCTTAACATTACCGTGACTTTGCGCACGAATTGTCTATGCACGCGAGGTTATGCGCATGACTCAAACACTGGCAGACACAGCAGCAGTTGTAGGCAGGTATATTGATCATGAAATCAGAATTTTCTTGTCTTGAATTATTAATCCATTCATTCATTTATGTCACTTGTTTAATTTAATTAATATGTAAAAAAAAAAAAAAATAAATAAAATAAAAAAAACTCGCTTGGGGGCCCCCTGGTGGCGAGGGGGCCCCAAGCAGCCGCTTAGTTCGCTTATGCCTCGGGCCGGCCCTGATTTTGCGTCATATAATCGCGTAAGCTTGACATCGCGATTGCGATTGCGATACGATTAATCGAGCAGCACTACCTTGCACCATTCATGTTCAGGCTGCCCAGTCTTAAATTACTCATAAATAAATGAGAAAAAAAAGAAACTGTGCAAAACAAAAACAAGAAATTGACAAAGAAAAAAGAACAATTAAAACACTTCCTTTTCATCATTTAATCTATTGGATCTCACCTTTTGAACTAATTTCTTTAACCTATATACTTCCTGTTCTGTGAGACCCCCTAGACCAATTTCTTTCATTGCCATTCTTGCAGCCTCTATGAACATTTCAGTATCAGGAAAAAACTCTTGTACTTGAACTCCCTTCATGCCTTTTGTGTTCTGCAAAAAATATTTAATTTTTTCAAGGGTGTAAGCACTCCTCCCAGATCTTCTTTGAGAGACTGAGTCAACTGAACTTACGGATTCACATTCACTTCCTGTCACAGAATCATCTGAGTTACTGTGTTCAATGTCAGCCATGGTTTCTTGAACCATCTTTTCCTTTGTCTGGTCTTCTTGAACCTGCTCTTTCCTAGCTTTTTTTCCTCTACTTTTTCCACTTGTTTTTCTCTTTAAAGTCGGTGTTTTAAACAGATTGTCATCCTCCACCATATCAATGTCTCCTGAGACTTCTACATTCACATAAGGGCCAGCAGCATCATTTGCTTTTTCAATTTCCCCTTCTCCTACTTCTTCCTCATTACTCCTATTTACAGTTTATTCTTGATTAGTTTGTTCAGCATTCTCAAGCACTTCCCCTCCTTTTTCCTGATTTCCATTCTCCACATTATCTTTCTGTCCCTCACCTTCAATATTATTCTGTACTGCATCATGTTCCACATTCTCAGGACACACACGAGCAAGATGTCCTCCTTGTCCACATTTAAAACACTTCATTGTCTCCGATGTAACGTAAATCACATAGTCAAAATCATCAATTCTAAACTTTATTGCGAGATTCAACTCCACATTCTCATTGTTCAGAATCATATACACCTGCCGCCGGAAAGAAACAACATGCTTCAACTGCGCCGATTTGCAATTTAAGGTGATTTTTTTAAACTGCGAAACAACTTTTCCGTGCCTGACCAGTTCTCTTTGGATCACTTCATCTTTTATAAAAGGTGGAACATTCGACAACAAGATCTTTTTCGCCGGTTGAATCAAAGGCATTACCGGTGTGTACGAATCATTCAACACAATTCCACTAGCGACTATCTCATTAACCTTGTTCACGTCATCTAGGAACAAAACAAAAGCACTGTTCATCCTAGATGCCGACAAGATACTACTATATCCCACAACTTGAGCAACTGCTATGCTGCAGTCCTCCGCGGAGATAACTTTAATGCCATTCCAATGCCAAGTATTTTTTTTTCCTTACATTACTTTTACTTTTAGAGAGAGAGAGAATTTTTTTCCTTACATTACTTTTACTTTTAGAGAGAGAGAGAGAGAATTTTTTTTCCTTACATTACTTTTACTTTTAGAGAGAGGGAGAGAGAGAGAGAGAGAGAGAGAGAGAGAGAGAGAGAGAATTTTTTTTCCTTACATTACTTTTACTTTTAGAGAGAGAGAGAGAGAGAATTTTTTTCCTTACATTACTTTTACTTTTAGAGAGAGAGAAAGAGAATTTTTTTTCCTTACATTACTTTTACTTTTAGAGAGAGAGAGAGAGAGAGAGAGATTTTTTCCTTACATTACTTTTACTTTTAGAGAGAGAGAGAGAGAGAATTTTTTTTTCCTTACATTACTTTTACTTTTAGAGAGAGAGAGAGAATTTTTTTCCTTACATTACTTTTACTTTTATACTTTAAGTAGTTTTGAAACAAGTACTTTTACACTTTTACTTGAGTAAAAAGCTTGAGTTGATACTTCAACTTCTACAGAAGTCTTTTTAAACCCTAGTATCTATACTTCTACCTGAGTCATGAATGTGAATACTTTTGACACCTCTGACTGTAGTAGACGGTTGCATAGTTATAATTTTGTCCCTGATATTATCAATCTTATAAGTGAAGAAGTTCATAAAGTCATTACTGCTGTGCTGCTTGGAAACTTCGGTGCTTGAAGCTTTCTTTTTCATTAGTTTAGCCACCGTTTTAAATAAATACCTAGATTATGTTTATTTTCTTCTAATAGTTTTGAAAATAAGCAGATCTAGCAGCTTTTAAGGCCTCTCTGTATGCAGTCGAGCTCTCTTTCCATGAAATGCGAAATACCTCTAGTTTTGTTTTCTTCCAGTTGTGCTCCATTTTTCTGGCTGCTCTCTTAAGGGCCCGAGTGTGCTCGTTGTACCATGGCGTTGGACTATTTTCTTTAATCTTCTTTAAGCGCAATGGAGCAACTGTGACTAAAGTGCTGGAAAAGAGAGAGTTAAAAGTTTCTGTTGCAATATCAAGTTCTTCTAAGCTATCCGGGATGCTAAGATGATGAAACTGATCAGGAAGATTATTAATAAAGCAATCTTTAGTGGCAGAAGTGAAAGGTCTAACATATTTGAAACACGGAGTCGGCTTTGCAGCCTTGGCTAAATGAAGTTTACACGAGACTAGATAATGATCTGAGATGTCATCGCTCTGCTGCAGAATTTCAACGGCATCAACATCTATTCCATGTGATAATATTAGATCTAGAGTATGATTACGACGATGAGTAGGTCCTGACACGTGTTGTCTAACTCCAATAGAGTTTACAATGTCTTTAAATGCCAAACCCAATGCATCTTTTTCATTATCTATGTGTATATTAAAATCACCAACAATTAGTACTTTATCTGCAGCCAATACTAACTCTGATAGAAAGTCCGCAAATTCTTTGATAAAATCTTTATGGTGCCCTGGTGGCCTGTATACAGTAGCCAGCACAAATCTCAAACGTGATTTATCATTTATACTATATATTTTTACATTAAGTACTAACACTTCAAAATAATTATATTTAAAACTTGATTTCTTAGTGCTTTTGAAAATATTACTATAAATTACAGCAACTCCTCCCCCTTTGCGTTTCAGACGAGGCTCATGTTTATAACAGTAATCTTGCGGGGTGGACTCATTTAAAGTAATGTAATTGTTTGGTTTTAGCCAGGTTTCTGTCAAACACAGCACATCTAGGTTATTATCTGTAATCATATCATTAACAATGAGTGCTTTTGAAGTAAGCGATCGAATATTCAGCAACCCAAGCTTTAGCATTTGCTCATCTGTATTATAGCTGTTTTTTATTTGTTGAACATCAATTAAATTTTTAACCTTAGATGGGTTTAAACGGTTTTTGGATTTCCAAATTCGGGGAACAGACACAGTCTCTATATGATGATAGCTAGGTGAAAGAGGCTCTATGTGATGGGATTTATCTGACCTGGGTGACGCGAGGCCGCTAGCAGACAGTCGGTTTAGCCAGTCTGTCTGCTTCCTGACCTGAGCCCCAGATTGTCATGTTTAGCTAATCAGCTGTGGGCCACTATTATAACTTAGCTAATCAGCTAAGCTATAACTTAGCTAATCAGCTGTGGGCCACTATTACCTAAAACTGTGTGTCTATTATTGCAGATTGTCTGTTGTTCTTACTACTTTGAGTAAAGATAAAGGATGGAGCAAGATTTGTTTTACCAACGTTTGTTACTTCAATCATTCACATTAGTGCTCGGCTAATGTATGGACCATTATTGATTCAGTTCCCACATGTTCACTGCAATAAATTAGAAAAAAACACATCGGTTTGTTGATGGACATACACTAGTTAATGCTGATTGTGAGGAATTACAGTTGCAACATCTCATAATGTACATCAAACTGAGTAGTGTATCACTGAGAAACGTCCTGCTCAAGTCGTTCTTGCAATGGAGGTTCGGGTTGAATGACTAGTTCTTCCAGTGTTTCATCTTCGGACTCGTGCTCAGATTGATATGGTTAAATCTACGTCAATTGTTCGTTACTGTCTTTTGTTTACGGTGTACAATCGCTGAGCTGTAGAAAGCCTCGGGATCAAGCTGTAGTTCAGTTAAGCAATGAGCGTTTTTGTTTTTGACATGCACTCTGCATGGTAGACCAATCACAACAGACTGAGCTGTCTGGCCAATCAGTGCAGAGTACAGTAGTGGAAAGGAGGAATTTAGAGAGATTGATTGAGTCGTTTGAGAATCAATCAAAAATGTGATGATGTGCAATGTTTATTACTGTATGAGAAAATGAGTCAGAATGAGAAACAGTTTTTTGACCTTTGATGCATGTAAACCTGTTGTAGGAGAACTCCAAAACAAAATTTGGAGACTTTAAAATAGCATAATAGGGGCACTTTAACTTGTTTTGAGGATGGCACACTTGCATTGCTCAGGGATCTTGCTGCGTGTTCTCTCAGCGCATCTTTAGAGAGCCTCATGTTTGCTGAGGGTGACGAAAAGAAAGGGTGTGCGGAAAACCCTTATATGGACATGGTTTGAGCATGTTTTTTTGCAAAATACTAACCTAGTGTACATGATCGCTCATTTAGAATACTCCAAATTCATTAACGTTTAGACAAGGTTAGGAACAAATTCATGTGCGTATGCACGTTTTGAGAATTAGGCGGAAACTTTTTGTGAGAACTTCTGTGCGTATAAATATGAATAATCCATGCAATTGAGAATGAGACTCATTGTATTTAGTTCGGAGTGTGACCATATTCTCATTCCCCCACATAAATCAGCGTTATCTTATCAGTCACATGGTCCCTAACTTTCCCACTCTTGCAGAGTATAATTTAGACATGATTACTATAATGTGAATACAATACATCTTACACAGACTTGATACATATCATCATTCGTAAAATGAAATATCATTCAAAATCATACCTCGCACGATACACTTCCAATAAACTATTCAATAGTTAATAACAATTGCATGAATTATGTGTCTATTGGATATGAACCAAGATATTGGTTGTAGACATGATATAGGATAATGCAGTTGAATGATGTTTGATTTTAAGTTCTTCTAGCTATTTTTGTTTTTATTTGGAATGATCTGATTGATTTTGATATTTAAAGGCAGACTCTGTAGGTTTTAGAGATGATTTCAGTCCTATGTTCAATGAAGTGGTAAAAAAGAGGTCTCAAAATAGATGTCTGTTTCAGCTCTATATCTTGGGAATCCCCGAAGATAATTTTGCCCGTATACTCATTGCAAAGTTCTTTTTCGTTCTTTGCCTGTGGATAAAAAGAAATTGGACGGGTTGCGGGAATGGGGGTGTTTCATTAAAGGGGACCTATTATGCAAAATTCACTTTTGCATGCTGTTTGGACATAAATGTGTGTTGGCAGTGTGTGTACACAACCACCCAATAGTGATAAAAATCCACTCACTCCTTTTTTATTAATCCCCATAAATCACAAGCAGTGTCTCCCAACGACCTGTTTTCAGAATGTGGCTTTAGTGTCGTCACTAAAGCCACAGGCACCGCCCACGAGTGTTGACAGACACTGGCGTTTTAACATAGACCCGTCCTGATCGAGTTCACAGCGAGTTGTACACATCCGCCATTGCTGCACTGACGAGAATGTCTCCCAAACATTTTAGGTGTTGTGTGGCTGGATGTATTAATCCACATAGCTCTCTCTATTTACTCCCGAAATCTAAGGCAGCTGCTGAAGACGAGGTAGAATTATTTTATTTTCAAAGAAAATGCTCCTTCAATTCTACCGAAATTCATTTATGTACTTACGCACTTCTTATACTGTGTTTACTCAGCTCTTACGGTGATTTTATGTAGTAAAACTGAAGCTTCATCTTTTGTGTGATGTACAATAAACTTTATTAAACTCATCAGTATATTTTTGATCATCATTTGGACCTGGTCCGAAACAGCAGACTTGTAGGCTATTAATAGTGGATACATACAAGCAGATGACAAATACGTTATAACCATAATTAAACTAAACTATACCTGTTCCATCTCCATACAGCACTCTGACTCTGTAGTCATTATTGTCCGACTCTGGGTCGAAAAGAACACCGTTACTGAGAGTTTCTGATATTATCATCATTCCGTGAGATGAAATTGTCCTGAGACTGAGCTCAGCGAGCTCATGAAGCTCCGCCCCATGTGCCGTGCAGCAGCAGCTTATTTGCATTTAAAGGGCACACACTAAAACAGCACGATTTTCTGAGCACCAAAAAGTGACAATTTAAACATGCTGTAAAAAAATTATCTGTTGGGTATTTTGAGCTAAAACTTCACATACACATTCTGGGGACATCAGAGACTTATTTTACATCTTGTGAAAAGGGGCATAATAGGTCCCCTTTAATAAAATTATTATTAGTGTTTTTGTTGTTGTTATTAATAATTGCTCAAATACCAAATACAAAGTATTTATTCCATTTCCGTTTGTGTGTGTGTGTGTGTGTGTGTGTGTGTGTGTGTGTGTGTGTGTGTGTGTGTGTGTGTGTGTGTGTGTGTGAGAGAGAGAGAGAGAGAGAGAGAGAGAGAGAGAGAGATATTATGACTGGTGTTGTTTATTGTAAGTGTTTGTTGCCTTTTTGGACTTGTTGCCTTCCACCTGCACTGTCTCCTTCCTTTGTCTCCTCCTCTAATGGGCCTACCCTTTTGACACCTTCTCTGGGCCAGCATCCTCTAACCTGGCCTTTTTAGGAGACTTTCCTCACAGGGCGAATGAGAGGATGCTTAATTGATTTTCACCTGACATCTTTGAAAGACAGATGCAATGCTTAAGGCATTCATGGCCAGGATATAATTATAAAATATGACATGATTTTAAAAGTGACCTATAACATCGACTATGCAATACACTTTATTTAGTGCTAATAAAATTATTAAGCCTATTTGGAGGGAGAGATGTTTATAATGTGACAATATGTCAGTCATCGTGTGATAACGAAAATATGACTAGGCCTACGTAGACTACTTGTTCTGAGCAGGTGTTGTCAGTGAACAGGCTGTAAAACTGTTGGCTAAGTTACAGACACTCATGAAAAACTGATGCTAATTATCTGGGAAACATTCAAGCAGCCAAGTTGTCACTGTTTGTGTCAAACAAGTTGTGAATTTGTCGTAACATTAAAACAGGAGATCATGACTTACAATGTGCTCAAAGTGATGCTCGGAGCTCGGAGTGGTTTCCTCTGTGGGTGAACAAAACTTTCGGAAGACGTTGTAGAAGAATCACGTGACCAATTCCAAGATATGCTTTTTTTTCATTGTTGCGTTAAATCTTACCCAAATACAATAGTGCTATTTTCTGATTGGCTATTGTGTAGCCCCTTTCTTTTTATTGGTTGGCTGATAAGTGGCTGGCTCGACTAAGAATTCCAGGGGAGCGCTTGATTCCTGCTGGTTCCATAGTGAGAGCGGTGCGGCCAGAGAAATTTTGGGCAAATTCTGCGGCATATTAAATATATTATAAATAGTTTTTCCGCGTGAGAAATACAATGTGTGGCGGGAGTGCGTGACAAAAGACTGACTTAGCAACCCTGGAGATTTAAAGAAAGACTGCAGAATTAGAGATGAGACACAATACAAAAGAGAAAAGTTCATGAGTATATCACTGGAAAATGAAGGGTTATGATCAGGAAAGAGCTTTAGGACCTGTGTTAAAAAAAGCTTTCCAGCGCTGGAGAGACCTAAGCAGGAAGGCCTGAAAACAGACATGGACGTTGCTTTGATTTGCTCCACATGTGAGTAACTGGGTTTGTGTGTCATTAATTGTCTGGAGCTGCTATGCTGTTGGCACCTAACAACAAACTTTTGTTGTAATTATTATTTACTGTACGTAATTTTTTTTGTGCTTTCTTGTCATTCGTTCATCATCTGCGCTTTATTTTTTGTGAAGCATTATTTTGTTGCGCTTCTGCTATGATAAACAGACATCCACTCTTGAATTGTGTGCGTAACGGAGGCCAGCTAGTCAGAGTCGTGCTGACGACTGCTAGAGAATACGGTGTTTAGTGTCATTGTTAGTGCACTCACCTCAGGGGGATCGGTGTTCGTGACTGACTCGGAGCAGGGCGGTTAGGATTGAAGGCTGAGTTTTGGAGGCAGAGCATTAAGAGAGGGGTGTGTTTGTTTAAATGTGTGTAAATGAGGATGTGGTCGATGTTGATTATGACAAAGCGTTGGAGGAACTCCCGGAACACCTCATTCATGAATACCTGGAATACTGATGTGAGTTGGACATCCCACACGGCATAATGAGATATTCGTAGTGGCCCACTGGTGTTATGAAAGCGGTTTTCTACTCATCACCCTCACGTATTTGAATGAGGTTATAAGGACTCCGCAGGTCCAGCTTGGTGCTCCCTGCAACTGCTCCAAGGCACCTGGGACCAGAGGAAGTAAATACCTGAATTTGATTGTCTGAGCGTTCAGGGTACGGTAATCAATGCACAGCTTCAAGCCTCCATCCTTTTCGCTCATGAAGAAGAAGCTCGAAGTGGCAGGGAATGTTGATGGTTGGATGAACTTCTGCTTCAGTGCCTCCTCTATGTATCCCTTCTGCTCCAGGATGGACAGTGGATAGATTTGACTCTTTAGTAAGGTTGCCCCAGGCAGCAGGTCAAAAGCGCAGTCCCATGGTCAATGAGGTGGTAACTCAGTAGCCAACTGCTTGCTGAACACATCTTGGAACGCCTGGCACTCAGGTTTGATGTTCATCTCAAGACTCTCGATGGAATTGGAGTTGAGTCCAACGTCCTGGGTAGATGAGGGTTTGGTTTGTCGTTGTGGTCATGAGGAAGATTTCTGAACAGAAGATAGACAGTTATCATGACAATACTCACTCCATCTCAATATTTCCCCTGTATTCCAGTTCACCCCTGGTGAGTGTTCGGTCATCCACGGGCGTCCCAAGATGATGTCGGCAGTGGAATGGTCCAGCAGCAGAAATGAAATATGCTCAGAAAGTGAAGTCATAACTATAACAGTAGTACGTGTCAGCAATGCTATGAGAGGAGGCAGATAAATTGTACTCACTACTGGGCATGGTGGTCATTCTGGACAGTTGGGAAGTACATGTGCTCCACCCCCACAATATAGGCACAGCCTATTTTGTATACGTTGCTGATGCTCCGCACGGGAAAGATAGAAATGAAGTGTCTATTTGCATTGGTTCCCATGCTGACAGATGTTTTGGCAGGAGGTTGCAAGATGGTTGTGTCCAACATGCATGCAGTGAGGTGCTGGGAGATGTGGATAGACTGCTGAATAAAGCTCTCTAATCCAATAACATCGTCGTAGATGGCCATCTGTTGGCGGATGTCAAGATTCAAGCCTCTTCTGTATGCAATGAGTAATACAGTCTCATTCCAGCCGCTAACGGTCACTAGAGTCCGGAATCTGAGGGTATAATCACTCATGGATGCTCTATCCTTGTCGCATACAGAAGAGTTCATCATGCACTTATAATGAAGAAGCGGTGGGACTGAATACCTCTTTAAGATGATTAGTGAAGGCCGTCTGCGAACTAGTTGCTGGTCTATTGGATTCTCAAATTGATTGTGCCCACTGCAATGCATACCCAGAAATAGAAGAGATGAAGTGAGGGATTCTCCCTTTCTCCGTGGGAAACAGCTGTGGCTACATTTCGAAGAAGAGTGAACACTGCAGTAAAAATCCGCTGCAATCCTCCTCGCCAGAGTAGGTTGCTGGTCGGGTCATGGGACTGGCAGAGGCAAATGAAGAAGTCATTATGGCTGATGGCAACAGTGACTGACGGACATCGTTTGCCAGTTCAGCAAACGATCCTGCTGACGTTACTCGCTCGCTTCTGCACCATGCTGCATGTTGGTCTGTTAGAGCACAAAATGAAACAACATGGGTGATACCGTTCACACAGATGGTTTATTAATAATGCAGAATGCAAGCAGGTGTCTCAGGTGAGAAGTAACAGGATGGATGATCAGATTGAACTTAGCTGAGTAGTAACTGTCTCTGTATGGTTGGAGGTGGGTCACGGAAGTTCTTAGAAAGAATTGCCGAAGAATGAAGACGGATGATGACGGTTGGGAATTCTCAGAAGGTTGAATCAGGTTGGTAAGTAGCCAGGTGAGTTGATCAGCAGTTGTGAACAACAAGACCAGATGAAGGTGAAATGATGAGTGACTGCTTTGAAGGGGTCATATTATGGTTCTAAAAAGAACATTATTTTGTGTATTTGGTTTAATGCAATGTGTTTATGCGGTTTTAGGTTAAAAAAAGTAATTATTTTACACATACTGTACATTAATGTTGCTCCTCTATGCCCTGCCTTTCTGAAACTTTTTTACAAAGCTCATCGCTCTGAAAAGCGTGGTGTGCAATGATTGGGCAGCAATCCAGTGCATTGTGATTGGCCCAAAAATCACGTCCCTTAGCATATTGTCACGCCCCTTACCATATTTGGAACATCAGCTCCCAAAGCAATAATCACAGGTGATAATGTCGGTACTAACTTATCAATTCGAGCCCGAATATGATCTGGAAAATGCAAATGACCAAGCTGATCGATCAACTTTGCCAGCGCGACTGGACCAGAACATATCCGATTGGTAAGGTTTTTTTTCATTGGGGACATAATTACTGATTATAATGACTTATACTGTCTTTTTACGCATCGCGCTACGGGTGTGAGAACACTATGTAAACATAAAACTATGTCTGCATTTGTGATAGTAGAAACGACAAGCAAGCGCTACTCTATACTGCTTAAAACTCGCGTTTGAGTAGTCAGTAGCAAATTCTTAAAATATGAAAACATACTTACAGGCTGTGTCTGTGAGTCAGAAGCACCAGACTGTACTTGCAAAGATGGAATTGCCCCACTTTTTAGAATCAGCCTTTGTGCACAACACCGGCCTGGTACTCTCTCAGGTTCTGGAAACAGTCCTCCGAAAAATGCGCAGCACACAGTTGCGCAGCACACAGTCGAAATTTTAGTTGTACTGTTCTGGAACAGTGTTGTAAATAAAGCTTAAAGTGTTAGTTCACCCACAAATTTAAATTCTGTCAGTAATTACTCACCCTCATCTTGTTCCAACCCCGTAGGTCTTTCGTTCATCTACGAAACACAAATTAAGATATTTTTGATGAAATCTGAGAGCTGTCTCACTCCTTCATAGGCTGCTTGGTAATTGCATCTGCCGGCTCTTGTGAACTCTCGTTTTGGTGTCAGCAGAAAGACTTCTCTTAGAAAACTGTACAGTGGTGTCTCTGTCTCCATTCCACCTGACAATCTTGGATGAGCCTGACAGACATGCAATGCTAACAATGTATCATCAGATGTTGTACCCTTGTGTCACTGACGTCGACTGTTTTGCCATGACATGCAAACGTGTAACATATCTGAATGTAACTTATTCAATCGATGGATCTAGAGCAGAAAGGTCAGCATATGTAAATGCTAAGTGGTGTGGAAACACTAACAGTTTTGAGGAACCCATCCTTGACACTCTAGCAGAACTACGACCAGCCATAATAAAGCAGTTTATAGTTGTTAATGTTGTGTCAAAAGGTACTGCATTCAAACATGTTATTGCGCAAGTTTCCTGGCTTCATCCCCATCCGGACAGACATTTTTATGGAAAGCCAGTAGAAGTTTGGAGCTTGCAGGGAACAGACACGTCATACCCAGCATCATTTCTGCCTATTGAGCACATTGCTTGGAAGTGTGTGGTTAACACATCCACTGTGCATTTAAGCAAGACCAAAGAAAAGGTCACTGTTGTCATGCCACTATGTACAGTGGTTGAGCTCTAGGAGACTGGGATGTTGTTTGCATGGAATGCACATTTTAAAATTTGTGACAAAGCCTGATTAAAACTAATTGTTGAAATAAATTGTTTCTTTATTGTATCTTTTTTACATAACATTGGCCATTGCTAATGACACACAGTAACTAATCTAGCATACTTTCATTAAATATATCAATTCAAGCTAAAATTTAAGAGTCTATAATAAGGCTATACTAAGCCAGATCTATTTATACCAGAGATTTTCTTAGAATGAAGTAAATACCTTTTAGAAAAATGTCACCTGGGGTAAAACTCCCCCTGCTACCCTGATTTGCATTTGTATAGCTCACAGCATTTTCATTTACATGTTAAAGCCTCCCCTAGAATTAGGTGGAGGGGGGACAACTGCCAAGCAAGGCCCACGTCAATTTCCGACAATTCACGTCAGTTTTCGGTGTTGCCTGCAAATTGCCGTGTGCAGTCGTAAACCTGAACTTCCACGACAATCTACAGTGCCGCTTACTGATGAAAATCCCACTTTTCATGCAGTGTCACGTCATCTCATATGTCAAAAGATCAAGGACATTTTTCTTTTATTTATAAAGCACTAGTTCTAGTTCTTTTATTTATAAAGCACTGTCTGAGTCTGAGGACTGACCAAAGTGCTGTACAAGTCATATAAACACAACAGAAAACTAAATAACACATAATAAATAAGACAGTCAACATCATTTAAAAGCTAAAGAAATAAATTGGTTTTCAAGAGAGATTTAAAAAGTGATATGGAGGGAGCAGCCCTAAGTTGTGCTGGCAGGCTGTTGCACAACCTAGGTCCCACCACCGAAAAGGCTCTATCTCCTTTACGTTTCAGCCTTGTATGAATGAGTACATTTTGGTTCCCTTTCAGTCGTGAACGTCAGACGTAGTCGACGTCGACTGAATGGGGATCATGCCTAGTGAGCCTGTTTTCTTCGTACTACTATTTAATCAAGCCAATTCAAAATTGACGTGCGTGAGGAGAGAGGTTTGATGTGGAAGATGGCGGACTCGGACGTACACGCATGTAGCTTGGCAGGTGCTGCGTGTTGTTTGCGCTGTTTGTCTAAACCACCTAAGCCCAAATTTTCATTACATCACTGGATCATAGTTCCATACATTGTGGCGCTATTGTTGCTGTCTGTGCAACATTGCTTTAATAAAGAAAACACCTGTGTTAGCAGCAGCCAGCACCTGCTGTACTCCAAATTTAACATCAATGGATATTCAAAGCCAAAGGTGTCTTCTACATCACGTGAAATGCTATCTAACCCACGCCATGGGCTCGTTCAACTCACCGTATTGTTTCTTCTTGCTGGTGATGTTGAGCGTAATCCCGGACCGCAACAGACAGCGATAACACAAATTGGCGTCTTCCAACGCGCCCTGTTTACAACTCTCCTCAACAATCTGCTTGTAGTCAATGCAAGGCCCGGACTACCACTGCCCTACATTCCCCTTTGCTATTCGATCAATGGCCTGTTTCTACTCACCACCTGTGCTGCCGTGTTTGTTTATACCGGTCGCGCAGTTGGGTGCTTTTGCTGACGGTTGTGCAGCGGGATTCGCTCAAATGGCGCCGTCGGTGGCAACCGGCCAAGGGCTGCGGGCTGTGATGGAGTCTTCTGAGGTAGCGTTGGCCACTGGCTCGGAGCGTTTACAGCTGTCTAGCTCGATAAACTTCAGCGGCAATGTGAAGGAGGTCATCTCGTTGCAAGAGCGGAATATTATTAACATCTCCATTGGTGAGTCCCCAAACATTCCGGATCGTGATGTAGGTCTAACATTGACTATGCCTTCAACTAGATCTAGGAATCCCGTGATGAAAAAACATCGCACCACAAAGTTTTTCCAAACGCTTAATCAGGCTCGAACTGTGTGGGATCCTCGATGTAAAGCTAAAGGGCTGTTTGGTGGACATTTTAAATATTAGGAGTATGGCAACCAAACGTGAACAACTGGAAGACTTGCTTGTAAATTCTAATATTGATTTTCTTGGACTGTCAGAGACCTGGTTAACTCATTCATCTCCGGAGGCACTTATTGTTATGCCAGGATATAATGTTTTTAGGAAAGACCGAGATCATGGGAGGGGAGGGGGAGTTTTATTATATGTGAAAAGTACTATAAACTGCAAACAAATTGAATGGCTTGGTGAAACTGATATTGAATGTGTTGGTGTTAATATTTCACTTTCAGTTGAAATGACATTTAGTTTAATCTGTCTATATCGAAAACCTTCAGCGAAGCTTGAGCTTTATGATCAGTTAAAAAATATCCTCCATAGTCTGGATTTTAATAAGGAGGTTATATTGATGGGGGATTTTAATGTCAATTGGAGTGATGAGGGTGGTAGAAAAAGCTAAAAAATATTACAGACTATTTTAATCTTACACAGTTGATTGAACAACCCACAAGAATAACTAATCGATCCAAAACTAAAATAGATTTACTGTTCACAAATAGACCAGAACGCATTACTAAGACCCTTAATTTAATGACAGGGCTATCAGATCATAATATCATTCTTTTTGCCAGGAAGCTAAAAAAATATCGTTTTCTTCCCTCAGCCAAAACAATATGTAAATATGAATCAGTTCCAACTAGTCAACAGGAAAACCTTGGGGCAGCATTAGGAGAGATTGAATTTAACGGGGTCCTCTCTAAAGGAGATCTGGAGAGTGACTGTGATCAATTTACATCAACAATTAATAAAGTTATGGGACATTACCTCAGAAAGCGGAGTCATAAGAAAAGCAGGAACACATTGCCCTGGCTAAATGTAGAATGTAGGAAACTTATGAAGGAAAGAGATCAATTATTGAAACAATCTTTAAAATCAGGTCTTACAATAGACCGACAAAAATGTACCTCATTAAGAAATAAAGTAATAAAAACGCTGAGACAAGCTAAAGCTAACTTTTTCATTGATACTATCAAAGAGGCTAGAGGAAATGGGAAGAGGATATGGCAAACCATCAACAAGCTGATTGGCAGAAAACAGAATTATAATAATAAAGTTTTAGAGTTGAAAATTAACACTGAACTAGTTACAGATCCAACTATCATAGCTACTGAACTAAACACTTTCTTTTTAGACTCTATCTATGAAATAACTCAACTTTTTAATTCACCTAATTACTCTATCCGCTCCATTAGTTGTGAACAGCCGATTTTTTTATCTACAACAAATAACTGAATTAGAGGTATTAAACATTATCAATAGCTTGAAAAATTCGAAGGCCATGGATATCTATGGCCTTGATATGAATTTTTTTAAAAGGCACAAAGAGGTCCTTCTACAGCCTATTACATATATATATCTGATTAATCAGTCTTTAAGTCAATCCATCGTGCCATCAGCATGGAAGATGGCCCTGGTTACACCCATTTTTAAATCAGGGGAAAGATCGGATATGGACAATTATCGGCCAATCAGTATTTTACCTGTTGTTTCTAAAATCCTTGAAAAATGGGTGGCTAAATAACTGATCCAACATCTCAATAAAAGCAATAATTCACTCCACCCTATGCAATTTGGTTTCAGGGCCCAGCACTCAACAGAAACAGCTAATTGTTTGTTTTTGGAAAAGGTTAAAGGCTGCCTAGATAGGAGTTCTTATGTTGGTGCTGTCTTCCTAGACCTAAAGCGAGCTTTTGATACTGTAAATCACGAAGTTCTTTTATCTAAATTGACATATTTTAATTTTTCTGAGCAAGCTCTCAACTGGATAAAATCATACTTGTCCTGCAGAAAGCAATGTGTGCGTATTAATGACTCAAAGTCTCCATTTAGTGAATGTCCAGTAGGGGTCCCTCAAGGCTCCATACTTGGTCCGATCTTGTTCACACTTTATATTAATGACCTGCCAGAGGCATGTAAAAATGTTGATGTCCAGGTGTATGCAGATGATGCTGTAATCTTTACACATGATAAGAACTACTTAGAGGTAGCATCCACACTTACATCAACAATGGCTCACATTGATGACTGGCTCACTAAGTCATGTCTCTATTTAAATACCAAAAAAACAGCCTGTATGGCGTTTATGAATATTGTTAATGAATTTAAGTATTTAGGAGTTATACATGACTCCACCTTAACATTCAAATGTCATGTAAAAAAGGTGGCAAATAAAGTTAAATTCAGTTTGCAGAATTTTAAACAAGTTAGGCCATTTCTTAACACCAAAGCAGCCAAGTTGTTCTTAATACTATGATTTTTTTCACATATTGAGTATTGTTTTATAAATTGGTCTTTAACTAGTATATCGAGTCTTCGAACTATTGAATCTCTATTTAGGAAAGCCATAAAAATTTTTTATAAAAAGGCATTGTCATTTCATCATTGCAATATTTTAGAGAGACATAATTTAAGTTTTGATAATTTCAAACGTTTCAAGTACATTTGTTTAGTTTATAAGGTGTTAAATAATCTTGCTCCGCCTCCGCTGCATGCCTTTTTTCAAAAACTTGCAAGCGGAGGTAGTACACGGGTCTCTGTAAAAGGGGACTGTATGATACCATTCAGACGTACCATCTTTGGACAAAATGTATTGTCAATAATAGGTGGTAATTTTTGGAATAGCTTGCCCCTTGTGATGCGTGAGTGTTCTACATTCACCACCTTTAAAACTCAATTAAAACTGTGGCTCTTAGAGAGCCAGCGATGTACTCACTTTTAACTGTAACATTTATCAGTCATACACTTTCACTGTTAAATTAAATGTAGTATAGTGGTGAATGCATTATGTCATTGTTATCATGAATTCTCTTGTTTGTTTGTATTGTCAATGTATATTTTATCTATGTGTATTGTTGTCAGTGAGTGAATGTTGAATGATTGTTGGTTATTTTTTTGTTATTTTTTATGTTACCAGCATAGGGACTGCAGATGAAAAGTAGTATCTTTTTACTAATTCTGGCATATTTACATGGTGTATTTTCATACAACAATGTACATGAATATGCATGGTCCCTATTTAAATAAACTAATAAATAAATAAAAAATAAAAATTACACGCTCCGCCCTGCCGCGCGGGTATAAACACGGACGCACCAGTTGCCTTTCGCTTCGGAGCCGATCGGATGTCTCTGAAGTTAATGCTGTTTACACAGCAAGCGAGTGTGTCAGTGTTCTGGCGGGAAGACCTCCCAGTGTTGTTGTTTCTACAGCGTGAGTGCAGCGGTGATCGCAAGCTTCTTGAGCTCTCAACTGCTGTTTTAACAGCAACAAATTTCTATTTGTTTGTGTGTTTGACGGTTGGTTAGAGAGCGAGAAGTGAGTGCTTCACTGTTTCAGTTCACTGATTCAATGTTCCCGCGGTCAGTCCCTGTGTGCTCCGGCACTGGTGACCCATTTCCTAAAAGAGCAACAAATAAAAAAAAAATGTCATTCCGCCTGTGCATTTTTGGATGCATTCGTTCCCTGTCTCTCTGTAACGGTCACAATTGTTGCATCATGTGTTTGGGCTTACAGCATGCTGAAGCAGATTTTGTGGACAGTTCATGTTCTCATTGTGGGAATATGACTGTCGCGGTGTTGAGGTCGAGACTTGCCTTCGTCCGCAAAGCGCGAGTCCCCATGACCACGCACCGCCTTCGGGTGCCGCGTGGGGTGGGTGACAGGAGTAGTCAACACAGGATAGTGTTGGATGTCTTGCCCGGTAACCATTCCCGGTGGGCTCCTCACTCCTCCCTTCCACCGCAGCCGGTGGAGTCCCCCGTGGAGCGTGCTGGTCCATCCGTAATGGGTGGACCGGCCGTTTCACCGGGGGCTCCCCCAGGGGACAGGATGCCGATTGCAGAATAGGAGGGTGAGCTGCCCTCTGGAGATGATGACTCTACTGCGTTGTCTCCCTCTGGGAGTGTAAAGTTGCTTGAGCCGGATCCAGAACTGTCAGCTATGCTGATTTGGGCTGCCGAGGCTGTCGGGCTCGAGTGGAACCCTCCACCGTGTCCCGCTCAGTCTCGGTACCTTTTACTACCGAAAACTGCCTGAGTGGTTCTTCCCCCCTCGCTACCCTTGAGGGAGGAGCGGTGAAGGGTTATGAGGCCATCCCTCCAGGAGGCTTCTGTCTAGGCACTGGAAGGTTGCAGTACTAGTGGCGCTTTCAATAGATCCCCATTCAGTCGACGTCGACTACGTCTGATGTTCTCGACTGAAAGGGAACGTCCTGGTTGCGTATGCAACCCACCATTCCCTGAAGGAGGGAACGGAGGACGTAGGTCCCCCTCGCCACTACTGCTGGACCACCGTTGACTCCGGGGGCCGATTGGCTCCTCAGTGAAAAAGCAACTGGTACGTGCGTCCACGTCTGTGTTTATACCCGCGCGGCGGGGCGGGGCGGAGCGTGTAATCACGCACACCAATGTTGAATTGGCTTGATTAAATAGTAGTACGAAGAAGAAAGGCTCACTAGGCGTGATCACCATTCAATCGACGTCGACTATGTCCTCCGTTCCCTCCTTCTGGGAACGGTGGGTTGCATACGCAACCAGGACGTTACCCGATCGTAAGACTGACAGCACTAAAACGTAAATTATTTACGTATGAACAACTTTAAGATGTACAAATGTGTACATATCCTTATGAATATTAAAACTGTGGCATTAATATCTTGATTCTATTGTATTCAGTTGTCATATCAATTACATTGTTTTCAGTCGCATTTATTAAACACAGTTTACTTATCTTCTTAATATGAAATGATACGATTCCGCTGTTCTGTGTGACTTTTGCGGCAAACTCATTTTGAAGGATTACATGTTAAACAAACCTTAAAATGAATAGCATTTCTGTAATCGTTTAACCATTATATATCATGTAATATTTATTTTGTTTACCGCAAACACAAAAGGCATTTTCTTAGTATAGTCCTATGCTGTGATTGACAATAAAACCATAAAATACACCAAATTTTATGGTAAAAGGGCAATTGTACAAATATCTTCATGATATAAAAGATTCATAAATATTTTAAGATTTTTAGCTGTAGATACTAGGAATGCTGGGATTTTTTTTTTTTTTTTTGCTGATGCTGATTTTAACAAACAATTCACGAGTTCACACTTACATATAATTTGAAGGGGTAAAGTTTAATGCTTATTTGGCGTGCTGTCCGGAGGGAGGGCTCCGAGCTCGGAGTTCGGCCCGAACCCAGAGTACTCCCCCCGTATGTAAGTGTTTAGGACTAGAAGTGTGGAGAAGGGGTGGTGGAGGGATGCTGCAAAAAACTGTCAGTGGAATGAGGTGAGACTGCTGAGTATATATACCTCTTACCATGATTGCTGAGTGCTCTCCACTTGTGTTAATTATCTGAACGTGCTCCTCCCGAACCTTGTTAATAAAAACATCATTTATTGGCCAATTCCGATATTTGATACATTCGAATATTTGAGTAAGTTGAAACCCAATACTTACATTTTATAGTGTAATCATCAATTTCCCTAAAAAAAATCCTGTCGTCACCGACTTGCAATGAATTCTGGGGTAGGGTAAGAAACGAAGGATCCATCCGTTGTATCCTTCAATGCCCGTGAAATGAAGGATGCAGCCTCTGTTTACAAGAATACTCAGCAAGACGACCATTTTGATATAATTTTTTGTGAATTAGAAGAAGCGGATAACAACTCCATTCAGTCTCTGCGCGCTGTCTAATGCTCTATGGATGTGCGTGAACTTCTTACACAGTGAATAGAATTGAGTTCTCTTTCGTGTCTTCTTGCACTTGAATATTTAAATTCGTGGTCGTTTAAAACCACATGCAAAGGATGAAACTTTTGTGAAGATTCCCGACCGAGCCAGTGACAGTGTTGCACAGTTGACCTGAGCATTATTCACGCTGACCCTTATTGACGAGCCCTGCTGTATTTTGTACAGATTTTTTTTTTTTATTATTGGCAAGTACCGTATTGTCCTGAATATGAGACAATGTTTTTTTCTTGGAAATACATCTGAAAAAAATTGTCGTCTTCTATTCGGGGTCTAAACTTTTACGTTGATAATACACCTGCAAGAATACCCTTACGAAAAAAAAGTATACTTCAAGTTAATTTTATGAAGTATACTTGAGTAATGTTCAAGTATATTTTTAAGTATACTTTATGTAGTAAGTATACTAATGTCAATATGTACTAGTAGTAAACTTGTAAGTGTACTATTTTAATACCGCTTGGGACTAAATTGGCCCACTTGAAGTATATAAAAGTATATGTTTAAGTGTACTATAAGTGTAACAGTAGTAAACTTTAAGTGCACAACTAGTTTTCTTTTAATGTACTCTCAGTAAACTACTAGTTTAATAGTTTTATTCTACAAGTTTACTTTTAATGTACTCTCAGTAAACTACTAGTTAAGTAGTTTTATTCTATAAGTTTTCTTTAAGTGAACTTAACATTATACTTACAGTTTACTATTTATATACAATTTTTGCAGTTGCAGTAGGCCTGCAGTACACTACTATGTTCAAATGTTATTTTTTATACTTGAAAAATACCTTTAATTCTACTTTAATTTTAAAAACATTTTATTAGCTTCATCCTTTTTTATCTACACTTAAATGTCAGTAAGTTTCATAAAGAAAGGGAACATTTTGTTAAAATGTTGAGAAAATAGTTGAGAAAAATCACATTTTTGTCAAAGACTACGCCTTGATCAGATCAAGAACGATGATCAAAACACAGGTGGAGTAGATCGAGTCCAACACCCCCAAAGCTTCACAGTCGTTTTCTCTTCATGGGTTAGGCCTACACTTCATTTCATTTGGAATCATTAAGCAGTTTTGATTTACAAGCTGTTTAATGTTTGATGTCACATTATTTTACATTTGAGTGAGCAATCTTCTATCACATGTTTCAGCTTCTTCTTCTCCTGTGTTTTGATCCAGAGATTCTGTTTTATGTTTTACATATCTGTTTTATAGCAACACTTTAATCAATATTTTCAAACAAAGTTTCATAAGACTGTATATGAAAAACGATGTAAAAAAAGTATATTTAATAGGCTACTCGATCAAAAGAGTTAACACAACTACAAGCCAAGTATACTTTGAATAATTACAATTTTAAGTATATCTTGATCAAAAGATTGAGTACAAGTATAGGCTAAATATACTTGGACTTTTCTCTCAGTATAAGTCAAGTACACTTGACTTAAGTGTATTTAAGTATATTTTTGAGAAGTATGTAAAATATAGACTAAAAGTATGCTTTCTTCTTTTTAGTTTAAAAGAAGTATACTAACACTTGAATAAACTTATTTTCCATGCTCATTTTATTTACTCTATAAGCTATTCCACTCGAAACTTTGTTACTATATAAAGCTGAACATGTTAGTTTATAAGACGGTGTGTAATATTATGTTTTTAAAAAAGTATTTAATAAGCTCCTCATTAAAAATAGTAAACACAAGTACAAGCCAAAAATACTTAGAATACTTAATTATACTTTTAAGTATATCTTGATCAACAAGTATAGGCTAAATATACTTAGACTTTTCTGTCAGTATAAGTCAAGTATACTTAAGTGCAATTTGAAGTATATTTCTGAGAAGAACATAAAGTATATTTCTGAGAAGTATATAAAAAGTAGACTGAAAGTATACTTTCTTATTTTTAGTTTAAAAGAAGTATACTAATAGAACACTTGAATAAACTTCTTTTTCGTAAGGGTAGGGAGCGCCAAATACGAGTAAAATGAGTGTTCCGCCCAGGACTGATAAACGCAGCCATCAAACAACTCTCATTAAGCAGCCAAGAAATGCGATGTGTCAGAGTGTAATGTTAGAAAAAGCTTACCGCATTCCTAAAAGTGGCCGCTATATAACCGGTGCCCTCATCCACCTGAAGGCACTGGAAATCGGCAAAAAGCTGCAATTACCCACCATCGAGGCCCATCATGTCTTATTTCGGCTAATTCCTTGCCTGTCAATATGATGCCGTTTGATGCAGCGTAATCCCTCCGACTTCAGGGAGAAACTTGAAACAGTGCTATGTGATCGGCCTAGGGAAAATATCCCCCTGGATGAGATAGGTAATGCTGATCAAACACCTGTGTTTATTGACATTCCATCATCTGTCAATGTACATAAAAAGGTGAGAAATCAGTCGCAGTGAAATCTACTAAATGAGAAATTCTGGGATCTATGTCATAAAGCGGGGCTATTCAGTTGGCGGGCATAATTTGTTCCGGCCCTTCAAGTAGCCAAGTTTGAAAAAAATATCTCTATAATAAATTTAGTTCAGTCAGACAATGGGCCTTACAGTTATGAAGTGACGCACGCGCATATGTTCCATGCAGCACGAGCTGCAGCGCAGAGCATGGGTCACGTGACCTTAGGTGAGTGGCATGAGCAGCGGCAGCCTCTCCCTTGAGACGTGATGACTGACAGGACGATGATAGATGAGAACGTTTGTTAGTTTAATTTCTTCTGTTTATTTCTTTCTTCAGTTTTGTCCCCACAAAAAATCTGGTAATTCAGTGAAACAACATTAACCCTACTACAGCCTAGTTAGACAAAATGTCTTTCTACTTTGAAAAAAAGAAAAGTTGACATATATGACAGGCAATTCAACAGCGATTCGACAGTGAAGTATTTGTTTACATCTGTCTGTGCTAGGCCCGTATGTTTACTCTGCAATGAGTGCATATCCGTCTGTAAAGAATATAATTTGAGAAGACATTTTAAGACTAGCCATGCTAACTTTGACCCCACTTTCCCACTGGGCTCAGATGCTCGGCGACAGTTTTTTTGGGGGCTAGCTGCATGGTATGAAAAAAGACGTCTTTCCCTGTATGGAGCTTGGAGAGAGAGCTACATCAGCATCCTTACGAGTGACGTGGATATTAGGGGAAAAGAAAAGGCCATTTACCAATGCAGAGACTGTCAAGGAGTGTATGCTTGCATCAATTGAGGAGGTGATTACAGACGAGAAAACCCGAAACAGCTTGCATGATTGAATCAAGAAAATTCCCTTATCAGACACCTCAACTATGAGGAGAGTGGAGGCCCTTGCATCGGGCGTCTTTGAGACTCTCTTGGACACACTGAGGAAGTCGCCGGCAATATCTCTTGCAGTGGATGAATTGACTGACAACAGCGATGTAGCCCAGTTGTGCCTTGATGTGAGATTTTTGACAGTAATTGCTTTCGGGAGGATCTACTTGAGCTACTTCCTTTGGAGGGACACACGACTGGTGAGGTCATTTTTGATGCAATTGTTTCATTCTTTGAGGAGAACAAGCTGGATTTGGGACGTATTAACATGCAAGTAACTGATGGTGCGTCGGCAATAGCAGGCAGGATACAGGGGCCTGTCCTGGAAAAATGCTCCACTTTCAGGACTGCACATCAGGTCACCAAATTACACAGGTGATGATGGGTTTCATAGACACATTGAAAACCAACTTGCCAATAGGTTTGATCATTTTAATATTCCCACTGAAGTGAGGAAATTTGTTAAGGACACTTTCTGTGTGAATGTTGAGGGAGAGTTTGCATCAAAAGCAAAGGACAGTCACTAGATGAGGCATCTGTACAACTTGAGCTCATTGGCATTCAGTCATCAGATTACCTGCGGCAGTCATTACAGGTGACAGGTTCTTAGATGTTTTGGACACATGAAGTCAGCCAGGAGAAATTCCCTAATTCAAGGGGAATCCATTGATCCATGGATCCACTAATCCATTTTTTGTTCTCACAATGTTTGGCACTACTTACAGTCATCATTCTCGCACATGAATGCCATTCAAACGAGTGAAACCGCATCCCTCACAGCCCAACACCTCCACCACTGTATGCATATTGCGCTGACAACATATACACCTGATTTCACTGCTCTTGCGAAAAAATTTAATTTCTCTCATTAGAAGGCAGCCTAAATGTTTGCCAATTATATAAAAAAAACAAAAAAAAACAATGTTGTGTTCCATATTATGGATTTTTTTGTTATGTGCACTTAAGTCACAGTTAAATGAGTTAAATTCTAAATGAGTGCGATATTGCTGTCGGATTTACCAATTTGAATGTAGAAAAAGCCTACAATGCATTGTTGTTTTTATGCAGTTTCAAAATACAACGTTTGAAAATGTTTGTAGAAACAACCTATTGTACAATGCACTGATGTTGTTATGCAGTTTCAAAATAAAACATGAGCATGTTTGAATGTAGGAAAAAAGTCTACTTGGGTGTCTTTGGTGCAAAAATACAATATATGGTATGGCTCCTATATTGCTGTTGTGTCATCACTCATATTCCAAGCCATATCTCTCCAGCCCCAACTGGGCCCCCATGACAAACTAATTGAATATCCCTGCCATAAAGTGTTTATTTCTGAATGTGATTGTTGTTGGTACATTTTACCAGTATTATTTACTTTAAATAAAAAAATTAAATATGAAAAATATGCAATATGAAAATTATTTTCAAATAAAGTATTTTCTTTAAAAGACAAGATTTGGTCTTCAAAAAACTTTTTCCAAAAAGTACATCTTGAAAGGAGGGAGGGAGGGAGGGAGGGAGGGAGGGAGGGGGGGGGGGGGTAAATTTAAATTTAATTATTTTATCCAGAGAAACAGACATTATACTGCTAAGTGCCTTCCTGCTGTTAATTAATCAGTATTTTTAGCCGTTATGCTGATGGTTAAAATTGGGATCAAAAAACTGTCGATAAATATTGTAATAGTGTTTACGATTGATCAGCATACAAATATACAAAAATTTACATTTTGTACCTGTAAATATTATATACTAACAATGAGACTTGGCCCTGCAAACATCAGTGCCATTTTTTTGTTGCATTTTTTTTTTTGAATGTTACCTTTAAGCAGCAACATTATGTCAAGACAAATAAGCCTTTTTAGTGTCAAAATATTTAATTTTCCCAATATCTTTTATATACTTTTTCTTTGACTTACCTTCTTTATTTTTCTCCTATCTGCAGATCATAAGTAAAGAGTCTCTGTCACCAACATGAGTTGGAGCTTTCTCACTCGACTACTGGAGGAAATCCACAACCACTCCACGTTTGTGGGGAAAGTTTGGCTAACTGTCTTAATCATTTTCCGGATTGTTCTGACTGCAGTGGGAGGTGAATCAATCTACTCAGATGAGCAGACGAAATTCACCTGCAACACTAAGCAACCTGGCTGTGACAACGTATGCTATGATTCCTTTGCCCCACTCTCACATGTCCGGTTCTGGGTGTTCCAGATAATCATGATATCCACCCCCTCTGTCATGTATCTGGGTTATGCCATTCATAAGATCGCCCGTACCTCGGAGGAGGAATGGCGTAAGAGCCAGATTTATCAAAAGAGGAGCCGCAATACTCAGTGGAGAAATGGACGCCACCTAGAGGAGGTCTGTGGAAATGTAGATGATGATGAGGAGGATACAGAGCCAATGATCTATGAAGAAGACACTTTGGATGTGCAGGAGGTCAAACCAGAGACGGACAAGGACAAAGGCCTAGATCCAATAAAGCATGATGGCCGCCGTAGGATAATGCAAGAAGGCTTGATGAGAATGTATGTGCTTCAGCTTTTATCCCGTGCCATCTTTGAGGTGGGATTCCTCACGGGACAGTATCTCCTTTATGGCTTCCGTGTTAACCCTTCTTATGTCTGCAATAAGATCCCATGTCCGCATAGAGTAGACTGCTTTGTTTCACGACCCACTGAGAAGACCATCTTTTTACTCATCATGTATGTGGTGAGCTGTCTTTGTCTGCTGCTCAATGTTTGTGAGATGTTCCACTTGGGGATTGGTACCTTCCGTGACAGTCTTCGTAAACGTCGAAACCAGGGCCAACGACCTTCCTACGGCTACCCTTACTCCAGGAACATTTCTAGTTCTCCACCAGGGTACAACCTTGTGGTTAAATCTGACAAACCAGGTCGCATTCCCAACAGTATCATCTTACATGACCAGAACATGGCCAGAGTGGTTTCAGAACAGCATTGCACAAGTCCTGATGAGAATATTCCATCTGACCTTGCAACCTTGCACCACCATTTACGAGTAGCACAGGAACAACTTGACATGGCATTTCAGACATACAACACAAAAAACGCTCATCTTTCCAGAACTAGCAGCCCAGTATCTGGTGGCACAATGACTGAGCAGAACCGGGTCAATACAGCTCAGGAGAAACAGGGTGCACGACCTAAAGCAAGCACTGAGAGGGCAGGGACAATAGTAAAAAATGGAAAGACATCTGTGTGGATTTAATGGCAAACTCTTACCTGACTAGATGAACCATTCTCCTCAGAAAACATTTTGTCCCAGCCAATGCAAACTACAGTCAGAGAGGGCATGATTGAGCATGATGTCGCCAGGTTGAACAATAAACAAAAATGAAAAATAAATATTGTAGAAGGGTAGTATTCATTTCTAAAACTTTCTTAACACAATGTGTTAGTATTCCCCCTTTCAGAATAATTCTTAATGTGCTCTTATTTAATGCTATATATATTAAGTGTTACGCTTCTCTATATTCCAAAGCATGCACGTGTATTGACCATCTTGGAAATCTGTTAAACAATTTAGTCTTTAATGGATCATTGATTGAATTGAACTATATAAGAACAAACCCTATGTATCTACTCCATTTAAATAGTCCTCATAGCTATAAGACATGTTCTTCTTCTCTTTATGTTCTCCTATTGTTATTAGTCTCTGGCTCTGTTCCAAACCCAAGCGAGCTGCCCACCTAGCCCTAAGTTTTAAGGTATTTGCATGCTGGCGATGCCAAGGCTGTTCCAGTCAGTAAGCAACAAGATTATGCTCCTAAAATTCCTAATTTAACATCAGCATCACATTTATCCTTTGTGGATAAAGCAATCCCTGAATGCATTGTTATAAAAGTGTGATCAAATATGGTGGATGCAAGTTGCAAGAAACTCAACAATAAATATACTTGCTGTACATCATATAAAAATGTATTAATTAAAATGGTTATGTTATAAAAAATGCACTTTCACACAACAAGTGTCTGTGCTATGTATTTTTGGCCTTATTACAACATCTTTAAATGGATAAAAAAAAAAAAAAATCTTATTTACACATCTTTGGCTTAGCAATATGTGTTTTACACCAAACTTGGTATCAATTGCGAGCGTCAATTTTCTTGTGTGATCACGAGTTGTTCTGATGAGTGATCTTTAACATTGTTGTTATGTAAAGTGGTTTCACATTGTATGGGATACTGCCTTAAAAGATAGCTGCCTTTTTAGACAAGGTTTTGGAACAGAGCCTTTAACTCAAAATGATGAGAGAATTTTAATTTCGGGGTGGAGTATCCGTTTAATTAATCTTAAAAAAGATTATGATGATTTCCAATTGTCTCAGTTTCTTCAGTATGAATAAACATGGAGATATTAATGTGCATTAATAGCTTCTGTATGCATTCATATTATGTGGCACTAAAATGATGCATTGAGATTTGCAATGATAAATAGTGCCATTGTCTTATGAAGGTATTTTAAATGTGCAGTTCACCCCAAAATTTACATTTGTTGTTATTTATTGATCCTCATGTCATTTCAAAATTATATAACTTCTTTCCTCTGTAGAATAAAATTGAATTTCAGTGAATGAGGACAGAGGGTTCCATGCTACAAAAAGGAAGCTACAAAAAAGGGTTCCATGCTACAAAAAACACATTATACGTATTATAAAAGTGGTCCAAATTGTGTGCTATATTCCAAGTCTTCTGAAGCCATACAACTGTTAATTTAAATCATTATTCAATGAAAACCTTGAATAATCTTGAATAAAACCTTCTGAAGACTTGAAACATAAAGCATGAGTCATATGGACCATTTTTTCTGTATAAGTGACTGTTGTGAAGCTTAATGTGACCATTTATTGTAATTGCATGGACAAGAGCAGTCAGTACAAAAGCTGCTTCTTTTTTGTGTTTCATTGAAGAGGAAAAAGTCACACAGTTGTGGAACAACATGAGGGTGAGTAAGCAACAATTTTTAGTTTTGGGTGAACTATTCCTTTTGAATAAGATATATATTATAATTTTTTAATAATTAGCTGGTATTATTTGCATTGTTCTTGTTCCTTGTCAAACTGGAAGGTTTCATTAGATTATGCATCAAATAAAATTACATAAGCCTGAATTTCAGCATTAAGTTGGGCAGGTAAGAACATCTTCATCACTGCACACCTCATCAAGGACGTGCATAGCCATTCTGGGACTAGGGTGTCCAAAAAGGTGACTTAAAGCAGCATTACCTGTGTCTTGTTCAAGACCATTATGCATACAATTTATCTCTGAGCTGTCTGGGGTAAAATATATCAACTTTACCTTTTGGCAAATTGGTGAAAAATTCTTATTACGTATAATTTGATTCTTACAAAACACAAATTTTAGAAAAAAGAAACTATAAATGTCCACCCATAAACCTAACCTTTAGTGGGGTGTAAGCAGATTGTACAACAATGTACAAATGAGATTTGCACCAATTCACCAAAACATACAATAGTTTTGAATTGCCATGAGTGTTTTTTTAGTTTTTTTTTAGCGCTTTTAACAATGTAGATTGTTTCAAAGCAGCTTTACAGAGATAAACGTATAATTTAAGGTAAGATTGTTTTGGCTTTATAGCGGTGTATAGTGAGTATACTGTATACGGTGTAACTATACTGTTTTTTAAGGAACCATATCATGAAATAAGACAGTTGCAGCTGCTTTAACTTTCATGTTTAATAATTACCACACTTAATAATTCTTGAATAGGATTTTTGAAAGAAGTTTTGAAAGCTCTGAAATATTGTACATTATGGAAATGGATTTGAGTACTATGCAGTAGGTCTTCAAAATTTATTTTAGAATCACCGTTCCAAAATGTGCCTTTACCAATTACGATTGTACTGATGATTTGTTTGTGATTATTAAGAACAATAATAAATTTAGGATCCATTTATTAAGATTCTTTGCCTGTGAGAGTGTTCTGAATCACTGATAAATGTAATTTTTTTTATAGTATATACTGTTCACAAAATTTCAGAGATATGCATTATTACTCAGAATTTAATGCTCTAGCTAAATATTTAAGGTCTTCTTGTGAAGAAGAGGAAATAATGCTCTGCAGAAAAGACAATATAATTTATGTAAATTCATCAGTAGCACAGATTCAATGACTGCTGTTGGAAAGAATGTACTGTATATGTATAACCGGTACAGCATGTAGGGAGGGAAAACCGTAAAACCCCCACAAATGCACGTAATAGATACACTGTGTGCATGGCAATCCACAAATGCATGAAAGATCCACATGTGACTTGTGGCTGTGCATGTGAATGAGAAGACACATGTGAAGTGTTGCACAGGTGTCGCTCATCAGCAATCTCGCCACCGTCCTCGCACCGTTCTCCAACGGCCCTCGGCCTCGTCCTGCTCACCACATACCCCCATTGCCCCTCGCAGGCCGGGGGGTACCCATGAGACTGAGCTCTACTCCTCTCTCGATCTTCACTGTCGTCGCTCTTCCTTTTATGCTTCCACTCCTCCATGAGAGATACGAGACCGGTGCGTTGCGCAGGTGTCGCTCATCAGCAATCACGCCACCGGCTTTTGCGCCATTCTCCCACGGCCCTCAGCCTCGTCCTGCTCGCCACAATAAAAAGTCTTGAAGTAATATCCACTTTTACGCTTTGTTTATAACAGTTAAAATGCCAAATAAATGCATACTCCAAGAGCAAGTTTGATTATACCATCTGGATGCTCAAAATTTATCGGGTGAATGCATGTTTTAAACAGCTTATTGTACATGTAAGTTAATCGCCGTTCTAAACTAATGCGCTTGCAATGCATTGTAAAGCACACACATACAGACAGTAGCTCGCACATCACATCAAGCCCTGACTATAACCCACATCTTTACTATTAGTACTAGAGAGACACTTCCAGGTAAGATTAATTCACACCCAATCGCTCTCTCACTAATGCATTCATATTTATGTAATCTTTACTGTGCTACTTTATCTGTGTCTTATTTAGAATGAGCAGATATCTGAGAAATATAATGACCCAAAGACAAAAGAACTGATAAAAATAAGCTGTAATGTAGGAGCAATAGCCTTGTGGGCAGCACTGTGTCATATGCAGGGCTCTCAAGTGTCACGCATTGAGCGTGACAGTCACTCATTTCAGTCTTTTGTCACGCACTCCAGCCACACATTGTATTTCTCACGTGGAAAAACTATTTATAATATATTTAATATGCCGCAGCGCACAAAATTTCTCTGGCCGTGCCGCTCTCACTGTGGGACCGGCAAGAATCAAGCGCGTCTTATCAGCCAATCAAAAAAAGAAAGGGGCTACACAATAGCCAATCAGAAAATAGCACTATTGTATCTGGGTAAGATTTAACGCAACAACCAATGAAAAAAAAGCATATGCTGGAACTGTTCACATGATTCTGCGACAACGTCTTCCGAAAATTTCGTTCACCCACAGATTGGAAACCACTCCGAGCTCCGAGCATTACTGAGCACAGAGTAATTCATGATCTCCTGTTTTAATGTTACAACAAATTCACAACTTGTTTGACACAAACAGTGACAACTTCCCACATAGCAACATTGTTTCGGCCCAGATCCGGCCCACATCTGGCACTTGTGGAATGCTGATCTGGCCCACATGCAGTGTGGAATGACGGCACTTGACTGGACCGCTCCTGTTTGCCAGATCTGGGCCACAAGCAGGCCATAGCAATGCCACATGTCAGCCAAGAGCAAAGAAATAAACCAGAACTGGACCTTATCTGAGCCACAAGGTCTGTGTATATTAAATATAGAGTCATCTCATCCTTAATAAGCCTGTTAACAAGCAGAATCTCTGAAAGAAAGAAGAGAACAGAAAAAAGAGACGAGCAAAAACACAAGAACTACAACTGACTTCAGACACAGCCTTAGATGAAATCAACTGAAGAGAAAAGAAGACATTAAATATGTGAAGATCTCAGCAGAGGAGGATTAAACAACTCCACAAACAGCATTACCAGCTTCACTTATTACTAGCCAGACTGACTTTATTTCTGTCAGACGTCTACAGAAGTTTTTATTGAGAATTAACAGAGGTTTAACTCTAATGTGTTTCATTTGAAGTCACCATAACAGTGAATAGTGTTTCCATTAGTTGGGCTCTTAACTCTTCTTTTATGTTTTGTCTTTTTTTGGTTGCTGTGACAGTGTGTATGTCAAACACATTTGCAGCAGCAAAGAAAGCTAAAGTGAAACGAGATCAGGTGATGATGGTTACCTGGTGATGGTTTTATAATCATCATGAAACAGCCTGATTCACTAAGGTTTTTTATAATTTAACAATCAAGTTGATATATCATGAACCCTGTATTACTGGAGCATGATATCCAGCAATATTATAACAGTCAGTTTAAATCATTTTACAAACATGGGTTTAAAAAAGAGATTTATGCTGACACACACAGACATCAACAATCAGCTTATGAATCTCAACAATGGTGACAAGCACAAATATTTAGATAAACAGATCAATTCAGAACATCACTGAAAAGCTACTAATTCACAACAAAAACAACAGCAAAAAATAAAAGCAAATATTTAGAATTAAAATAATAGGACAATTCAGCTGCATAATTTATTCATGTTGCAATGCATGCTGGGAGTTTTATACTATGCTGGTACCCAGCATGCATTGCAGCAAGGTACTTTTGATTGTCACCATTGTTGAGATTCATACGCTGATTGTTGATGTCTGTGCACTCTAAAAAATGCTGGGTTGTTTTTTAACCCAGAATGCTGGGTCAAGTCTGTTGGGTAATTTTGTTGGGTTATTTTATCACATTTTAAACACCTTTGGGTAGTTTTAATTTTCCAGTTTTTGGGTTAAACCTGCTGGGTCGCAACGCTGGGTTGTTTCGCGAGCTTCCCGCCTTGGAGATGTTTAAATTCGCTCCCAAGCTGTCATTTTGAGAGGACAAAGGGGCAAAGCAGCTGGGTGCAACTGTTTTAAGGTAAGTTTATATAATGTTTTATTTTATTTTTTATTAATAATTAGTTTGAATTAGCACAATTATAACTTTTTTCGCACCAATAATTCTTAAACTTATATAGTCAGACTAAAATTGGTGATGCAACTTGTACGACAAACAGTTACCTCAGAATCAGATATTGACTCGCATAGTCATTTTAATGTGAGACGACAGATTAATACAGTTAATGATTCTGTATCACACGAAACTATGAAATATGTGAATATCTGTGAAAAAAGAGGAAAGAGTCGTTTCTGTCACTGACAAGCGTATTGAACAAAGTGAGTCGAGTCACTCAAAACAAAGCAATTAATTGAGTAGCCTAATATGACTCGCTGCTCTTAGGTAAAACGCCTGCAATTGTCCTTACCGACATGTAAAAGGCATAAAAAGTAGCCTACGTAAATGTCGTGGGACCGCAGGTATAAAAGAAACTACCATCCGGTTCAAATAAACCGGTTCACACTTGCAAGTTTGAAACAAAATGATTCCCGGAAATGAATCGACTTATCAGCACCGCGAACACTTTCAAAGTGCGTGCGTGCATCAGTGCCGTGGGTTGGACCAGTGAGATGATTTGGTGTGGTACAAAAAGTATTTTTTACATAGGCTACATAAATTCGTTTTTGGTAAGTGATGTAATTTAAAATTTCGTTTTTTTTTTCTAGTTAGAAAACCATATGGATATGAACTCTTCTCTTCGAGTGGCAGTTACCCAGTCTTATCGACAAGTTTAACGGTAAGTTCATGTTTATTATACACTTTTGCTGCTTTTACATCTATAATTGACTGCCTGTGATAATCAACTCAACCTCGCGGAACTTAACGCATATAAATTTGATCCGTGCTTATATAGGTAACGTACTTAGCTCACAAGGCTGCCAACTTCTGAATTAAGCTTGTGGTTCGATTCTGATCTTGATTCAATGTCGATTCATTTGGATATCAGTAGCTACATGTTCATTTTTTAAAGTAAAAAATTACTATTCTTTTTAATTTTTTCAACTTTAGTTAGTGTGTTGTGTTGCTGTTTGCATAAAAAAGATCTGTAAGGTTACAAAAATCAGTCACTCCAAAGGGAGATAGCCTATTTTATGTAACATAATTTTAAGTATTGCAATTAATTTAGAAAAATTGAATCAGTCTTTGGAAAATATTCCACAAGGTTATGTTTGTTGTTTTAAATCTTCAATACAACATAAAAGGCAAGGTATTTAGTATCATTATTGCATATTTATTTTTATGTCTGTAGCTTATTGCACAAACTTAGAATATTTGTTGTAGCTGGTCCTGTTTCTGAGATGTTATGTCTCTTTTCTGCAGAGAATAGAGGTGATGTTGCTCTTTTGGTCCTTCCCCTTCTTCTTCCTGCCACAGTGTATTGGCCAGAAGGTAAATCGGCCATCTATTGACGAAGCTAGAAAGGCTTTCATTGATCTTCATCTAGTAAGTATAAAACCGCATAACTGCTATTTAAATTGCATTGTAACCTGTCTGGAACTGCCTGTGCATTAAGCAAGGGGTACATCCAGCCAGTTGATATTGCAGAATAAACTTCAACAGGGTAATCAACACAAAGTGGAGGGATCTCGTATCACCCTGAAGGAGTTTATTTTGTAATGAAAACTGACTGGATGTACATTACCTCAAAACAATTCCTGTTAAGCAACTTTGATCCTAGACAAAAAAACAAGATCAAACAAGACATAATGTAAAGCATACCACTTATTATATGGCTTTTCGCCAAATCAAAATATTGATTGTTGAAATCATGATAAACTCCATTTCATGATAAACTTCACACAGTTATTGAACTGAATTGAATCAACACTGAACTGACTTCAACTGAATAATGAAACCGTTGCCATTTAAACAATCTGTATTTTTGTGTTTATTTTCTTTTATAGGTCGGAACACACATGGTGGATTTTCTAAACCGGGCAGAGTCTACAAAACCCGTGTCTAAGAGTCGTCTTCTTCTTCGGAGTCAAAAAAAATGTAAATTTCACTGTGTACATACTGTAAAATAGGCCTACAATTTTGCACATCTGTGAATTTCACTTTAATTTCCTAAGAATTAAATGGTATAAATTACATTGTTGATCTCAAAAGATAAATAAAACTGTCTGCACACTTGAATCCTTTCAGCAAATTTAATAGCCAAGCTTTCGGTCTTCAATAAATTACATTGTTCAAAATTAATTTTCTTTCTTTCTTAACTGTATTTGACTTTATTTAACTATAATTAACTATAATAAACTTTATGTGTACATTTTTGCATATTTTAAAAATGATTTTGCATTTGCTGGCTTTAAAATGAATTGTCTGTTGATTTCACTGCATATTTAGACCGTTACACATGTAATAGTTAAATGTATAAATGTCATTGTTCAGAACTAATCTTCTTTCTTTCTTTAATTGTATTTGACTATTTAATACTTGATGTATTTTTAAATGATTTTGCATTTGCTGAATTTAAAATATAATTGCCAATGTCACTGTATTTAAACCGTTAAACATGTAATAGTTTTAGAACTAATCTTTATTTATTTATTTAAACTGACAATATTGAACTACTTTGATGTCAGCACTAAATTATTTTTGCATTTAAATATAATGTGCAGTTTGTTGTCGTTGCCAATTTTAACACATTTGTGAATGTCAGTTGACAAGCATTAAAAATTATTTTAACAATCTAAACATGTTCTTCATTGTTTCTTAATTCAAAGTTTTACAGTAAAGCACAGGTGAAATTTTAAGAAAAAGAAAAATAACCCAGCAAAAATAACCCAGAATAGCAAATCCATTAATGGTAAAAAAATTACTACATCTTGGGTTTCTAGACAACCCAGCCTGCTGGGTTAAAATGTCACTGGGTTAATTTAACCCAGCATGTGTTCTGTCCAATATTTACCCAGCACTGGGTTGCCAATTGGGTTGTTTTTAACCCAGCCAATTTTAGAGTGTGTGTGTCATCATAGACTGACTTTTTCGTGCTCATGTTTGTTAAAGTTTTCTAACTGATTGTTATATTATTGCTAGATCTCATGCTGCAGTAACGTACTCGGTTACTAACGTAACCTCGGTTCTCTCTAGAAGAGGGAACGAGTACTGCGTTTTATCAAAACGCTGCGGGAAAAGTCTCTTTTCACGATACACTGAAGCAAAAATTATCCTTTAATTTTCATATATGTAAAACGCGTTGCGGCAGCAGCAGACAGCTGAAGCAAGACGGCTTGTCCGCTCATTGGCTGCTCTGCGGCAACTGCATAAGCCTATCGAGCGCAGGCTGATGCAACATCAGACCAATGAGGGCGCTTCGCGCCCTCCTCGCCACTTCCTGCCGAGACGGGCGTGGCTTACCTCTATAAAAGGAGCTCGAGAAGGCTGATTCACTAGATTTTGATCGCCGAAGCGAACCAGAGTGAACCCAAACGCACGGCAAGGGAACGCAGTACTCGTTCCCTCTTCTAGAGAGAACCGAGGTTACGTTAGTAACCGAGTACGTTCTCTTACGAGAGTTCTCTCGTACTGCGTTTTATCAAAACGCTGCGGGAACCCCTTGCAAAACGCCGTGCGTGCTGGGATAAAAACACTGATCACCGGAAGCTATTTCAGGCATACAGTGCATAATCACCAGATAGACTCACACAGAGTCAGGGAATAAGGGGGGGCCTTAATTCCCTATATTGTAGCGTCCGCAGGCTTAACATGACCTCACAGGGAGAGTCTAAAGACAGGAGGGGTTTCCTCCGTCCTTATATAGACATGTCCACAGACGCGAATATGACATCACATAGCCAGGGTAGGGAGCCTGCACTAATGTGGGAAAACGTGGGTCTTACACAGTTCTGCCCAGTATAGTCGGTAGCGCATTGCGCCTGTAAATAGATTACACAGACAAAAGCTTAGCCTGTAAGGCGGGAACCTCTAGGTTATAAAACCTGATAAATGTAGACGGAGAGGCCCAGCCTGCCGCCGTACATATATCCTGTAAGGAAATCCCGCTGGACCAAGCCCACGAGGAGGCAACGCCTCTCGTAGAGTGCGCTCTGACTCCCAACGGGCATTGAATGCCCTTGGCAGTATAAGCCAGCGCTATGGCGTCAATTATCCATCTGGATAGACTCTGTTTCGAAACAGCCGTTCCTTTGGAACGTCCGCTGAACGAGACAAAGAGCTGCTCTGTCTGTCTGAAGGCAGCAGAGCGGGACATATAAGTCCTTAAAGCCCTAACAGGGCAAAGAAAACTCGAGTCCCCTTCCTCGCTCGACGCCGGCAGGGCAGCCAGGGAAATGACCTGAGCCCGAAAAGGCGTGTTGAGGGATTTCGGCACATAGCCGTGCTTAGGTTTGAGTATGACTTTAGAGTCATTAGGACCAAACTCCAAGCACGTCGGGCTCACGGAGAGCGCGTGCAGATCACCTATGCGCTTCACTGAAGCGAGAGCCATCAAAAACACTGTTTTGAAAGACAAATGTTTGAGGCTGATTGATTGGATAGGCTCGAAAGGGGCACCTTTCATGGCCGCCAGGACCGTAGAAAGGTCCCACATAGGGACTGAAGGAGGTCTGGGTGGATTCAGTCTCCTAGCTCCCCTGAGGAAGCGGATGACTAAATCATTCCTCCCCAGTGACTGACCCAGCGTTGAACCGGAGAACGCTGAAATAGCCGCCACATACACTTTGAGCGTGGAAGGGGATCTGCCCTTATCCAACAGCTCTTGTAGGAAGGAGAGAACCTCCGCTACCTCACATTCGAGGGGTGAAAGGCTCCGAGCTGTACACCAGCCGGAGAAAACCGACCACTTTGAAGCGTAGAGCCGCCTGGTCGACGGCGCTCTAGCCTCCGTGATGGTATTCATGACTCCCTCTGCGAGACCAACGGGTATCCGTTGAGCGCCCACACATGAAGGGACCACAGTTCCGGGTGTGGGTGCCAGATCGAGCCCCTGGCCTGCGAGAGGAGATCTCTCCTCAACGGCACTGGCCATGGAGCGATGTCTGCTAACTGCATCAGAACTGGGAACCATACCTGGTTCTTCCAGAACGGTGCTACAAGCAGCACTGGGCATTCTGTTTCCCTGACCCGTTCCAACACCTGTGGCAGGAGGGAGACAGGGGGAAAAGCGTATAGCGGGCAGCGCGGCCACCTTTGGGACAGCGCGCTGTCGGTCTTTGAAAAGAATGCGGGGCAGTGAGCGTTTTCGTGGGACGCGAATAGGTCCACCTCCGCTTTGCCAAATCTCTCCCACAACAGCCGGACTGTTTGTGGGTGTAGAGACCATTCGCCTGTAGGAACGTTGTTCCTGGACAGTCTGTCCGGGCCCACATTCAGAAGCCCGGGCACATGTACTGCTCTCATAGTAGGAGGCGTTTCGCCAGCCTGTACAGGGATATGGAATTCAGACCGCCCTGGCGATTTATGTAGGACACCACTGCCATGTTGTCCGAACGGACTATGACGTGTTGGTCCTTGATGTGGGGACAAAAACGCGTCAGCGCGTTGTGCACTGCCAACATTTCTAGGCAGTTTATGTGTTGGAGCTTTTCTCGTTCCGACCATAGGCCGAAGAACGGTCTGCCCTCGAGCAGCGCTCCCCATCCCGAGGTGGATGCGTCCGTAGACACCATCCTCACCCTCGAGGAAGTCCCCAGGCTTACACCTGATTGGTACCAGTCGTTCGCCATCCAAGGCACCAGGGCTGTGACACAGTCCTGATCGACCTTGAGGCGTAAATGACCGGACACCCACGCTCTGCGCGGTACCCGCGCTTTCAACCAGAACTGCAGTGGGCGCATGCGGAGCAAGCCCAGCCGGAGAACTGACGACGCTGAGGCCATGAGACCCAGCATCCTTTGAAATTTCCTGAGCGGGGTGAAAGCGCCGCGGCGGAAAGACTTCGCCGCGCGCTGAATGTTCAGCACGCGCTGTGGCGACAGCCGCGCTGTCATAGACTGTGAGTCCAGAACTATACCCAGAAACGGAATCGTTTAACTGGGGATCAGTGAACTCTTCGCCCAATTGACCGTGATACCAAGATTCTCGAGGTGATCGAGTAAAATGGCTCTGTGCTCTATGAGCTGAGATCGTGATTGGGCTAGGATCAACCAGTCGCCCAAATAGTTCAGCACTCGCATGCCTCTGAGTCTGCGTTCATGCATTTCGTAAATGTACGAGGTGCCAGGGACAAGCCGAAAGGCAGGACTGTATACTGGTATGTCTGACCCTCGAAGGCGAATCTCAAGAATCGCCTGTGATGTGACGCTATCTGTATTTGAAAATACGCGTCCTTCAGATCTATCGACATGAACCAGTCTTCCCGGCGAATATGCGCGAGAATTTTGCTGGTTGTGAGCATTTTGAAACGGCGTTTCACTAACACTCTGCTCAGTCGTCTGAGATCCAGAATGGGTCTGATACCGCCGTCCTTTTTGGGGACTAGAAAGTATCTGCTGTATATCCCCTGTTCGCTTTGAGCTCGGGGAACAAGCTCTATCGCCCCTTTGCTTATCAGTTTCGATATTTCGGCGCGAAGTAGGTGTGCTACATTCAGCGGTACCGAAGTTTCGACGCGCGCTGTGAAGCGCGGAGGGCGTCGATGAAACTGTAGCGAGAAGCCTCTCTTTATAATGCCTAAGACCCAGTCCGAAACCCCTGGAAGCGCTGCCCATGCATCTGCATGGTTGGCTAAGGGCCGGATACAGAGCGCGCTCTGTTCGCCGTGCGACAGAGGTGCTACGGGGCTCATAAACGTAGGCGTTATGCCTGCGGCATTTGAGGCGGGGGGCGCGCTTAATACAGCGGGCGGAGCGCTCGTCCTCGACCTTACAACAGTGTTTGGCTGAGTGAGGGAGGGCTGCGCGAGTCCCGTGGGACTCATGTGTGCAAGTAGATGTGGGCTGGAAGCGGGCACATTTACTGCTTGGGGCGCGCTGCCTGTGTAAGCAGCGCGCGCGCTCACAGGTCTCGTTTTTACAGAGAGCCTGTGATCTGATAGACATAGTGTTCGTGGGCACTGAGTAGTGGGCACTTTTACTATGTGGGGAGCGCAATCGACCTGAGTCGATTTTATTTGCGCGAGCCCTGAGTGCAGGGCTGTGCTTGTGTGTAGGGATGGGCACTGAGGAGTGGGCATCGACACTACATTTATAGCACCATCGGCCGTGGCCGGGACACCAGAAATCACACTCTTTTCGGGATATATCTGGGTAGCCGTAAAAACGGCTTTTGAGTGCAGGCAAGCGGGCACTTGTACAGGCTTGCGCTTTGCAGAAAACGCTGGAACAGCCGCGAAACTTGGGGCTGAAACAGCGAGGCGCTTGGGTGGGAGGCCGGCCGCAACGGGACTCACACACCTGCGCTTTCCTAGGCGGGCTACTTCTTCGGGACCTCTGGTTTCACCGCAATCCTCGGTCTCGGCGCGCGCGCGGGGCGCCGGGCGCTCGATCGAGAGCGGGGTCTCGAGCTGCGCTGTTGTGGCTGCTGCGAAGAGGAGGCCGAAGGCGGGGGCTGAGGCCGTGAGGTTCGCGGGGTCCGTTTATCACGACTCGTCGCGGAACCAGAGCGCTTCGGTAGGAAGTGCTTGAAGGCTTGGGACGCTTTCTGGGCTTCAGTAAATCTCTCTAAGAACTCGGAGAGAGAAGAACCAAAGAGGCCATCGGGAGACAGCGGGGCGTCGAGAAACGCGGTGCGCTCGGAATCGGCCATCTCCGTGAGCGTCAGCCATAAGTGCCTCTCAGCGACAGTGGCGGAAGCCATACAGCGTCCCATGGCTTGTGCGGCAGCTTTGGTGGCTCGGAGCGTGAGGTCCGAAGCACTCCTCAAATCCGCAATACAGACAGCATCAGGCCCAACCTCGTCCCATTTACGGAGGAGATCACCCTGGAAAATCTGTAATGTAGCCATGGTGTGTAGCGCTGACGCGGCTTGCCCAGCAGCGGAGAATATTCGCGCGAGCAGCGTCGACGTCATGCGGCAGGCTTTTGAAGGCAACACCGGTTTAGTCCGCCGTCCAGCAGAGGGCGGGCACAGATGGGTCGCTATAGCCTGTTCCACCGGCGGCATAGAGAGGTAGCCTCGGTCATTCGCCTTGTCCAGAGAGGAGAACGCAGGCGACACAGATGAGCGCGTTCGCGCAGAGTAGGGCGCGTTCCAGGCCTTCGCAACTTCTTCATGTAACTCAGGAAGAAAAGGAGCGGGCTTAGATTCCGGAGAAGTGCGCTCACCAGGGAGGAAGCTACCATCAAGCCGGGTGCGAGAGGGGGGCTCCGGTGCAGACCACTCGAGGCCGAGGCTCGCCGCGGCCAAAGCGAGTACTCGCATGAGCTCCGTCTCAATGTTGGCTCTCTTTGAGGGCTTTCGGGCAGGAGGCGCGAGATCCTCAGAGCTCGCCCAATCCTCGCTGCCTGAAGCCAGGAGAGAACAGGAATCCTTTTCCCCCGACGCGGCCTCTGAAGCAACTTCCTCTGATGAAGCGGCGGCAGACTGCGGGCGCTGAGCATCAGGAAGTGAATCGGGCGAGGCCGGTGAAGCTGGCGGGCGAACCGGCGAGCTTGGTCGGGCTGGAGAGGGTTCCGGGACCCGCTGCGAGCGGCGCTTCTTACGGCGCGGCATCGCGGCGGAGAATGCAGGCTTCGAAAAGGATGCCAGGCGGGTCCTCAGAGCCACCATAGGCAAAAGCTCGCAGTGAGGGCAGCCGCCGTCAGCGAGCGCGAGCGCTGCATGGTCCTCACCGAGGCAGGAAACACAGATGACGTGGTCGTCTCCCTCGGCGAGTGGGGCTCTGCACGAGCCGCAGGATTTAGGCATCTTTAGAAAGACGCTGCTCTTTTAGGGGGTGAGTGCTACGAGAACACTACACACACACACAAAACAGAGCAACAGTAAAGGATATGGGCGTCGGAAAGCGCAGCAGGTACGGCTGTAGAAGGCGGCGTTGGCCAGCGGCTTCGAGGGCTCGTCCCGCTGAAGTGCTTGCTTCAAACGACGCTGCTTCCGTGATCCAGCGATGCGTGCGCTTCGCTGAAGAGATTAAAATCAAGTGAATCAGCCTTCTCGAGCTCCTTTTATAGAGGTAAGCCACGCCCGTCTCGGCGGGAAGTGGCGAGGAGGGCGCGAAGACATCAGTGGAACAGGTTATTTAATGATGATTGTAAACAATCACCAGGTAACCATCATCACCTGGGGCCTGTACCATGAAGCTGGTTTAGGCGGCTAGCCAGCTATGTTTCAGCCTAGTTTCCGCCAACCCGGGGTTTTAGGTACTATGAAAGTAGCTCGGCTTTAATCGGTGTTCGTTGCCATGGTATCTTACGCTGCACGGCTAACCTGCTCCGGGGCAGGCTATGTTCTGGATTCAAGATCTCAGACTGAAGTTTGACCAATCAGCTGAGAGCAAAGAAACATATAGGTGACGTAACTTATTCCAAGTGTCTGTTGCAATGACTTCACCTTTTCTTCCAAATCCTGTGGACATCTCAGCGCAAATTGTTTGACGAGCACTTCGTAGAGAAAGAGTTTTTAGCCAAACAAAATGCCCTTGCCTTTCCTGATAGTTACTTGTATGAAAGATACAGATTTTCCGCGGAAGGAATGTCTTATCTTTGCGAACTTCTTGAGCCGCACATAAAGAATTTAACACGTCGAATTCATGCACTTACTGTACCGCAAATTGTATTGCGTTGCGTTTTTATTTTTATTTTTTGCAAGTGGTACATTCTTGCACGGTGGGTGACGCACAGAAGCTAGGGGAAAACATATGTTTGTCGAACCATTCGCAAGGTAGTCCTCGCTCTGCAGGAGTGCATGAATAGTTTCATTAATAGTGTTCCCCGGACATTTATCGACCATGTCCATAAAAGAGGGCTTTTATAAAATTGCCGGTAAGATATATTGATAGGGTGACATCACATGAACACTTGTTTTTTTGTTTTTTCAAAAAGCAAATTTCACAAATGTAATATACAATATAATACATGTTAAGAATTATTTTGAATCTTTTTTATTATTATTCTGTTAATCTTATGATAGGATTCCCAAGTCATTGCAACATGTATGCAGTCTATCTCCACTGCTCTTGGGGAACATGAGGCAGATTATGTTAATAGGAAGTCCTATCACAGCCTTAATGCTCAGGTAGAGATATGTTAGATGATTATTTTCTGTGAGATGAATCTTTAAATTAATAGTAACTTTAACAGATATAACAATGATCTACTAAACACTTCATCTGCAGACGACTTGTGGTCATGAACATATGATCAAGTTTGGATGCCAAATGGCCTGGCTCCAGTGCTTGTCTCACAAATTTTCCATGAGTCTGTGTTGTGTCAGCGCTTTGAGGAAAGCGAGATAAATTTGGTACAGTACAAAACACTGTTAATTTGAACTGAGCTAGAAAAACCTACACAATAACCCCCTATCATGACCCTCAGACAGGTCCACAGCACCGCTTCAATGTGGCCCTCAGTAAAACCAGAGTGAAGATAGAGATGACCTTTGGCATCCTAAATGCATATTTCAACTGTGTTCGGCCCTTAAGAGTCACCAGAGCGGGCATCACAGATAGTGGCTGCATGTGCCATTCTGCACAGTATAGCCACCAGTAGAAAGGAGCGAGAAACACCACAAAACCAGCTTCTCCCCGATGAAACTGACCCGATCATACTTGACCACCCAGCTGGTGCAGATGTAGATGCAATCACCAAACAATATTACACTTAATAAAAGCACATTGAAACTGCAGATAGGTCTCAAACTGTTTTATTGGTTTTGTGGGATGGGAGGGAGAAAGAGAGCAATTAATAAATATTCATACTAAAGTGTTACTTGGTTAAATAAGTTATACTAATATATATATATATATATATATATATATATATATATATATATATATATATATATATAGTCTGATATGAGTCTGTTTCCACCTGAAACATAATTCCACCACAAACATGATCATTACAAGTTTTCTGGAGGCTCATCAAAATCACAAAAAGTTCCTTGACTTCCTACAATCACAGGACTGACTGTAATTTATGTCAAGGGTTTTAAATCCTTACACATTTCTTCTGAAGGCCATTGAGGTAGAGGCCTCAGTTTCTGGGGCAGGTTGTGAAAAATCCTACAATAAAAGAGATGTGTAAGGGCCAGTCCCTTTTTTATGCCACACATTCAAATGTTTGCCATAATAAAAAGCCCAGTGCATTCACATCAGCAACTGTCTGAGAACACACAGACAGAGTGTCTTCATTTCCTCCACCCTAATAAATAAAAATAGGCCAATATAAAGCATAACTGTTGTAAAGCAGGTTATGTTTGGTGTTCTGTCTGCTGCATACTGACCTCTGTGTTGGAGACTGTGTGTGTGCTGGCTTCAACAGGGACACTGTATTTCCCTCTACTGCAGAACATACAGTCAGCCATATTTAAAACTTAAAAAAGTAGTAATGTATTGCACACGTACCCAGTGTTACTTGCTTAGAGGAGCCAGCACCAGGGTCAGATTGTACAGCACCTGTAATCCCATCCATAATAATCCCGTCCCTTATTGCCTACTCAGAGCCAACTCCTTCGCCACAGTGTATTCTGGTTTTCTGAATTTAACTCTTTATTTCTGTTTGCTGCAAACAAGTGTTTGTGATAAAATGTTCACAAAAGCAATAAAAGGTTGTGGTAAATACTCACCACTTTGAATTATATTTTTATATTTTGTCTTTATCTGCTGCCAAGAGCATTTGGAGTTGGGGTTGCATCTAAAAATCAATGAATATTAATCTTTCTTAGTACATACATGCTCATTTTTTATATATTATAAAAATAGGCTATAGGCTATATTACACATAGGCTACACATACATATACATACATATAGTACATACATAATTTTACATAAATATAGAACGTATTTGTTTAACTTACACATTAACAATCAGCAATCTTTCTCCAACAGTCTTCTCTTGCTTTGGCCGCAGAGACCGTATTGTTTCGAGGTTGAAATACATATTTAAATTCATCGTAATTCTGAATGATTATCTCTTGCTCCTCCACGGAAAAATATATCGCTCTCGCTCTACCCGCGATTGGTTGTTCAGTGTCGACGTCACTCTTTTATGTGCACGCGCGCGTGGAGTAATCACAGCTTAAGATCAAAGCCTGAGTTGACAGAGAAAGTTGATGAGCTGCATCATGGTACCAATAAAGCCTGATTGCATCGGTTTGTACATGTTCATGTTCATGGTACAGGCCCCAGATCTCATTTCACTTTAGCTTTCTTTGCTGCTGCAAATGTGTTTGACAAACACACTGTCACAGCAGACAAAAAAAGACAAAAAATAAAAGAAGAGTTAAGAGCCCAACTAATGGAAACACTAATCACTGTTATGGTGACTTCAAATGAAACACATTAGAGTTAAACCTCTGTTAATTCTCAATAAAACTTTTGTAGACGTCTGACAGAAATAAAGTCAGTCTGGTTAGTAATAAGTGAAGCTGGTAATGCTGTTTGTGGAGTTGTTTAATCCTCCTCTGCTGAGATCTTCACAGATTTAATGTCTTCTTTTCTCTTCAGTTGATTTCATCTGAGGCTGTGTCTGAAGTCAGTTGTAGTTCTTGTGTTTTTGCTCGTCTCTTTTTCTGTTCTCTTCTTTCCTTCAGTGATTCTGCTTGTTAACAGGCTTATTAAGGCTGAGATGACTCTATATTTAATATACACAGACTTTGTGGCTCAGATAAGGTCCAGTTCTGGTTTATTTCTTTGCTCTTGGCTGACATGTGGTATTGCTATGGCCTGCTTGTGGCCCAGATCTGGCAAACATGAGCGGTCCAGTCAAGTGCCATCATTCCACGCTGCATGTGGGCCAGATCAGCATTCCACAAGTGCCAGATGTGGGCGGGATCTGGGCCGAAACAATGTTGCTATGTGGGTTGACTGCTGTTAGGGAATGTTTCCCAGCTCATCAGTTTTTCATGAGTGTCTGTAACTTAGCCTACAGTTTTAAAGCCTGTTCACTGACAACACCTGCTCAGAACAAGTAGTCTAGGCCTAGTCATATTTTCGTTATCACACAATGACTGACATATTGTCACATTATAAACATCTCTCTCTCCAAAATAGGCTTAAATTTTATTAGCACTAAATAAATTCAAGTGTATTGCATAGTCGATGTTATAGGTCACTTTTAAAATCATCTCATATTTTATAATTATATACAGGCCATGGATGCATTAATCATTGCATCTGTCTTTCAAAGATGTCAGGTAAAAAGCAATTAAGCTTCCTCTCATTCGCCCTGAGAGGAGAGTCCCCTAAAAAGGCCAGGTTAGAGGATGCTGGCCCAGAGAAGGTGGTGAAAAGGGTAGCCCATTAGAGGAGGAGACAGAGGAAGAGACAGTGCAGGTGGAAGGCAACAAGTCCAAAAAGGCAACAAACACTTACAATAAACAACACCAGTCATAATCTCTCTCTCTCTCTCTCTCTCTCTCTCTCTCTCTCTCTCTCTCTCTCTCTCTCTCTCTCTCTCTCACACACACACACACACACACACACACACACACACAAACAAGCAAACAAACAAACACAAACAAACAAACTCACACGGAAATTGAATAAATACTTTGTATTTGTTATCTGAGCAATTATTAATAACAACAACAAAAACACTAAAAATAATATTATTAATGAAACACCCCCATTCCCGCGACCCGTCCAAACAACCCGCCCCCCCTTTGACCCCCTGACGGGTGGGGGGGGGATGTCACTCTTGCCTGTCTTCAAAACTTGAGAGCCCTGCATGTGCCATAGCTGTGCACAAGGCAACCTGCGTTCAAGTTTCAGCCCGAGGATTCAGGCTTATTTATTAATTAATGACATCATCACAGACTAGTCGACGGCAACTCGACTTAAATCACATAAATGTTGACTTAAAAAAAACAAAAAAAAACTGAAGTCGTTCAACCCCTACTCACTGATAAAGTGGAGGCATTTCAATCTCCGGGTATCAGCATTCCCATTCAGTCAGTCACGTTCGACGTTACGTCGATACTTACGTATTGGGGTCTCACATGGGAGCCCCAATCACCTCTGAGTAGTAAAAAAATGGGTCAATAAATTTTGGCGAGTGAGATTTGCATGTCAAGCTAAGGCCTATTCAGATTTTTGCTTCGGAGCCAAGTGGTTGCGCAAAGTGATCTCTTTCTTCCAATCGCCTAACAAAGAGCATTCTTCCTTATCTAAAAGAGCTTGCCTATGAGAGGAGGTCTTTCTTGCCAGTGAAAGGGCACATTCAGCAGTGTTTTCCCATTCATAAAAGGATTTTGCACAGTTACATGCAGCAATTCACCCCTCGGCATTTTGCTGCAGAAGAGCAGATTTCCCTATAAGAGCAAGCAAGCTTCTTTTTAAAGACGCCTCTCCGTCCATGCATTCTTGGATGCGGTCATTTCATGTCTTCATCTGATGGCCATGATCGCTGTCTCACATGTCTGGGCCATAAGCATGCTGATCTTTATATTTTCTTTTGTGTGTTTTTTCCTCTATTCTTGACTTTTATAGTTTATTTAATGTAAAGATTAGTATAGGGTTCTAGTAAGTAGCGTGCCATACGCAGGTTCACCTGGCTTTAGGTATGGCGTCCACAGGTCAAAGAACGTCATAATCTCTCCGCCATGGTTTTAGGTGCGTGCCAGAGGTGAGTGCTACAATTGAAGATGTTTTGATAGCGTTTGGTGAGCAGATAGGCTATGAAAATATCGTTTTCTCAAAACAGAAGCATTGTAAACAAGGTTATTGAAAATGGTTTGTGGGTGAAAGTAATTTTTGTTAATACTACTCCACTGTTTGTTCCGGCAACAAAGTGATTATTTCTATGTCACTCCGTTCATTGAAAACAAAGTCATAGTAACCAAGATAGCATGGTGTCATAGCATTGGTGATACAATTTTGAATTTTGATCCAAACCACCTTTTTTGGTTTTAGATTGACATTTCAATGTTTAAAGTGTGTTGGATTAGCATTGAAATTTTGATGAAAGCCAACAGCACACATGGGTGGAGACACAAGATCATTCAGGCATGTATCTCTGCAGACCATTTTGGGTGTTTCTCAATCAGTGGGGTGTTTTCAAACCACAATGGGCATTTTCAACCGCTTTACCTGATTTGCTCTAATCCACTGGGGGCTTGGTTTAGGGGCGGGCCTTCATGATTTTAGCAAGTCTGTTGAAGTTAATAGGTGTGTTCGACATCGGCTGCGGCTGGATGCACCCGATCGGCGAGAGTAGCCGCGTGCAGGCGGGAGGAGCTGCAAACGGAGACGTGAAGTCGGACACTTTCTGGTTCCCGTGGTGACCGCTCACGTGGTGTTTGCATACTTTACCACAGCTGAAGTGAAATAAATGCAATATTTGCCAAATAATAGATGTTTCAGAGACATTTTCATTCAATACTTTATGTACTGCTTCATACAGCGTCTGTTTGAACAAGAATAAAGTTCAACATAAGCTACTATCAATGAAGTGGAGTCTACGTTTTTTAATCAGTTTTAATTTGATAAACATGACACAATATAACATTGCAACGACATGAAAAGAGTGTTTACTGTTATAAAAAACTGATTTGAGAGCTTTAGAGGAACTAAAGGTGTTCGAATAAACACGAAACACACGTGATCGTTGTCATGCAGTGAATCCGGCCAATCGTGGAACAGCTGTGTCGTCATCAGCCCTCGTGCAGCCGCTCTTGAGAAGCTGCGCTGGCTGAGTTCTCCGGCTACTCTCGAATCGCTCTCGCGGTACTTTGATGGCATACGTCACAGTCACGTGGTGTCGGCGCTGTATCAAGTCATGCACTGCTTTAAGTCAGCCGCCGATCGGTCTGCGCAGAGCTGCATGAAGTCGAACAAGCCTGTTGTCGACAGCATATTCACCTGACCTGGGACTTGATGATATCCTGTGCCTTATCACTGCTTAATCAGGTAATCATTCATATTCCTGAATCTGTATTAAATTTGAGAAATGGAACTGATTTCCATTCAGTTTAGCTTGTTTCCACTGAAACACAGTCACAAAAAACATCTTGTGTTTATTGAGAAAGTGACTGACATGGCTATTTTCTTGTGATATTTAAAGAGATTAAGGTCTACATAAGGTGAATCTGTAGCTTCAAAGGGATAGTTCAGCCTGAAATTAAAATTATGTCATCATTTATTCACCCTCAAATTTTTCCAAACTGTATGAATTTCTTTCTTCTGTTGAACACAAAAGAAGATCGAGTGAAGAATGTAGGTAACCAGACAGTTCTGTCTTATGGCTACACAAAAGAAGATCGAGTGAAGAATGTAGGTAACCAGACAGTTCTGTCTGGTTGCCTACATTCTTCACTCGATCTTCTTTTGTGTAGCCATTGACTTCCATGGTATTCTTTTCCTACTATGGAAATCAATGGCCATCATCAACTTTTTGGTTACCAACATACTTTAAAATATCTTCTTCTGTGTTCTACCGAAGAAAGAAACTCTTACAGGTTTGGAACAACTTGAGGGTGAGTAAATGATGACAGAATTTTCATTTCGTGGTGACCTATCCCTTTTAAAAAATGTCCATTGAAAAAACCTAAGCTCTTTTATTCTACAAGATAAACTTGTTACTTGAATGCTGTATAGTTTCACAGAAAATGAACTGAGATATAGTTAATGGCTATAGCTCATATGTGTTTGTTCCTCTTCATGAAGAGTTTAGCTCCAACACCTGCCTGGAAGTTTTCATTGATCCTAATGACCTTGATTAGCTGCCTCGGGTGTGTTTAATTAGGGCTGGAGATAAAATCGGACACCCCTGCTATAGTGCTTTCTTTTGATATTGAAGCATTAATAGATTTTAGAAAAATAAATTAAATAAACAGAATTTAATGATATTTTAATCGTAGTTAGAATATTTTGTGTTCAGCAACTTTTTTTAAAAGTGAATCATATTGTGTTTAGTATATTAACATTCTTGAATGTGGCAACTGAATTGACTTGTTCTTGAGTAACATCATGCTTTCTTTTTCAGATTTCAGAGAACCCAAAGGAATAGAGGCAGTAGTCTGATGTAAGACAGATTTTTAAAAACCTGACAGAATTTTCATTTCGTGGTACTATCCCTTTTAAAAAATGTCCATTGAAAAAACCTAAGCTCTTTTATTCTACAAGATAAACTTGTTACTTGAATGCTATATAGTTTCACAGAAAATGAACTGAGATATAGTTAATGGCTATAGCTCAGAAGTGTTTGTTCCTCTTCATGAAGAGTTTAAAGGTGCCCTAGAATGTGAAATTGAATTTATCTTGGCATAGTTAAATAACAAGAGTTCAGTACATGGACATGACATACAGTGAGTCTCAAACACCATAGTTTTCTCTTTCTTATTTAAATCTCGTTTTTGAAAAACACCCCTGAAAAACAGGCGAATCTCCACATAACACCAACTGTGACGCAACAGTTGGGATCATTAATATGTACGCCTCCAAAAATTTGCATATGCCAGCCCATGTTCAATGCCAGGCGGAACTGCGCAGCCGAATCATCAGAAGTTCTGCAGGTGAAGAAACAAGCAGGAGGAGGATCATAGGGAAAATGGCAGATCTATCTATAATCTATCTATAATCGGATACCTCTACAGTTTAATTCGAAGTTGTTAGTTGCTCTGCCCATTTCACCACGGACTGTTTTTCTAACCTGGAACAATATCAAGCAGCCAGGCTTCTCTCGGCGTCTCAAACGGACGAAGGGGGCAATTTCAACTAACGTTATATTCCCGCAAGCGGTAAGTAGTGATTTTATTAACGATAATTTACACTGTGTTATCTAGATCCAGCGCGATATTGTTTTTTCCTCGAGAGATATCGTGGCTTGCAAACGAGCGAACGATGGCAGTTGCTCAGTGTTTGGATGTACAAATGAACACAAAAATATTTTTTTAGCTCCTTCATTCGAGCCTCTGAAGAATCAGTGGGTTATGTGAATTTCTGATGTGTAATTGTTCAAGTTCAGACAGATAATCTTTCTCTCAAAGTTGTTCAACACTGTTTATGCATCAGTAAATCGCGTTGCAGTGATAAGATCTTCATTCACGCGATCAACAGGCTGTCATCTGCTCAATGCTCATCACTGCAACCTTTTATGTGATGGGAATAGATCTAAATACTTAAAAAACTTCTCATGATTCGTTAATCCCGATAGCTGTAATAGTAAAAACGTATAAAAGCTGTAATAGTAAAAGTTTTCCAGATAGCTCTACATGTAATGCCAGATATTTCATATGCAAGCATGTCAGCCAATCACAGCAGTGGGCAACAACACTGAAGTCTCACAGCAGACACGCCCCCTCAAACTGAGTGTTCAAATCAAAGGATGAAATCAGGCTAGGAAATATGCCTTTTATTTCTAAATTATAACAAATTTTGATCTAAAAAACATACTAACATTATAAGGGCACCCCAGGAAACATTATAAAATAATAAAATAATCCATTCTACGGCACCTTTAACTCCAACACACCTGCCTGGATGTTTTCATTCTTGAATGTGACTGTATGTAGGACAACGTTTTTTCAATCCTTTTCCTATTTAGCACCAAAACTTTGGAACAGTCTTCCTAACATTGTCCGGGAAGCAGACACTCTGTCAGTTCAAAGCTAGACTAAAAACACATCTCTTTGACCTAGCATACACATAACACACTATAGACTTTTATAATTCAATGTTAGGCTGCATAGATTAGGTCAGCCGGAACCGGGAACACTTCCCATAAATCCTGATGTACTCGTTACATCATAAGAAGAATGGCGCTACGCTAATATTAGTGTCTATGTTTATCACTAATAAACTGCAAAAAGTCTGCAGAGGTTTACTGCAGTCCGCCGGATCCAGGCTGTATCCAGATCTGATGAAGGACCTGCGCCTGGACGCGACGACAACGCAGTCCTGAAAGGTCAACTAGTATCTCCCCTGTGAAGGCCTCCCTCACCTCCCTTTACCTCTCTACAGATAAAGCGTTGTCAGGATAATTCCGGTTCGCGTGGAAGCGATAAAAATTCTGTATTATAAATTTTAAGGCCAGACAAGTCGTATGTTGAGGGTTGATTTGTAGGGAATGACTACACGGCTGCGCACATATATTCAAACGCGCATACCTATAGACTGCATGTCTAGTGCATGTGCACGCCATCAGCGTTCTCACTGGTTCGCGTTTTTGAAGTTTGCGCAGAAAGAACTTAAGAGTTTTCTGTTAAAACGGTGTCGTGTTAGCGGCCCCTAAGTTAATAACTAATGATCATTGCGATGGAAATGAATCAATAAAGCCAAAACAATCTCTGTTACTTTAATTTCCTATTATCAATATAAAGCTGCTTTGGAACAATCTACATTGTTAAAAGCGCTATATAAATTTAAGACTTGTTCTTAAGTAACATCATGCTTTCTTTTTCAGATTTCAGAGAACCCAAAGGAAAAGAGGCAGTAGTGTGATGTAAGACAGATTTTTAAAAACCTGAACCCTCCCAGATAGCATGTAACCATTGAAACAATGTTGAGTCAGTAGCCCCGTTTACATGCACACTTTTTTGCTATTCTGATTGAGATCGTTCTGATTGACGGATTCCGGTTGACTGTTTACATGGGATGTTATCTAAACCGATCTGGTGTTTACATGTGCTGACGCTTTCAATCGAAGTCATTTTGTGACATGCGCACACAGCTTGTCTGCCGAATCTGGAAGCTCATTATTTCCACGTTTTCAATCCTGTCAAGAAGAAAAAAGCCCTGGGCCTGACAATATAAGCAGTCGCCTGCTCATCTCTTGTGCAGAGCAGTTAGGTCCAATTTTTCATTATATTTTCCAGATGTCCCTAGAGCAACAGAGAGTGCCGAACATATGGAAACAGTCAACAGTTATTCCAGTGGCCAAACTAAATCATCCAAAATTATTAAATGACTTTAGGCCAGTAGCTCTGACCTCTTTAGTCATGAAGTGTTTTGAAAAACTGGTTAAAAAAGTTATACTTACAAAAACAGAGAATCTCCTAGATCCACTACAGTTCGCTTATAGGGCTAAGCGAGGGGTAGATGATGCCACTACTACCTTGTTAAACTTACTATTCAAACATCTTGAAGGTAGTAAAACACACGCAAGGATTTTATTTGTGGATTTTTCATCGGCTTTTAATACAATCCAACCACATATTTTAGTTGATAAGCTCTTAAAGAACTTTGACCTTGATTTTAATATTGTGGGATGGATTCTTGATTTTTTAACCGACAGAACTCAGAGAGTGAGGGTGAATGGTTGCTTGTCTGAGGAAATGTCATCATCCACTGGGTCTCCTCAGGGGTGTGTCCTCTCACCTCTCCTTTATAATTCTTTATTCTAACGATTGCCGTAGCCAGCATGAAAATAGACATATTTTAAAATTTGCCGATGACTCTGCTATTGTCAGTCTCCTCTCTAATGAGGAAAGTGACCATGGTCCTGTTGTGGATGATTTTGCACTTTGGTGTGATAGGGCATTCCTTCAACTAAATGTCGAAAAGACAAAGGATATGCAGATTGATTTTAGGCGTAAGTCATCAACTCCACAGACCACTATTATAAATGGGAAGACGGTGGAATTCGTAGAAACATACAAGTATCTAGGCAGTTTGATCGACAATAAGTTAACTTTTACCTCTAACACTGAAATGCTTTGCAAAAGAGGCCAACAAAGACTGTTTTGTCTTCGCAAACTGTCAAAATTTCGTGTTGATAAGACTCTCATGACCCTTTTTTATAAATCATACATTGAGTCTGTTTTAACATTCTCATTAATTTGCTGGTATGGTAGTCTCACTGTCAAGGCAAAAACTGCCCTCTCCAATATAGTGAAGGTCAGTAGTAAAATTATAGGTGTTCAGCAGAGTAGCCTTTCTCTCCTGTATGATAGACAGGTAGTTAGGAAGGCCAACGCAGTTATCTCTGATAGTTCCCACCCCCTTCATTCTGAGTTCCAGATATTGCCTTCCGGGTCTCGGTACAGATTACCTCCAGTGAAGAATAACAGATATAAGCATTCATTCGTCCCGAGAGCCATCTTGTTTATGAATTCAGCCCGGAGGAGTAGACAGACTATAACTATTAAATAGTGATGGGGTTATTATTATTATAATATGTATAGTATTGTTGTTTTTGATGATGTTGTTGCCGAAATGGGGATGGTTATGGAAATGTTGCTATACTATGAATTGTCAGATGTTACTTTAACAAGGGCCTGTTACATTAAGTATTTCTTATGTGTTTTTGTCTTGTATTTGTGCATCTGTGATTGTCCTGTGTTTATCTTGCTGCAAAACCAATTGCCCTATGGGGACAAATAAAGTCTAAAGTCTAAAGTCTAAAGTCTAAGATGGTGCATCACTTAATTGTCGCGTTTAGTTGTAGGCATGAGATGTGTTTCCACTGTCGGGCCAGTGCGAGCCATAAACGTGGCATTTTATTGTATTGTGTAGGCTATTGTTCTTTGTTAATTATTGTCTTGTTTTGTATTTGCATCAGTTTTTCATTCTCATACTCATATCACACTCATTATAGCATATAATTAAATATAGGCCATCATTATTGTAAAAAAAAAAAAAGAAGAAAAAAAGGAAGTTTTATCAGAAAACTGATCAGAAAGAAATCACTGGAAACAGCCTGATCGATCGCAAAACAAGAGCGACTGTTTGCTGGCATTTTTGTTGTTTAATTGAATATTTAAAACCCAAGAATAGATGTTTTACCACAGGTTTAATATAAAAATCGATACATTTATCATAATGAATTAATTTGTGTCAAAATTGCACATTAGTCACAGAAATAAAGTGGTTTACCGTTTATGACGTTTGTGAACGTTTACAAAAGAAAGAGGACACAAAACTTATTCGCGTCTGTTTCTGTTTATTTGGTAGCCTAGTAACAGGACCTATTTACATCACATTTAGAAAGAATGTTCATTTCTACAAATATGCCACCAAAAATATGACCTGAGGAGCTTTAGCACTCTCTCCCAGAAGGATACAGTTATATTTTCAGTCAGAGAAAAAGAGGATAGTCCGAGACATAGGCTACTGAAAGATAAAATAAAAACAGGATTATGATTTGTCTGATTTCTTCAAGCGTACATATTTACCATGTTTACTATGGTAATGGTTAGCGTGCATAGTTTTTTGCATCGGGTATAAATATTCCTACCTTATTAGGTGATCAGAATCCACAATGGATCACAAACAGAAGGCATTATGTTAGCTGACAGAATTATCTGGCGCAAAACCAGGCATGCGCAGAAAGACGTACGCTCAAAGTAATCGGATCAGCTCGTTTACATGGTGTAATCTTTCGTTTGATCGGTTCATGAAAAGGTTTATTCCACCCCCTTCAATCCGACTGAAATTTCAATCGGTTTGAGCATTTTTATTCCGATTGAGGTGTTGACATGGAGCATTTTCATTCTGATTGGACTTGCACCTGGTTATAATCGGAATACAATGCTACATGTAAACGGGGCTACTGTTGATGCGTCAACGCTGATTACATTGAAATGACGCTAGAAAGTGATGTTGCTTTAGCATCACTCTTGCACCCTCGGTTAATATTGAAATAATGTTCAGATTTCAACCACAAATCAATAGTGTTAATATTGCTTCAACATTACAAAGGTATGTTGTTTCAACATCACTTTTGCACCCTCGGTTAATATTGAAATAATGTTCAGATTTCAACCACAAATCAATGGTGTTAATATTGCTTCAACATTACAAAGTGATGTTGTTTTTGCATCACTCTTGCACCCTCAGTTAATGGTGAAGCAATGTTGAGATTTCAACCAAAAATCAACGGTAATAGTATTGATTCAACATTACAAAGTGATATTTTATCAACATCACTTTTGCATCCTCAGTTAATGTTGAAACTGTTGAACAAAAAATCAATAGTAATGCTGCTGAATCAACATTACACTATGATTGATTCCACATCACCGATGCTGAATCAATACTGAAATTAACAAAAATAATCAATGGTAATATTGAATCAACGTTACACTAAGATGTTGAATCTACATCACTGCTGTTGAATCAACTCTGAAATTAACAAAAATAATCAATGGTAATATTGTTGAATCTATGGAAGTAAAATAATGTCAAATGTTTTTGAAATAAAAAAGCCTGTTGAATTGCACTACTTGAAAAATTAGGCATTGCATTAACCATGCTTGCATTTTAATGCATTGTATTTTTAGGGCTTGCATTTTTATGGGCTGAAATTCAACATGGTTGAATATTTAAAGGGATACTTCACCTCTGGGAAGATGAATGTGTATTTAAAATAGGTCATTTAAGTAGAAGAAATGTGGAGAAATTTTTGAATTTGGAGCTTTCTAGACTGAGAAAAGCCAGAAAATGTATTTTTGGCTTATGTGGATGAAAGACAACAACTCCCAGAATGCACTTGCTTCGCTGCCTTAGGAGGCCACGCCTACCGGTTAGAGAGCACAGTTGAAAACAACAAGGCTAGCCTAAGTAAGTGATGAGTTTGCCAGGGATTTAGAGACCCAAAATGTCCGGGATTCGGCTTTTGCGTTCTACAGTCGCCATTCATCATGTTTACTGTGGCGAGCAGGACGAGGCTGACGGCCGCGGGAGAACGGCGCGAGGCCGATGGCGTCATTACTGAGACGCGCCGGGTCTCGCATCTCTCACGGAGGAGCGGAAATTTTCTTAGCAAGGGTAAAACGCACATCAACCGATCACTTGTTTAGCGTTCATGTAAACACTACAGTCAGATTCACCGATCGGAATTAATTCAGTTAGATTGAAACGAGAGGTGTGCATGTAAACAATGAATGGCGACCGCAGAACGCAAAAGCTGAATCCCGGACATTTTTAACAGTCTCGCCCGCCGGACAAGTCCGGGAAAAGGAAGATGGTAACCCCTACTTACTCAGCTTTCTCCTATTATTCAGCTTTCTCCACAGAACAAGAGCATGCTAGCTTAGCTTCCAAAGAAAGACGGCTGATACTGTGTACATTCTGTGAGTGAGATCCCACCCTGTATGGGCGGGTTGTAAACATGCGGAACAACGCCATCTACTGGCTGTAGTCTTTAGCCTCTGGACAGAAAATCCTCCGATGACGCAAAATGACGATTTTTGCGTCATCGGAGGATTTTTTCCAGACAAAAAATACATAAATCTCTCCTCTCAGGGGGATATGAGGGGGGAAAGCATGGTAATTCGAAAATACTACAGGTTTTCTACTAATACAAAGCTTAATGCTAAATCCTGAAGTAACCCTTTAAGCTGTGAATATTTCAATTAAAAACATTTCAAACACATTTTCATTATTAAAAATTCAATAATCCATATTCACATTTCATATTTCACTTCCAAAATATTCAAACTGTTTAAAAATACAACCTATAATATTCAACAGGCAATTTTCGGTCCATTTTATTTCGCTTTGCAAATTCGCTTCCACAAATTCAGTGGTTCAAATTTGACAGTAAATTCAACATTGACATCCAAGAACTGCAGGAAAAGCAGTAGACTGCCGAGCATACTCTCCATCTGCTGTTAGTCGACCTCACCAGCAGGAGGTGCAAAAGCGCGTGTTGTTGACGAAGACCAGCAACAGTTAGAACAAGCCATTCATTCATAAAACTCATTTACAGCAGTGTAAGTGTATTTGTGATTATTATGAGGCTGTTTTATGTTAAATTCAGCGTCTTCACGGTTACTTTTCCTGTGTAGCCTACATGCATCTTTTTCTACCGTGAACGAGATTAATGTTATTCCCTGATGCGGATGTACAGATCCAATGTTACATTTTTGAGGTTGACATATATTTCTCTTGGTTGTTTAGTTGCCTTAACTTTATATTGTGGCGAGATCGAGAACCGAGCCTGAATGATCTTGTGCTCATAAACTACAAATCACTATAGTTCAATGTCACTGTCTCAGCACACCATGTGTGCTGTTGGCTTTCATCAAAATTTCAATGCTGATCCAACACTTTAAACACTGAAATGTCAATCTCAACCAAAATTATGGTTTGGATCAAAACTCAACATTGTATCATTTTACTCTTTACTTACTTTGAAAATTAATGTATGTTAGTAGATTTAGTAACAATAAATAAATTGCCAGTAAAAAGCATGCTAAAAAAAGAAATACATTATATGCACCATTGTTTGAAACTCAGAGAGTTCATGCATGTCAAACACACAAGACTTCCGAATAGGACGCACCTTGTGTTTTCTCTTTAATAAGGAAGCATCAATTAACTACTGAAAAGCCCACATACAAAACCAAAATGGTACTAATGGTACATACTATACCAATTAGTGCCAATTTTCAAACTACAATAGGCTTTATGCCCAGCTGCACTACTTCCTGAACTTCAGCCAGCTCCTTTGTTTCCTGTCTGACATTATTGGACAAACTGATTAATCCAGGGGCACGTTCAAGTTCAAAACGGTGCGCAACGTTTTGCTACGGTTTCCGGGTTGAACGTCATGTTCCCTGGAAACGGCGTGCACTGGTGTGCAACGGGGTTTGAGATACGTTTTCTCTTGTTTGGTGGGTGTGTCAGAACTGCAGTCCAATCAGCACCAACATGTATATAAAGCAAACGGTATTAAAGTGAATGAGTTCAAGGAAAGTAATTTACAAATGTGTTCGATGCAGCTCGGTATACGCAACAACTGAGGATATTAGAAGACATGTTTGTCATAAGTTTTATTGTAAAAATATAGGATATCAACATAATGATGTAGTTGTTTATATTTTTAACTTCATTGCAAGTGTATGACATTTGGTATAGAAATAAACAATGGTAATTAAGAGCTTTTCCTAAAAATGAGAAAGAAAATACAGGGTATTAAAACAGTATGAACTACAAATAAAGTCAGTATGTGAGGCTAAATAGATGTGTTTTAGTCTGAATTAGGTAAGATGTGTGCTTCCATTTCAGTTTCAGCAATCCCTTCACTCGATTGGCATGTTCTCTTTTGTTCTGGGCAGCAAGTGCAGTAACTGTAACATCGGGCATATTTTGTAGTATTAAACACATATTTATACCGACTTCATCAGGCTCCGAAAATTCTTCACAAAGAACACAAAGAATGGCCTTCTCAGCTGCCATAGTTGCAACTCTTGCATCATCAGAACAGTGTGTTCAACGCATCACCGTTTCTGTTTAAAAAACGTTGTGCAACATTTTGTCGGGGCTGAACGCAGCCCAGGTGTGCCTGACCTCAGTAACAATAATCAGCCACACCTGGATTAATCAGTTTGTCCAATAATGTCAGACAGGAAACAAAGGAGCTGGCTGAAGTTCAGGAAGTAGTGCAGCTGGGCATAAAGGCAATTGGTGTTTTTCAACCATTTTTCAAAAGACTTGGGGCACATTCAAGTTCAAAACGGTGCGCAACGTTTTGCTACGGTTTCCGGGTTGAACATCATGTTTCCTGGAAACGGCGTGCAACGGGGTTTGAGATACGTTTTCTCTTGTTTGGTGGGTGTGTCAGAACTGCAGTCCAATCAGCAGCAACATGTATATAAAGCACGTGGTATTAAAGTGAACTCGCACAATGGGTTCAAGGAAAGTAATTTACAAATGTGTTCGATGCAGCTCGGTATACGCAACAACTGAGGATATTAGAAGACATGTTTGTCGTAAGTTTTATTGTAAAAATATAGGATATCAACATAATGATGTAGTTGTTTATATTTTTAGCTTCATTGCAAGTGTATGACATTTGGTATAGAAATAAACAATGGTAATTAAGCTTTTCCTAAAAATGAGAAAGAAAATACAGGGTATTAAAACAGTATGAACTACAAATAAAGTCAGTATGTGATGTGTTTTAGTCTGAATTAGGTAAGATGTGTGCTTCCATTTCAGTTTCCACAAATCCCTTCACTCGATTGGGATGTTCTCTTTTGTTCTGGGCGGCAAGTGCAGTAACTGTAACATCGGGCATATTTTGTAGTATTAAACACATATTTATACCGACTTCATCAGGCTCCGAAAATTCTTCACAAAGAACACAAAGAATGGCCTTCTCAGCTGCCATAGTTGCAACTCTTGCGTCATCAGAACAGTGTGTTCAACGCATCACTGTTTCTGTTTTAAAAATGTTGTGCAACGTTTTGTCGGGGCTGAACGCAGCCCTGCTAAAATCATGAGGACCCACCCCTAAACCAAACCCCCAGTGTATTAGAGCAAATGAGGTGACACCATTGAAAGTGCCCATCATGAACTGAAACGCCCCACTGATTGGGAAACACCCAGTAGTGTTTTGCACAGATACATGCCTTCAAGATCTTGTGCTCAGACTCACTGTTAGTTCAATGTCACTGTCTTCACCCATGTGTGCTGTTCCCTTTCATCAAAATTTCAACGCTGATCCAACACACTTTAAACATTGAAATTTTGATGTCAACCAAAATGATGGTTTGGATCAAAACTCAACATTGAATCAATGTTACCATGCTGTCTGGGCTTGGACCACCTGTAGGTATGACATCAGACTTCTGAAGCCAATTGTATTTTTAAAGATTGAAATGCTTTTGTCCTATTTATCCCTCTTTCTTTTTTAAAGAATGATCTTTTAATATATTTTTGTCATTGATTGATTGAATAAAACAAATTCACTCAGCTGCTAGAAAGGTGTCATTTATATTTTAAAAGGTTTTCCCTAAACTTTGAAATGGTCAGGAATTTGTTTTACATCACATTGTAACATTGATCAAACCATATTACCAAAGATTATTTTTGTTAATTTCAGTGTTGATTCAACAGCAGTGATGTAGATTCAACATAATAGTGTAACGTTTATTCAACAATATTACCATTGGTTATTTTTTGTTAATTTCAATATTGATTCAGCATCGGTGATGTAGAATCAATCATATTGTAATGCTGATTCAATAGCATTACCTTGATTTTTTGTTCACCATTGTTTACCAAACTAGATGTACCACATGGCGGTACAAAATATGACCGCCGCTCAGGCCTGCACTGGCTTTCCACAAAAATAAATGACGTGGAGCAATTTGGCTGTATTGCGTGTTTATGTATATACCTAAAAAAAGTAGTAGTATGTGCATGTCTGTCTGTGTGTGTGTGTATGTGTGTGTGTTTGTGTATGTGTGTCTGTGTGTCTGTGTGTGTGTGTGTGTGTGTGTGTGTGTGTGTGTGTGTGTGTGTGTGTGTGTGTGTGTGTGTCTGTGCGTGTATGTATGCGTGCGTACATGTGTGTGCGCGTGTGTGTTTGTGTGTGTGTGTCTGTGCATGTGGATTTGTATGTGTGTGTATGGGTGTGTGTCTGTGCGTGTGGATGTCAGTGTGTGTGCATGCTTGCGTTTGTTTGTATTCCTGCATGTGTGTGTGTGTGACAGTTAGGGTTGCCAACTTCAGAAAAGGAAAATGCGGGACAATCGTGGTTATTTATAGGAAAATTAGGGACACTCAAAATATTTGTACTGTATCACACAGTGTACGTCATTTCAGTGTCTGCAGTTAAGTTTGTGTTTAAAAGGTTATCAGACATAAACACATTTGTATTGCTTAACCTATTTATGTATTTAATTCTAAAAATAATTTTAATGTCATACATGAAAAAAGTCACATTACAAATAAACCATAGTTCAAAATAACAGCATTTATCTAAAATAGAAAGCTTTTTTAACATTATACACTAGGCTTACAGTTCAAAAGTTTGGGGTTAGTAAGATTATTTTTTGGGAAAAAAAATAAAGAAAGTAATTGCCTACTTTTATTCAGCAAGGATGCATTACATTAATCAAAAGTGACAGTTAAGATAATGTTACAAAAGCTTTCTATGTACTTTCTAAAAGCTTTAAAACATTAATAATAATCAGAAATGTTTTTTGAGCATATTATTCCCTCAGGTAGATTACATGTTTTCTTGCGTGGCTGGATGTTAGACTCATGAACAATAATCACGTTGTTTGCATTCGCCAAAATTGATTAGCCGAAATCAAATGGACAGTGAAAAGAAATTACCGTTAGCGCGAGACGAGTCCGGCTTGAAGCGGAAGCGACCAGACGGCAGAGGATGTTCGCAAATCAAACAATGATTTGTCTCAAAACAGTGATTAAAAAAAGCTGTGATTGGATGATGACAGGTGTCGGTGATCATTCTCAAGTGTCGTGGTCAGCACTGCTGCTGTTGCTGTTGTATCAGTCAGTGGTTTATCAGCTTGTCAAAAAACGGGACACGGGAGGTCACGCACGGGACAAATAAATTAGGCCCAAAATACGGGACGTCCCGCTGTAAGGACATTAGCTCTAAGGGGAAATATTAATAATAATCCATAATTACCAATTATGATTAATTATTAATATTTGGGTCAGTTAATCAGATTAACTTTGAGGTAAGCCAAAGTAATATTACAATCAATTAATCAGTTCCAAAGAACTCTTTGATTATTCATTTATTCTAAGGAAAATGTATTGTTCATGGTCGCTGAAAAATAATTATTCCTTATGTACAGCAATTAGCATGTAGCAAGATCAAAATCGTAAAAGGGACTTTGTATGCAAACAGAGGATCAGAAACCAAATTCATAATCGTGCACAAATTTTATTAACTAAATCACAAACATAACTAACACTAAACAAACATAAATACATTCATACATCCATACATACATGCATAGGAAAAGGGGTGAGTGGTGTGGAACAGGAAATAGAACTATGGAATAAGATCTCAGTATGAGAAGAAGAACCATCAGCTTATTTCATAGCAATCTCATCAAAGAATACTTGCATGGCAGTTGCAATCGTGGAAAATTCTTGGATTGGATTGGATTCGTTGATTGGGTCTATGGCCTTGAAGAAAAGCATGGTGGCTTCGAGCACATGGCTGTTGTGAGTCGAAGCCTGCTGTCCTGGCTTGAAGACCAGGAGTGGATCGTTGAGTCAGTGATGGTAAAGTTGCAGTTGTTTTCTAGATTGAAGAAAAGTCTGACTCCCTTTTTGGAGTATGAAAGCATGGCAGGCATTGCTCAGGCCTGTTTGGGCCCAGGGAGCTGGGCCCAAGTGGGGGGGAAGGGGTCCAGCCCCTCCCCCAGTAACAGCAGAAGCTGCCTTGTTGTCGGATGAGAAGCGTTGAGAAGAGAGCACGGTCACTGTGGTCAGTCTCTAATAAAGCCTGAGAATGGCCACCCCTCTCTGGGTTTGCTGTACCAATGAGAAGGGTGGACTGTCTGGCGGGAGTTTCTTCTGTCACCAGGATTTACAAGCCTTTGTCTTAAGCGTGCTCACTCGGACTGGCATGCTGGATTGGTGTTTAATGACACTACTAAGGAAGATTCTTAGTAATTCTAATGTGTTGCACAGCTATTGGCATATCATGTACACAATCATTTCGATCTTCAAAGCACCAATTTATCGAGACCAAACATGGTTACATAGACAGTTGGTCTTGTAATAACTACATAGTATCAAAGAGATCATAGTATCAACAGAATTATTAAAAGACAAAACACACAACAGTAAATCATTCTCAAAATGTTCTGGAATGCCTGTTCATTTCATGTCAGTCAGTTCATCAATAAATTAATGCAGGAGAGTTTGTTCTGATATCTGTGGCAGAGTTAGTTACTTGTTAGCATTCCTGAGAGTCATAAAACATCCTATCTGATCGCGGCCATGGCAACCAGGCCCCTTTCGCCCCGCCTGGGGGTTGGGACCCTGCTCTCGGATGGAAGTTTTAAAGATTGGTGTGTGCATATGGCAAATAATTGTGTCTGATTTGTCTCAGTCGCTACAGATTCCCCCCCTTTCGGTCGTTGTTGTCCCTCTCAAGGACAACCACGAACGGTGTTGAAAGTGCAGAAAGATCAGACACTGTCACACAAGGCTGGAAGGCCATGGTGGCCTCTGGTTGCTGGTGTTTCCTGGAGCGGTGGTCGTTCCACCAGGTGTTGTAGACAGTAGCCAAGTACAGGTCTTTGAGTTGGTGCAGCAGGTGCCGAGGCAGCAGGTGCCTTGACAGGGTGTCACCGGTCATTCTTAAGTTAATTAGTTTCGGGGCAGGTGTTTGCCTGTGGTTGCAGGAAGGGGTTAGGGCTCTATGTAGCATAGAGAGGTTTTCAGGCCGACCTAGTGCTGGTGGCAGGAGGTCAGAAGGTAGTCTGAAGAATTGAAGTGTTGCTCCGTCCTTATGGCGGTGCTGATGTGAGCTTGCCTAAGCTGGGGTAGGCAAGGAGTCAGATGCTTGTATTTTACAGGACTCCTCGGGTGAGTCCTGTTCAGGGAGCTGGTTTGCGTGTGTCAGCAGCTCCTGTAGCTCTGAGTCAGGTGTATCCAGCTGTCCTTGTGGAGCCTCCGATTGACACCTGTGTGAATGGTGTGGAGGAGGATGTTGTCGTTGACAGCCTATGGTCATTTTGTGGTGTTTGCAGGTGGAGGGTGCTGTCCTCCATGGCTTCTCCAAGAGCTTGACTGTTACCTGGGTTACCTGGACAGTTCTGCGCTGGTGCTGGGCATGCTCAGTCCAGCTGCGTTGAATCTGGTTTGAAACTCAGTCTCTAGCTGGTGTGTGAGGCTTTGAGCACAGGTCCGCTCCTTGTGGGACGCTGTGATCTTTATAGAAGGTTGTGTACCTTCGGTTTCCCACCCAAAAGGTGGGGTAAGGAGATGATACTCTTGATCAGCCTGGTGAGGCTATAACTCTGGCTTGGGTCATGGGTCGTTGGTCCTCTTCTCTCAAGGTTCAGTAACGTTTGGCTCTGGTGCTGTAGGATGTCAGCAGCCTTGGTGGAACAGTGTTCCTTGTGAGGGCTTGTCAGTTCTTTCGGTCTCCTGTCTGGTTAGGGTCAGATTGAACAGAGGATCTGCGACATTTTTGACACCCTAGGGGTGAGAGGCTAATGCATGACCCTAAAGAGTTCAGAGCTAAGGTTTGATAGGTTAGCTAGGTATGTAGCTTAAAGCTAGGTGTTTATGTGTAGCTTGTCAAGTGTGTCTTGTATCCTTATCATCTTAGCTGTGGGTGTTAGTGTTAGTAGACCTTTTTTTTGAAAAGGGCATAAGCCAAGAGGAAATAAATGACTTAAGATGGTTCTTATGGCTAAATTATTTCTCTGGACTTAACTGGTTGTTCACAACGGGCTTGGCGAAGTGAATGATAGTAGGAAAAGGACAGTTTTCCTATTCAGATTATGCTTATTATCAATCCTCAGGACTATAGTTATGCCCTAGTAATCGTTGAGATTACTTGTTTTGCAGGGTCATAAAAATGAGTGCACTTGTTGAAAATAAACAAAATCACAAATAAAGGTGTCTCTGGTTCCTTTCTGGGCCCATGGGGACTGGAACCACATTAGAACAAGAGGGGAAATGTAAATAAATCAAATAAATGAAAGAATAGACAAGTGAATAGCTGACGGCTATTATCAAAGTAAAATAATAAATAAAAAGGACTTAAATAAGTGATAAAAACAGCAGGAATCATCTGAAATTGGGAATAATCAATAGCACGAGTGGCTAAACTTTGCACTGTGCACAGCACAAGCTGTAGAAAAAGGCTTCAAGTAAATGATGCTAACCGCTAACTGTAGCAGTTATTATTTAGCTTGGTCTAAGCTGAACGGACGCTAGGTTAGGTTGGCTTAGCTCTCTAGGCTGATTTGTTTACAATATGACGTTATGCGTTTGCACTTCCTGTGACAAGTCGTTGTCAAGGGAACCATGTCAGAGCAATTCAACAGTCTATGACGAATGTCTGTACATTTGAAATGAGTCATACATGTTTAAACAAGTTAAAATGTGGCGCCTATACTTTGAGTCTTTCCAAAACTTGATGTTACATTCAGTAAAATGCAAATGTGGTTTGGCATTTGAAACTTTTACTCATGTAATGCTTCTCTTTACTTTAAACAACTTCTTCTAATTGTTTAAAAGTGAGGAAATGGATTTGCTGTAAGTTAAAGCTTGTCTAAGCATACAAGGTTACGTCCATCTCATGCATAAATATTGACTTTCAGCGAGTGAAACAATCTTGATCACTAAGTAGCTCTGCTTGTAGATGCAGCCCAAAATCTAGATGAATTACATCAATCTAACAATAATTTGTAAGGCCTTTACATTGTAGAAAGGAGGGGACATCACCCAAGTCTACGTGTATATAACACTGTACTGAGATTTCTTCGTCCGAACAGATTAAACAATGCTGCACTTTGGATTTCTCCAGTCAAGGCAGAATAATAAATACCGGCACAGCATGCCGCTGAGTTGAGCTTCCTTTGTCAAACAGACTTAAGCTTTAATGCTGAAATTGCCGATACTAGTTAAAAATCTATGACCTTTTATTCTTAGTAGAGATGTCGATTACAGCTATCGTTTTATCTGCACTTAAACAAGCCAGTAACTAGTGATCAAAGTGCGTATCGCAGGTTGTATCCTATTTGGATTGCAATGATCAAATGTCTGTATGGTTCGAAAGCAGTGCATAGTCTGTTGGCGCGTTGGGCTTACGTATGCATTCAAGATTTTCTTTAAGTCAGTAAAATTCTAATTTTACTAATGCCGCTTCCTGCTTCTTTTGAGCACACATTTTCATCTACTTTAAAAGTCCTATGTCCTATGCTGACTATGAACTTTGTAGCAGCGGTTTGCATTATGGTCGGGCTGTGTGTCTTCTGATCTTTGCAGTTCAGAGTCAGTGGGGTTTATGAACCCTTTCTGATGAGGCCTCGTGTGTTAAAGGCATTCTGCGTCAGGTCACACATTGTTGAGTGGGCATTGCATGGAGCTGCCAGGAATGGTGACTAACTGGTTTTGGAGAAAAAGGTTCTTGGAGCATCGCTTCATGTGTCGTTTCAGGGTTTGTCTGAATTAAACCTTTTCCTCTGCGCCTGCAGAGCCTCTCAGGACACTGGCGGGTGACTGTCGAGCCAAGGGTTTGACTCTTCCCCCCTTTGTGCAGGGCTGGGGGAGCTTATGCGGCTGATGTGAAGTTTAGCTTTAGCAAACTTTAGAAGTTTATGTGAAGTCCATTTGCAGGTGGTTGGACTGTTTCAGTTCTGTTCAGGGTCGCATTCTGTTTGTCTATAATGTTGCAGCATTGTTGAGTCAGTGTTTGGACTTCAGCTCTGACTGGACACTGATGGCTTTAGTGTCTCTCTTTGAGCTCAACCAGTTTTTTAAGTTCATTTACCTCCTGTTTAAGGCCTGAGGGAGCGTGGCTAAGGAGAAGATGATGCTGGTCAGCTCTTGGTGACTCAGGCTGGGTGTCAGACGTCCGCTTTCGTTGTCGTCTAACGGTTCCCTTCTCTGCCTCGGCAGGTCGTTGTCTGCTTCAGGCTGGAGGATGTCGAGGACGTGGCTCTGCCGGTCTCCAGGTGGTTCTGGTGGGTGGCAGGGCTGGATGTCTGAGGCCTACTGGCATACTTTGTGGGAACACAAGAGAGGAGTGACAAAGGCCAATGCAAGTTTCTACAGAGGTGGCTCTGTGGGCCATTAAATTTAGTGTTGGTGAGCACACAACAAAAGGGTTTTGAGTATTCAAGTTGATGTGCTTTAAGCAGCATCGACTGATGACTGGCCTCTTACATGTCCTAAAACTATTACTCAAAACTGATGGTTCTTTTCACGTTTTACTACGAGAGTAGCAAATAGAGAAAAACAAAATAGAAACAATAGAAATCCGAAAGGGAAGGGAAGGTGTGTTCTACCTATTTAAGTTTAGCTAGGAGACATAGGTAAACAGGTGTCACGTATGGGTTAAGCTGCTGTAAGACGAAGCTAGCAGGGACACATCAAACATCAGACAAAAAGGTCAAAAGAAGAAGAAACAGCGGGAAGTGTCTCCCGTTCTGTCTTTTGCCTACTGTGCGTTTACGTTAACCGTACTTCATGTACTTAACTTGGTGCTAAGGAGTAAGGAGGGTTAAAGCACAGACAGGGGTTAGGATTCTAATGACCTGGGTCGTTACAGAAACAACAGTTGCTATAATTACTGTAATCCTATAGAGAGAGGGAAGATGTCGATAGGAAGTACCTAAGATAAGGTATAAGTAAAGGTAGAATGTCCTTATAGCTCAAAACCAAAGGAAAGGGAAACAATTGATTTAGTTAAATCTCAAATTTAGTTAAACTTTATTTAGCTGAATATGGAAATTCAGGCTAAAATAAAGTAAGTAAATAAATTGAATAAAATCAAAATCAAAGTAAACAGGGATTGTCCTCATAGCCCTGGTAACTAAAAGGGAAATTGAATAAGCAAATTGATTTAATTAAATCTCAAATTTAATTAAATTCAACTTAACTGAATAGGAATATTCAGGCTCATCAGGTGTAAATACACAAAATAAAATAGGGGTAGACTTAAGTCGAAATAAATGAAACACAAATAAAACCAAGGTATCTGGGTTTCAACTAAAGTGAAACCAAAAAGGGGGGGTCGAGAGAGGGAGAGAGAGAGAGAGAGAGAGAGAGACAGAAATAGAGAGAGGGCGGAGTAGTTTAAACCGCCTATGATACGTGCTTCGTGAAGCTCGGAAACCGGTGTGAATCATTTGTCTCAAATCAGTGATTCTGAGCATGTATCAGACTGTTAAAGTCACAGGATTTCAGTAAACGGGCTTTGTTGCGCGTCATAGATATTTAGAAATTATTCTAAATTTCAACGGTTCGTGAAACAATGTGTATTTGATTTCTATGTGATCTTGTATCACTTTATAGATTCGTACACATTTAATGACACATTTGATAAAAGGAAGAGGCGAATTTAATAGTCTCTTTCATAAACGAGCCCTACAGTTTATTAAATTATTGTGCCTTGAAAGACACCTCATAGTATTAGATAGTTTGTGCGTTGCTATAACATGCTTACACCTTTAATCAAACCTTTGCGATTGGTTTGTTAAAGGTGTTTCATTACGCTGAGTTCTCTACACTTACACTGTTCTGACCAGCAGGGGTCGCCAAAGAGGGCGCTTCAAAACAAAGAATCATTTGTGATGCAATTGACTCCTTTGATTCAAAGCCTCGAGAAGCTTTGACTCTTGTGTTCAAAACACTACCCCTTTGTTTCAAGGGCCACGGTCCAAAGTCTGTAGTCTTTGGTTTAAAGGTTACACTTTACGCTCGCACGTGTCTAAGTTTTAGTCAGTGCTAAAAGCTATCACTCGAGGTAAAGGGGCTTGTATGCGCGTAGGGTTGCTAGCGAGCTGGCTTTGGCTACACGCATTCACTTGTTTACACAAGGGGTCTGTGAGATTGGTGCTGTTCTTCACGTAAACAGAAGTGCCTGCTCGCACTTCAGACACACTGCCAACCAGCAACACAAGTCGAACGGAGCAGCGTTCGCATTGTGCTGAAGGTTTGCACTGAGTCAGAGATTGTCTAGTTTAGACACATGACGTTGCATGTAAGTGATTCTTTCACAAATCAAACAGCACCGTTCTTTCACAGACAATGGCAAATTCCTAGTTAGCTAGGCTAGAATTTATACCACTAAATCGACGCGATTGTTTCATATGTGCGGTTTAGCAGTTTACTATGAATACAATGATGTGACGAATAATAATAAGGCCTTAAATCGGTGAGGAGGAACATCGCTCAAACACCTTAAAAGTTGCTGAAAATGGGGATTTCTTCGCCCATCTCAGACTAATTTGTTCTGGTACCATCTATACGTGCGGCTAATCTGAGATTTCTTCGTCAGAGAAGGCTTACGATCACTTTAGAACTGAAATTAGGGTTGCTTCGCTAATATCAGGAACCATTTATACGCGCGGCTAATCTGAGATTTCTTCGTCAGAGAAGGCGTACGCACGATTTATATCTGAAGTTAGGATTTCTTCGCTAAAATCAGAAGTTTCTTATTGTACGATTTAAACATGCATAGTAGCATTGAGAAACTTTCTGCCATTCGTAGGAAGGCATATTCAAGCAATAGTTTTGCTGATTTTATCAGAAACTTGTACGTGCATGTATGAGATGTTAATAAAAACTTATGGGACAACATATGATTGATTAATGTCTGCTTGCATACAATGTTTAATACAATTCCCAAGATTCTCCACCATATGTAAGGACATTAGCTCTAAGGGGAAATATTAATAATAATCCATAATTACCAATTATGATTAATTATTAATATTTGGGTCAGTTAATCAGATTAACTTTGAGGTAAGCCAAAGTAATATTACAATCAATTAATCAGTTCCAAAGAACTCTTTGATTATTCATTTATTCTAAGGAAAATGTATTGTTCATGGTCGCTGAAAAATAATTATTCCTTATGTACAGCAATTAGCATGTAGCAAGATCAAAATCGTAAAAGGGACTTTGTATGCAAACAGAGGATCAGAAACCAAATTCATAATCGTGCACAAATTTTATTAACTAAATCACAAACATAACTAACACTAAACAAACATAAATACATTCATACATCCATACATACATGCATAGGAAAAGGGGTGAGTGGTGTGGAACAGGAAATAGAACTATGGAATAAGATCTCAGTATGAGAAGAAGAACCATCAGCTTATTTCATAGCAATCTCATCAAAGAATACTTGCATGGCAGTTGCAATCGTGGAAAATTCTTGGATTGGATTGGATTCGTTGATTGGGTCTATGGCCTTGAAGAAAAGCATGGTGGCTTCGAGCACATGGCTGTTGTGAGTCGAAGCCTGCTGTCCTGGCTTGAAGACCAGGAGTGGATCGTTGAGTCAGTGATGGTAAAGTTGCAGTTGTTTTCTAGATTGAAGAAAAGTCTGACTCCCTTTTTGGAGTATGAAAGCATGGCAGGCATTGCTCAGGCCTGTTTGGGCCCAGGGAGCTGGGCCCAAGTGGGGGGGAAGGGGTCCAGCCCCTCCCCCAGTAACAGCAGAAGCTGCCTTGTTGTCGGATGAGAAGCGTTGAGAAGAGAGCACGGTCACTGTGGTCAGTCTCTAATAAAGCCTGAGAATGGCCACCCCTCTCTGGGTTTGCTGTACCAATGAGAAGGGTGGACTGTCTGGCGGGAGTTTCTTCTGTCACCAGGATTTACAAGCCTTTGTCTTAAGCGTGCTCACTCGGACTGGCATGCTGGATTGGTGTTTAATGACACTACTAAGGAAGATTCTTAGTAATTCTAATGTGTTGCACAGCTAATGGCATATCATGTACACAATCATTTCGATCTTCAAAGCACCAATTTATCGAGACCAAACATGGTTACATAGACAGTTGGTCTTGTAATAACTACATAGTATCAAAGAGATCATAGTATCAACAGAATTATTAAAAGACAAAACACACAACAGTAAATCATTCTCAAAATGTTCTGGAATGCCTGTTCATTTCATGTCAGTCAGTTCATCAATAAATGAATGCAGGAGAGTTTGTTCTGATATCTGTGGCAGAGTTAGTTACTTGTTAGCATTCCTGAGAGTCATAAAACATCCTATCTGATCGCGGCCATGGCAACCAGGCCCCTTTCGCCCCGCCTGGGGGTTGGGACCCTGCTCTCGGATGGAAGTTTTAAAGATTGGTGTGTGCATATGGCAAATAATTGTGTCTGATTTGTCTCAGTCGCTACACCGCCTAATTCGGGACAGTTGGCAACCTTAGTGACAGTATCATCCTAAACCAGCAACCCTTCGCTCAACACCACCATCTACAGGCCGATGAGTGTACAGTCACTAAATGTGCACATAAATGAATTTATTTTATACCCCCCCATGGATGAAATTCTACAAAACTTAGCATACCCCCAGAGGATGTCAAGTTAATCATACACATGAAATATGGTGCAGTTATGAACATCTCAACTGAAGATAGGGGCGATTAAAGCAGAATAATATTGCATTTTCATTTTTTATGGGAGGGGCACAAATCACAAATGAGTGATTATGGGCTAGGTTGATGTGGGCCCTTAAGACCAACATACCATAAAAATGTCTTCATCCTCGGTGCCACGGTTCAGGTAGTTATTTAGGAAAAACTGCATTTTTTGGGTTTGGGGGGGCCCAGCGCGGGAGGGGGGGAGTGGCCCCCGGGGACCAAACGAATTTTTTCCGTAAAAGTCTAGTGGGGCTACATGCCCACCAAATTTCATGTTCCCCGGTGTTTCGGTGTCCCTGGTATCGTTGACGAAAAATTTCAGTAGATGACGGGAAAAAAAAAAAAAAAAACTTTGACAGTCGATTATGGGCTAGGTTGATGTGGGCCCTTAAGACCAACATACCATAAAAATTTCTTCATCCTCAGTGCCACGGTTCAGGTAGTTATTTAGGAAAAACTGCATTTTTTGGGTTTGGGGGGGCCCAGCGCGGGGGGGTGGGGAGTGGCCCCCGGGGACCAAACGAAATTTTTCCGTAAAAGTCTAGTGGGGCTACATGCCCACCAAATTTCATGTTCCCCGGTGTTTCGGTGTCCCTGGTATCGTTGACGAAAAATTTCAGTAGATGACGAAAAAAAAAAAAAAAAAAACTTTGACAATCGATTATGGGCTAGGTTGATGTGGGCCCTTAAGACCAACATACCATAAAAATGTCTTCATCCTCGGTGCCACGGTTCAGGTAGTTATTTAGGAAAAACTGCATTTTTTGGGTTTGGGGGGGCCCAGCGCGGGGGGGGAGTGGCCCCCGGGGACCAAACGAAATTTTTCCGTAAAAGTCTAGTGGGGCTACATGCCCACTAGAGATGCGCGGTTGGCGGTTACAGCCGCGGATTCCGCGGATAAACCGCGGATTGGGCGGATGACGTGACGAAAAATAATATTTTAATTAAATTCGGACGGGTGGCGGGCGGTTGAACCAATCAAATGAACCAATCAAATGAAAAATATATGTATACATTCAGCGGATGGCGGGCGGGTGCGGTTTTGAAAAATGGTCAAAAACGTGGTGCGGATGGATGGCGGACGGATGATGAGTTTTGTGATGCGGTTGCGGATGAAATAATAGCCCATCCGCGCATCTCTAATGCCCACCAAATTTCATGTTCCCCGGTGTTTCGGTGTCCCTGGTATCGTTGACGAAAAATTCAGTAGATGACGAAAAAAAAACAAAAAAAAAACTTTGACAATCCCTATATGACCGCTTTCGCTAGCTACGCTAGCGGCGGTCATAATAATAATGTTGATAAAATATCACTTTTTAATGTTGAATCAATACTATTACCGTTGATTTGTGGTTGAACTCTAAACATTATTGCAACATTAACTGTGGGTGCAAAAGTGATGTTGGTAACACTTTAGAATACTGTTTCTTACTTACTGCATAACTAATAAGGAATTATTGAAGAACTAAAAGGTAATTCTTCATTAACTACTTCACTACTGTTAACTACTAAGGAAGATGTGTTAACTAATCAGTATGTAATATAATTTTATGATTGTGTTAAGTAACAGTTAGTTTATCAATAACCAATGAATTCTGTCATACCTCCTGAAGAACTACTATTAATTATCTATGTGTCAAATTTCTTGGTTTTCTATGGGAGGAAAATGCTTAACCTACAATTAAACGCGTTGCGTTCATATTCTGTGCTCAATTGCTTTTCTGTATGCTTTATTTGTATGGTGTTTCCTGAGTTTGATCATTTATTTATTTTGATATCAGTCTAATTGCATTAAGCCATGTTAGGTTTCAGAGCGTCCCCGGGGACATCAAGCGTTCGTGACATCATCAAGTATAATAGAAGTCCCATTTCATTGGCTAGGCGCCGCCACTGAGTTACAAGTGCATGTACAAGTTATAGTTTTGCACCTATTAAATCGCGGAAAGAGTAGCAAAAGTCAAAGCGTGAAATTTGAATTTGCAGTGACAGATTTGAGAAGTTGCAAATGCCTAATTGAGGTTTTTGCCTACTTTTCTGCAGCTTAAAATTCAGAATACAGGTTTGTGACTATTGTCTGCGAGTGCAAATTTCAACATTCAACTTCAGATTTTTATTTTTACAGGTTTTCACATTGGAGCTGTGAGTGTAAATGTTTGCGTACAAGTACGAATATTTATTGTACAAGTTCTCAAATTCACATCTACGTGCTCTCGAGTTTTGCTACTCTTTTACCTTCATAGATAATGAGCCACGCCCACTCACACACTCATACACACACAGAGCGAGGGAGAGCCAGTGAACCCATGAACCATGACAATAACAAGTGTTGTGGGATGTGTCTCCAATGTGTTTAGTTTAGGACAGCTCAGTGTGTGTGTGTGTGTGAATGAGAGTGAGTGAGTGCGCGTGTCCGAGGCACGCCCCTCCCCCCTGTCTGATTCCCGCGAAGCGGCGGATGAGAGTGTGTGAGAGTGATACGGTGACCAGTACAGATAGTTAGCTAGTCTATGTGCAGCGTATTTCAGTGCAGCCAGCAAAATAAAGCACCTAAACTCTTCGGCAAGACGGCCTCTTTGTTTTTATATGCTACCATCACACTAAACAGCGTGAAGTTTAGGGAGTTAACCCCGGGAGGAGAACTTCTGCCCTGGAGAAGACGGATCTCCCCTGTGTCTCCCAACCATGGTTAGGAAACAGAAACAGGAAAGGTTAACACTGGCGACCCCGGCAGGACATTCACGTTGTTAAAAGACTGGTGAGCAATGAAAATAAAAGGACAATAAAAAGTAAAGCCGAGTGACTGTAATACAACTATAATAGTGGCGTGGCTAAACTAATATAACATGGCGGCCGCTCGCTATCCCTCTAAAGTGTTTACGGACGAGAAACTAACTACTCAAACCCGTTCATGTCGCTAACCAATGTTGAGGACAACAGTCAAGGTACTGTGAAAGCTTATGAACGCAAGGCTGAGAGAAAACACGAACATTATAACCCATTCCTGTGTGATGAAAGTTGCACTAACACACTTGCTAATGGAGAAGGTCTGTTCGCGCCGTTCGACAGCCCCGCCCATTTTTCGCCCACAAATCCCTTTAGCAGAGGCAACAGTCAAAGCCACGGCTCCGTGGGAAGGCCAGACATTCACATTTTCACATATCCCGCTCCAGACATGCCATTTAAGGGGCACTATGAAGTTACGAATCCCTTTGCCAATGCTCACATGGGAAGTTTTGTACAAAGCACACCAGCTATATCCAAACCTGAAGCCAGTACGCTTCCCATGCCCTATTCTTTTATTAATCCCGACATGACTGTAAAACATGGACATTTCCCATTGCGCCAGCCCTGTCCCTCATCTCCAACACATAAGAGCCGCTCTGCGTCCCGTCAGCCTCCTCTGTCGGACAGTGACGAGGACTATTAACTCCAAAGAGAGAGTCCCCACTCTGCGTCCTGGCCAGTATGACGGCAGCACACCGTGGAGAGAGTTTCTGCACAGGTTTGAGAGCTGCGCAGAGGCAAATCACTGGTCAGTCAAAACAATGGCCATTCAGCTGAAATTCTGCCTCACCGGAGCTGCAGGCGCCATCGTCCACAGAAACCCTCGTTCATCCAAATGGGACTACCGCCGCCTGCTGGAGGAACTCGAAATTGCTTATGGCCCTTCTTCAGATCATGCAGCGGCTGTAGCAGTAGAGCTGAGGCAAAGAGTGCGTAAATCTGGTGAGGCGCTTCATGTGTTCAGAGATGACATTTATGGAAAAGTAGCTATAGCTTATGGTGATTGGTCAGAGGCTGAGCAAGACGCTATAGCTGTTGAAGTTTTCACAAACGGCCTGGGTGATGTAGAGCTAGTTCAAAGACTGTTAGAAAAACGTCCAGCTACACTAGCCAAAGCTTACGAGATAGCCCACCGTCATGACACTACCAAGAGAGCTGCTTCCTATGTCACCAGCATCATGCAGCCAGGGGCCCGCAACCTCACTGAACGCAGGCCCCGGGCCGCCGTTGTCAGAGAAAGAGACAAAAATGAGACTGTGACTACCACTATCTCTGCAGTTAGCCCATCACTCAATCACTTTGTCCCACGCACATCTGCAAAAACACTAAAGCAGCACAAGAACTTTAAAAAGGGTGACATTCGCTGCTATAACTGTAATGGTTGGGGTCACAAACAGAGCCAGTGCTCGTCCCCTCAAAGAAATACAAAGACTTTCTTTTCAAGCGCCGCCAAAGAAAGCCCGCTGACCACTGTGTTCCACCTTAAAAGCCAGAATCGTGAAATGAACATTCACATGCGCATATCTGAGCTGGAGGCAAGTGCAGTCCTGGACAGTGGAGCGCGGAGGAGCGTGCTGCCCCTTCACCAATGCAACGCCATTCACCAAGACGTGAGACCACCGCTTCAGCCATCCACCGTAGAGACTTTGCTCGGGGTGGGACCAGGAGACGTGCCAGTGCTCGGTGAGGCCAAGATACCGGTCAGTATCAACAACCGTCAAGTTGAAGTGGACTTCCTTGTAGCGGATATAGAGGGCAATGAGGTGCTGCTTGGCCATCCTTTCCTCACCCAAGCTGAGGCCCGCCTTGATTTCGGTAAGCACCGCATAATTCTGTTTGGGGAAGAAGTGCCCTACTTTCACCCAGAAACTGTTCCAAAGTCACACGCTGTAAGAGTAGCCAGAACTGTTGTGGTTGAAGCGGGACAAGAGTACCTAATACTCAAGGGCAACGTGCACTTTTGCAGAGAAGTTCAGGGAGACATGATGCTTAGCCCCACAAAAGGCTTCGTTGAAAAGCACAAAGTACTCATTGCCAGAGCCCTAAGTCAACGCACAGCCCACCAACATTGTTCCATTACGCCTCTTTAACCCTGGCAACAAGGCTGTGACTATTAAAGAAGGTGCCATTGCAGGCCTCCTCCAGCCAGCTGAAGCCCTGTCCTCGTCCAGTGTCCCCACGTCGGCAGACTTTCCAGCCAATCCCCCTGCAGTTCCAGAGCACCTCCAGGAGCTCTATGCCCAGAGTTCCACTGACTTTAATGACAATGAAAAACTTGAACTATCTAACCTGTTGTGTGCCTATGAAAGTGTCTTTTCCAGGGGACCTGGTGATCTGGGCCGGACCAGGCTTGTGCAGCATGACATCATAACCTGGCCGGGACCTCCAGTGAAGCAGCCTCCTCGTCGTATGGCTGGGGAAAAGCAGCAAAGCGCAGAACGGCAGATCAGTGAGGGCCTCCAGAGCAGCATCACCACCCGCAGCCACAGCAGTTGGGCCTCACCGATCGTTATGGTGCGTAAAAAGGACGGGACTTATCGCCTTTGTGTAGACTACAGGGCACTCAACAGCCACACCATCACCGACGCGTATCCACTACCTCGCATCCAAGATACGCTGGACACTCTCGCCACCGCAAAATGGTTCAGCACTTTGGATCTTGCTGTAGGTTATTGGCAAGTTGAGCTAACACCAAGAGCCCGTCGCGCAGCCGCCTTTTGCACCCGTAATGGGCTATTCGAATGGAACGTTATGCCGTTCGGCTTATGTAACGCGCAGGCGACGTTCCAGCGCCTTATGGACCGCGTCCTTGCCGGCATGCAGTGGGAGACCTGCCTCGTCTACCTTGACGACATCATCGTGCTGGCCAAGGATGTGCCCGAGATGCTGCAGCGACTGAGCCAAGTGTTCCAGAGACTTAAACAGGCAAATCTCAAACTGAAACCAGCCAAATGCTGCCTGTTCCGCCGCCAAGTTGTCTATCTAGGTCATATTGTGTCCGAGCACGGTGTGGCCACTGACCCCAATAAAGTCAACAAAGTCCAAGCTTGGCCCACTCCCACATCAGTCCAAGAGGTCAGACGTTTCATTGGCCTCGCCTCCTACTATCGCAGGTTTGTGAAAGACTTTGCCTCCATTGCCGAAACGTTACATAACCTGACAAAGAAGAATGCACACTTCCAGTGGCACGCTGAACACCAAGCCGCCTTCGACACGCTCAAGCACCACCTCATCACAGCCCCTATCTTAGGCTATCCACTGGACCATGGTGAAATGATCCTGGACACCGATGCCAGCGACACAGGTATCGGCGCTGTTCTGTCGCAAATGCAGGGTGGCACAGAACGGGTGTTGGCGTACGGCAGCCGCAAACTAGCCAAAGCTGAACAGAACTATTGCACTACGAGACGGGAGCTGCTAGCCATTGTCGATTTCACATCCCATTTTCGGCAATACTTACTTGGGAGGCCTTTCAAGGTACGAACCGACCACAGCAGCTTGCGCTGGCTCACGCGAATGAAAGAGCCGAAAGGTCAGTTAGCCCGGTGGCTTGAGAAGCTAGCGGAGTACGAGTTCGAAATCATCCATCGCCCAGGTCGCTTACATACAAATGCTGACAGTCTCTCCCGCAGGCCCTGCCGCCAGTCCTGTCCTTGTAATCTGCAGGACCCTTCCTCGCAGCGGAGAACCACAAGTCACCAAGCAATTCAGTGTGATTTGGACTCTGACACCAGCTCCCTATTGCTGAGTCCGGTGGGGGTAAGCGCTGTCAATGTTACCAACACAGACACTTTAAAACAAACAGAGATTATTTATGTGACAAACACAAACGAGACCAGACTGTTTCCTGGCTGGACTATGGAGGAGTTGCGCCAGGCTCAAGCTGCTGATACAGACATTGCACCAATCAGAGCTTGGTTAGAGGTCAGCAGTGAGCGGCCCCCGTGGGTCACAGTCTCCCCATGCAGCCCAGCCACCAAAACGTACTGGAGTCAATGGAGAAGACTGTACTTCAGAGATGGAGTACTGGTACTCCGCTTTTACTGTTTAGACGACACACAGTTCTATCCTCAAATTGTTCTTCCCCGCAAAATGCAACCCGATGTGATGCGCCAAATGCATGAAGGGCCAGTAGGTGGACATTTTGGTATTGAAAGGACTGTGGCCAGACTTCAAACCAGATACTACTGGTACCACATGAGAGAAGATGTGGCCCTCTGGTGCCGGACTTGTACAAACTGCGCATGCAGAGCCAGACCCCACAATACTCCACAAGCACCCATGGGAACTGTCAGAGTTGGAGCCCCCATGGAGCGCATTGCACTGGACATTATGGGCCCACTCAATAAGACAGAACGTAAAAACAGTTATATACTTGTAATACAGGAGTATTTCACAAAATGGACTGAAGCATTCGCAATCCCTGACGAAAAGGCTGTGACAGTGGCAAACATTGTTGCAACTGAATGGGTGTGTCGCTTTGGAATGCCTCACTCTCTGCACAGCGATCAAGGACGCAATTTTGAATCAGAGGTATTCCAAGAAATGTGCCGTTTGTTTGGTATCGACAAAACCCACACTACACCATTCAGACCGCAGTCCGACGGCCAAGTTGAACGTTTCAACGCCACACTCCAAAAGATCCTGGCCTCCACTGCAGAACACTGTCACTGGGATTGGGACCTGATGATCCCATATGCAGTTATGGCCTACAGAGCGACCAAGCACAGCGCTACTGGTTTCACCCCCAACTTCATGATGTTCGGCCGTGAAATAAGTTCAATTCAATTCAATTCAATTCAAATTTATTTGTATAGCGCTTTTCACAATACATATTGTTTCAAAGCAGCTTTACAGAAAGTGCATTTCAGAAATGTACATTGAGAAATACAGTTAGTTAATCATGTATTGATTTAGGGCATAAACATAGCCAGCGTCGAGTCGTCTCTTCACAGGCGCCGAGTCGTCTCTGCACGGGTGTTGGCGAATCTGTAGTTTCCATGAGAGGCTGGATACAAACTGGAGCTGACGATCTGTATTTACCTCGGGACTAGCGTCCCGAGATAACAACAGAAAAGCATATGGGAAATAATTAGCGTAGCTGCTGTTCGCAATATTAATGCATTCAATCTGATTCAACTGTAGTATAAAATGTAAGTATTATGTGAATGCCTGGCTGAAGAGATGCGTCTTTAATCTAGTTTTAAACTGGGACAGCGAGTCTGAGCCTCGAACAATATCAGGAAGGCCATTCCAGAGTTTAGGAGCTAAATGTGAAAACGCTCTCCCTCCTTTAGTGGACTTAGATATCCTAGGAATGACCAGAAGCCTCGAATTTAGTGATCTTAAAGAGCGCGATGGATTGTAGGGCGATAGAAGTTCCGTTAAATACACGGGAGCTAAACCATTTAGGGCTTTATAGGTCAGTAGCAATACTTTGTAATTGATACGGAACTTTATAGGTAACCAATGTAGAGACGACAGAATTGGTGTTATATGATCGTATTTTCTTGATCTAGTAAGAACTCTAGCGGCGGCATTTTGGACTAACTGTAGCTTGTTTATTGAGGATGCAGGACAACCAGCTAATAAAGCATTACAGTAATCTAGTCTCGAGGTCATGAATGCATGAACTAACTTTTCTGCATCAGAAACTGATAGCATGTTACGTAGCTTAGCAATGTTTCTAAGTGAGCCAGTGGACCTTGTGGCTGGTTTGCCCCCGGACTCTGACCATGCATCTTCAGCCCCCGAGTATGTGCAACAAATGCGTGAGCGGTTGGAACTGGCTCACAACATCACCCGAGAAGCCCTCGGTGAGTCGGTCACGCGTGCAAAAAGACAATACGACAAAAACGCTTGCCACACACAGTACAAAGTCGGCGACGCGGTGTGGTATCTCATCAAAGGAACACGTCATGTCAAAAACAAAGTCAAAAAGTTCCTCCCCTCCTACGAAGGACCTTACTTTGTTATGGGACATTTAGACGATCTAGTCTACCGGATCCAAAAGGGCCCCAGAGCTAAGGTCAAAGTCGTTCACCATGATCAACTCAAATGCTACCGCAGCCGTGAGCCCCTGGACAACACCTGGGTCCTGGACCAATCCCAGAACTGGACGCCTTCTGAGATCCTGCCACCAGCTGTGGACAGGCACCCGGAAGACCGGGAGGATCTTGGCCTGCACAGCCTCTACTCTACTGCCTCGAGTGATGGCCCCAGCGACTCCCGGCCATTCACTCCATCTGTTACTAACTCTCACATGATCGGGTCTCTTCCATCCACTCCTTCCCATGGGGTACTTGACCATGGTGGGGGTGCGGTAGGAGAGCCACACCACTAGTCTCCGCGCGAACCTCGGCCCCAACGTCAGCGCCGAGGACCACTACGGTATGGGGACTGGGTCACTGAGTGAGTCACCTATGACAGTTCATATTTGCACTAGAGACTTTACAGTTCATGTTTTTGGACTCTAGTCTAGTTTGTTCTATACTTTTTCTACAAAAAGCACTTTTGTTTTCACGTTCAAAAAAAAAAAAAAAAAAAAAAAAATGCTTTTCAATGTTTTTCAATGCTTTTACATGCTTGCACTTTATTGCATCCAATGTATGTTTTGATTATTACTGTATTAGTCAGACAGTATTACCTCTGGTCACCGAAGAATAGGATTTAAAAGGTGATGTACTCTTATGTTTTATTAGAGACTATTGCATTTCTATTAATTTTTCACTCCTGTGTTCACTGTTGAATGAGCCTTAGAACTTTTAGCACTGTTTAGACACTTGTTAAAATAGTATAACCTACCTATTTGGATTTACATACTATTTGGGACACAGCTATCTCTTCACATTTTAGACCTACAAATATAGAGAGTGTGTGCTAAGTACATTTAGATGGAATGGAATTAGTGTTAATTGCCAGTCCATGGTGGGGGTAGTGTTGTGGGATGTGTCTCCAATGTGTTTAGTTAAGGACAGCTCAGTGTGTGTGTGTGTGAATGAGAGTGAGTGAGTGCGCGTGTCCGAGGCGCACCCCTCCCCCCTGTCTGATCCCCGCGAAGCGGCGGATGAGAGTGTGTGAGAGTGATACGGTGACCAGTACAGGTAGTTAGCTAGCCTATGTGCAGCGTATTTCAGTGCAGCCAGCAAAATAAAGCACCTAAACTCTTCGGCAAGACGGCCTCTTTGTTTTTATATGCTACCATCACACTAAACAGCGTGAAGTTTAGGGAGTTAACCCCGGGAGGAGAACTTCCGGCCCTGGAGAAGACGGATCTCCCCTGTGTCTCCCAACCACGGTTAGGAAACAGAAACAGGAAAGGTTAACACAAAGTTAGTCTTGTTCTTGTCACATTCACCTTCTGTCATCGTCCTGTCTGCACTACAGTTCCCAGAATCCTCCTTGTTTCCACACCTGAACTCACTCCCTTCATTACCCGCCTGTTCGTCATCATCATCATCTGCATCACCTGTCTTGTGTTCATCTGTCTGTGTATTTAAGTTCCTTCTGTTCACTCATCACTTGTCGGTCAATGTTTATGTTAGGTTTGTTTAATGTTAGGTTTATCTTTGTTCTGATCGCACGCTCCCTTTTTGTTTGTATTTGTTTATATTTAGAATTAAAATCTTGGAATTCATCATCTTCGTGTTCGTCTCCTACTTCATCCACCCAGAAGCCTGACAGATTGACCGACCATAAAAAAGGAAAAGATGGAGCTATGGAGGCAGGCCTTTGTGGGAACCCGCCAAGCTGTGTTCCGGGGTATCCGTGGAGGTCACAGGGGAGGATATGGGCGATATATCTGCACAATCAAACCTATCTCCAGGGATGACTTCTCTGATCTCCCTCCTCTCATCAGCCCAACCAAGCCTGCACTTCACGCCAGTCCAGCCGAGCCTGCACTTCACGTCAGTCCAGCCGAGCCTGCACTTCACGCCAGTCCAGCCGAGCCTGCACTTCACGCCAGTCCAGCCGAGCCAGCACTTCACGCCAGTCCAGCCGAGCCTGCACTTCACGCCAGATCTGCCGAAGCCAAGGCAGTATGCGTCATGCCCGCCGCCCCTGAGACTGTGAGCGTTATGCCCGCTGCACCTGAGACTGACAGCGTCATGCCCGCAGAGATTTTGTTTTCTTTTATTCCGCCGAGCTTGAAGCTCCCTTCGCCGCTGGTTCCGTCCAGCTCAAAGCTCTCTTCACCGCTGGTCCCACCCAGCTCAAAGCCCTCTTCACCGCTGGTTCCGTCCAGCTCAAAGCCCTCTTCACAGCTGGTTCCGTCCAGTTCAAAGCCCACTTCACAGCTGGTTCCGTCCAGCTTAAAGCCCTTTTCGCCGCTGGTCCCATCCAGCACAGAGCCTTCACCGCTGGTCCCGTCCAGCATAGAGCCTTCTTCACCGCTGGTTCCGCCCAGCACAAAGCCCTCATCGCTGGATCTGCCCAGCACAAGGCCCTCATCGCTGGATCTGCCCAGCACCGAGCCCTCGTCGCTGGATCTGCCCAGCACCGAGCCCTCGTCGCTGGATCTGCCCAGCACCGAGCCCTCGTCGCTGGATCTGCCCAGCACCGAGCCCTCGTCGCTGGATCTGCCCAGCACCGAGCCCTCGTCGCTGGATCTGCCCAGCACCGAGCCCTCGTCGCTGGATCTGCCCAGCACCGAGCCCTCGTCGCTGGATCTGCCCAGCACCGAGCCCTCGTCGCTGCCCAGCACCGAGCCCTCTCTGGTACCCGGGACTTTTCCCAAGTATTTTTTGGGGGGGGGCCATAGGGCTCCGTCCTGGCCACTCGAGGGGCCATGGCCACCTGAGGGGTCCTCACCACCATGGCCACCTGAAGGGTCTTCACCGCCGTGGCCACCTGAAGGGTCTTCTCCGCCATGGCCACCTGAAGGGTCTTCACCGCCGTGGCCACCTGAAGGGTCTTCTCCGCCATGGCCACCTGAAGGGTCTTCTCCGCCATGGCCACCTGAAGGGTCTTCTCCGCCATGGCCACCTGAAGGGTCTTCACCGCCGTGGCCACCTGAAGGGTCTTCTCCGCCGTGGCCACCTGAAGGGTCTTCTCCGCCATGGCCACCTGAAGGGTCTTCACCGCCGTGGCCACCTGAAGGGTCTTCTCCGCCTTGGCCACCCGAAGGGTCCGGACCACCATGGCCACCCGAAGGGTCCTCACTGCCGTGGTCGCCTGAGGGGACATCACCGCCCTGGCCACCCGAAGGGTCCTCTCCGCCGTGGCCACCCGAAGGGTCCTCACCGCCGTGGCCGCCCGAGGGGTCGTCTCCGTCCTGGCCACGCCCACAGCCTGCTCCACCGTGACCACACCCACAGTCTGCTCCGCCCTGGAGGCTTCCTGCCTTGTCTCCCTTGCCTTGTCTTCCCCGTCAGCCTCCAGGGCGCCCACCCTCCCACCCCTTTGGTCTTTCTACGGCGCGAGGACGCGCCTACCGGGAGGGGGGAGTAATGTCACATTCACCTTCTGTCATCGTCCTGTCTGCACTACAGTTCCCAGAATCCTCCTTGTTTCCACACCTGAACTCACTCCCTTCATTACCCGCCTGTTCGTCATCATCATCATCTGCATCACCTGTCTTGTGTTCATCTGTCTGTGTATTTAAGTTCCTTCTGTTCACTCATCACTTGTCGGTCAATGTTTATGTTAGGTTTGTTTAATGTTAGATTTATCTTTGTTCTGAGCGCACGCTCCCTTTTTGTTTGTATTTGTTTATATTTAGAATTAAAATCTTGGAATTCATCATCTTCGTGTTCGTCTCCTACTTCATCCACCCAGAAGCCTGACAGTTCTAGAGCCATATAACTGCTTTTCTCTAAGGCCATTTTCCACTGTGAATTCCATGTCTAATGGTTACCCGTTAGTGTCCTTTTTCTTTATGTATTTCATCTAAATGACTTCCACTGTGTATACTTGGAAACTTACCTAATAAATCGGCTTTCTCTTAACAATAAAAAACATGTTATTGTCAAGTATTCTTCATCTATCAACACAGGGATTTTAACAGATTTTCTTTTACCAGTCATCTTTTTAATCGTTGACCAAACGTTATTCAGATCTATTTCTCTACCAGTAGATGGACAGAACTGTATCCATGCATTCTTCTTTGATGACTTAATTATTTTCCATGCCATAGCTTTCTTTCTTTGGTAATCAATCAGATTGTCTTGGCTCAAATGCTTCCTTAGGACTCTAAATGCACAATTTCTTTCTTTTATTGCATTTTACATTCAATATTCCACCATGGAACCCTTTTCCTTTTTCCATTCACTATGCTTTTTGGTATACAAGTTGATGCAGCGTTAATAATTGAGAACGTCACTGCATCTGCACAGCTATCTACATCCCCTTCCATCGATAAGGTTTCAATGGATTCCATGCAGCATACTCTAAATTTCTCCCATTCAGCTTTAGGGAAACACCATCTCTCTATTCTGTTGCCTTTCTGTACTTGTAGTTCAAAATTAATTCATGATACTGAATTTATACTCTAGTACCACTTCCATCATTAAGACACACAGGTGATCTCTCATCCATTAATTCTTCAACTACTCCATTTTTATCTGTATGATCACTTCTATGAGTGTTGAAGTCTCCACACCATATTTCTCTTCTGTCAACACTTGGTATAATGTCTTGAAATATTTGCATTGATAACTTCTTGCACGGATTGCAAAAATTGACTAATGTTTCCTCTGGGACTACATATTTCTATTACTACACATTCATATTAATTTGGGACATTTACTGTATTCCTCTATATGCTAGAGTATCTTTAATAAATGTACATATAAATCTTCCACCTTGTGATCAAATTCTATCACATCTAACGTAACTATACCCTATCATGACAAATTCCAAGTGTGGTCTTAACCATGTCTATTTGAATACAAATAATAACAGGTTCAACAACCATATCAGTTATGACCTTCTTGAACTCTTGCCCATTCGCAGTTAAACTTCTGGCATTTTGGACACAACTTCTGGAGGATATGAATTACCATGAATATGTTAATCACCTTGAGACAATCCATCATAATTAGTAGGATTCAGCATCTCATGAATCATTTCAGCCATTTTATCTTTTATCCCCACAGATCTGTTGCTGTCTGTACAATTGTCTTAATTTTTCCTCACTTTTCCTCTGTTGCTGCATTGCCACATTCACAGTCTTACAGATGAAAGCCACAACGCTGATTTTATCCACAATCAGTGTATCCTCATTAATCTTTTTACAACATGTTTTTTTTCTGTTTGCTTTTGATTTTATGTACAAGATGGAATCTCGATTGAACATCTTCCTACTACAGGCTGGCTTATGTTACTTGCTTCATGAGTATCTTTGGGTCTGGATACTTTCCTTAACTTTTTTAACTGAATCAGTTAAATACATCATAAGACACTTGTTTTATTATTTTGTACTTCTGAACCTCTTTAGCTTGTTTTTGAACAGGGCATCCTCCAAAAGCTGCACTACGTTCACCTCCACAGTTGCAGCATCTAACTTTTTCATCTTTACCCCATTTTCCATATTTGTGTTCCCCTCCACATCTAGCACAACTTAACTTTCCTTTTCATTGTCCTGCAGTGTGCCCCATTCTTTGGCAATTAAAACACTCATTGGGGCTGGGCTAAACTCCCTAATGTCATAACTTAAATATCCCATTCTTATTTTCTTAGGCATGACATTTTCAAACTCAAGTAGAACTGACAGGCTATCATTTTTCACCCCATTTCTTTTTATTTGTAATCATGTAGCTTTCATTACTTTACCTCCTTTTACTTCCTGTATTATCTCTTCCATTGTCAAAGGTACATCATAAATAACACCTTTAAACTTAGCTGCATTTCCAGGGATATGAACACTGATTATCACCCCATTCTACGAAGGAACTTATCTATTATCTACTTATCGCAATGATATTACGCAGTGCCTGAAAATAGTCCCCAGCTAGGTAACTTCCAATGTGACCGGCACTAATTTTGTGTAGGCACGCTCTCTGTGCAAGCAGGTTGTCACATTGGTTATGTTGACGGAAGTTAGCCTATTTTCAGGTGCTGCGTAATATCATTGCGCCTGCTGCACCCATGGTACGGCAGCAAAGTTCCTTGATTATTACGCAGGAATGAGAGTATAGTACCTAGCCATATCGGGCTAGAAAATCGCAACTTTTCATTTTCTGTCGGTCTTAGTACACGATGTAACTATACTCGCACATACTCGCACTTAGAAAAGGAAGTTCAGGAACAACCTTGATCCATCAGAAAACACCAAATGGGTCGCTGCATTAGGTAGGCTAATAGATAGCGTTGCAGTCAGATGCCCAGAAGACACGTGACAAATGAAAACAAACTGAAAGTCCATGGAAATTAAACTAATGAGCCGATTGGTGACACTTGCAGTGTGAAAGATTAAAGCCAGTGTTTTTATTGTTGGAAGAATGGAGTAAAATTTAGATTTCTGAATTTACATTAAATGGTTTTATTTATGGCCCAAAATATAAATATCAAAATAGAAAAAATAGATGTGTTCATAATTTTTTTATATGGTCAAGCAAACTTAGCTGTGTAGCTAACAAGAAAAGCAAAGATGATTGGGGGTGTTTCTACTGATGTTAATATGACTTTAAGAGATCTGCCTGGCTTACGTACAAAAAGAACACTGTCAGCACTCACTCAGACACTCACACACCTCTCGCATTCATAGGGTGAATGCGAGAGGTGTGTGAGTGTCTGAGTGAGTGCTGACAGTGTTCTTTTTGTACGCTTTCTTTACATTTCCTACTTTCTTGTAGATCGGTTGATGTTTTGAAGGTGTAATTTAACTGTTTGTATCAAGTGCCGCTGGGATAGATTCTTACTTCTTGGCTTTATGTTGTCTTGTTGCAGTAGCAGACATTTAATAATTGATAATCTACTCACAACATTAGAAAATACATATAGAAACTCCGGATTACAACAAGATTATAATAAGATACTGAATTTAAAATATGAATATAATTTGATTTTAGGAAAAAGAATTGAGAATCTCTTAAACAAAAACAATTTGAAATAGGTGATAAGCCAGAAACTTTATTAGCGAGACATGATAGTCTTAATTTTCCCCAATTAGATCTAGACCTAGAACGTTCACTTTCTGAAGTAGAAATCCTAGAGGCCATCAAGTCCTTTCCATTTGGCAAAGCACCAGGTCCAGATGGCTTTGGATGTTAATTCTATAAAACCTTCTCTTTAAAACTAGCCCCTTACTTATTAAGAATGATCAATGGCAGACTCCCCAATTCATTATATGAGGCCAATATTTGTGTTCTATTAAAGAAAGGAAAAGACAACGCTGACCTGGCCAATTATAGACCTATATCGCTACTTAATGTGGATCAGAAGGTGATTACAAAAGTATTAGCAAACGGACTCTCAACAAATATCTCAACAAAAGTACACCCATCAATATTATTGTTACTATTTTATTTGTTTTTCTCAGTATTTATTTTATTTTATCCCATTTTATGTATGTATCTATCAAAGTCCTGTAGTGCAATGGGGTGGGTGAGGGAAGGGGGGAGGTTAGAGGGGCAATAGTGGTTGAATATGTTTTCTTTCTTTTATTGCAACATATTCTGTACACTTTCTCAAAAAAAAAAAAAAAAAAAAAAACAATAGTACACCCAGACCAAACTGGGTTTATACCAAGTTGTTTTTCCTTTTGCAATGTTCATCTCCTTCTTAATATTCTTTATAAGGTAAGGAAGCCTCAGGAGCAATCATTTCACTAGATGCCCAAAAGGCGTTTGATCAAATAGAGCGGCCATTCATGTTAAAAGCGCTTGAGCACTTTGGGATGGGAGTCGTTTTATCAAGTGGGTAAAAATTATATATTTATGTCCTCGTTCATTCATTCTGACAAACTAAGCTGTTTGAGTTGTGTCGAGGAGTTAGGCAAGGAGATCCTTTTTCTCCTCTTTTTTTTATATTGCGTTGAAACCGCTAGCAGTAGGGATCAGAAGTCACCCACATATACATGGAATAAAGATTGGAAATGAGGACGCTTTGGTTAGTCTATATGCTGATAATCTTTTAATATATCTTTCTGATCCAGCCAAATCAGTTCCCTATTTACTTGAATATATTAATGTCTTTGGCAACATTTCAGGGTATACTATTAACTGGTCCAAAAGCGAGTTTGTCACTTGCTAGACACACAAATCCCAGCTAGGTTCGTCCCTTGCCTTTCAAAATAGTCAAAGACCACTTTACATACCTTGGCATTGTGGTTCCAAAGATCCCTAAGCAAATATTTTAATATTTTTTTTTAGCTAAGATTGACAAATTAAGATAACACAGAGCTGTCACGGTTTGTAGCAAACATGAAGACGATGAAGGATCAATAGTACTTTTAATAATACTCTCAGGTAAAAGGCACAAAGCTCTAGCATCCACAAAGCATAGACGATATCGGACAATGAAATGAACACAGGCAGGCATAGGGAGGTCTACAGGATGGTAGAAGTTCGCCCCGATCCAGAAGAGAGACTTTAAAGTCTCGCCGTCCAACGCTGTCCTCACCGCGAGCTGACTGAAACGAAGGGCGAAGTCCATAAGAGGAAGCCCTTCGTGGGCTAGGGCGTCAAATCTCGCCGCATTTTACGTTGTGGTATGGTATTTTGTCACGGTTTGTAGCAAACACCAAGACGATGATGAAGGATTTCTTTTAATAACACTCTCAGGTAACAGGCACAAAGCTCTAGCATCCACAAAGCACAGACAATGAAATGAACACAGGCAGGAACTGATAAATGACGAACAGCTGTGATGATTGTTAGTGTCCATGGTGACTGATGAGAAACACATGTGACTAATGGAAACAAACAGAAGGTCCATGAAAACAGAAATTCAAATGAACGTGACAAGAGCGTTGGAGGCTCCTTCTGCTATCTATGATTGGCAAAATTAATGCAATTAAAATGGTCACTCTACCACAATTCCTCTCTCTTTTTCAAAATTTGCCTATTTATATACCTGTATCTTTTTTCAAGCTGGTTGAATCAACTATCGTACCATTTATTTGGGCTTATAAGACCCTCTGAATAGCAAAAACGCACTTACAGAAACCCACCCAGATGGGAGTGTAACCCAATGTTAAAATATGACATAAATAAGAATAAATAGTTTAAAAGCTGCATAAATAAGTTTGAAAGTTAAGTGATTCATTTAATGTAAGTTAATTAATCAGAGTTAAAAATGTTAAAAATGTTAATACAACAATTTAATGTTTAAGATTAAAAGCATGCTGACAGAAAATTCATGTCACTGCCCCTTTAAGGGACTAGTGGCGTTAGACGCAGTACTTCAGTGACGCTGCAGCAGAGTCCTGAAGGAGAAAGCAGAGGATAGATCGGAGAGAACGAACTGTTTAATAAGCAGAGAAAAGAGTGAAAAAGTTGATTTTGCAGTTGTAAAACATAACTTACCTGGTCGGGAACTGACGGGGATTTTATGAGAACTAAGGTTCTCTTACGAGAGTTCTCTCGTACTGCGTTTTGCTAAAAACGCTATGGGAAAAGTCTCTTTTCACGAAAACACTGAAGCAAAAATTTATCCTTAATTTTCATATATGTAAAACGCGTTGCGGCAGCAGCAGACAGCTGAAGCAAGACGGCTTGTCTGCTCATTGGCTGCTCTGCGGCAACTGCATAAGCCTATCGAGCGCAGGCTGATGCAACATCAGGCCAATGAGGGCGCTTCGCGCCCTCCTCGCCACTTCCCGCCGAAACGGGCGTGGCTTATCCCTATAAAAGGAGCTCGAAAAGGCTGATTCACTCAATTTTGTTCTCTTCAGCGGAGCGCACGCATCGCTGGATCACGGAAGCAAGCGTCGTCGAAGCAAGCATCTCAGCGGGACGTGCCCTCGAAGCTGCTGGCCAACGCCGCCTTCTACAGCCGTACCTACTGCGCTTTCCGACGCTTCATATCCTTTCTATTATTGCTCTGTGTGCAAAAATATTGCTTCTATTTTTCTGTGTGTGCGTGTGGTGTTTCAGTTACACTCACCCCCTAAAAGAGCGGCGTCTTTCTCAAGATGCCTTCCTGCGGCTCGTGCAGAGCCCCACTCGCCGAGGGAGACAACCACCTCATCTGTGTTTCCTGCCTCGGTGAGGACCATGCAGCGCTCGCGCTCGCTGACGGCGGCTGCCCTCACTGCGAGCTTTTGCCGATGGTGGCTCTGAGGACCCGCCTGGCATCCTTCGCGAAGCCTGCATTCACCGCCGCGATGCCGCGCCGAAAGAAACGGCGCTCGCAGCGGATCCCGGAACCCGCTCCAGCCCGACTAAGCTCGCCGGTTCGCCCGCTAGCTTCACCGGCCTCGCTCGAATCACTCCCCGATGCTCAGCGCCCGCAGTCTGCCGCCGCTTCATCTGAGGGGGTCGTTTCAGAGGCCGCGTCGGGGGATAAGGATTCCTGTTCTCTCCTGGCTTCGGACAGCGAGGATTGGGCGGTCTCTGAGGATCCCGCGCCTCCTGCCCAAAAGCCCTCGGTGAGAGCCAGCATCGAGACGGAGCTCATGCGGATACTCGCGCTGGCCGCGGCGAGCCTCGGCCTCGAGTGGTCTGCACCGGAGCCCCCCTCTCGCACCCGGCTAGATGGTAGCTTCCTCCCCGGTGAGCGCTCTTCTCCGGAATCAAAGCCCGCTCCTTTTCTTCCTGAGTTACATGAAGAAGTTGCGAAGGCCTGGAACGCGCCCTACTCTGCGCGGACGCGCTCATCTGTGTCGCCTGCATTTTCCTCGCTGGATAATGCTAAAGACCGAGGCTACCTCTCTCTGCCGCCGGTGGAACAGGCGATAGCGACACATCTTTGCCCGCCCTCTGCTGGACGGCGGACTAAACCGGTGTTGCCTTCGAAAGCCTGCCGCATGACGTCATCACTGCTCGCGAGAATTTTCTCCTCTGCTGGGCAAGCAGCGTCAGTGTTACACACCATGGCTACCTTACAGATCTTCCAGGGAGATCTCCTCCGTAAGTTGGATGAGATGGGACCTGATGCTGTCTGTTTGGCGGATCTAAGGAGTGCTTCGGACCTTACGCTCCGAGCTACCAAGGCTGCCGCGCAAGCAATGGGATGGTGCATGGCTTCCGCTACTGTCGCTGAAAGGCACTTGTGGCTAACGCTCACGGAGATGGCTGATTCCGAGCGCACAGCGTTTCTCGACGCCCCGCTGTCTTCCGCTGGCCTCTTTGGTTCTTCTCTCTCCGAGTTCGTGGAGAGATTTACCGAAGCCCAGAAAGCGTCCCAAGCCTTCAAGCACTTCCTACCGAAGCGCTCTGGTTCTGCGGCGAGTCGTGGAAAACGGACCCCGCGGAGCTCTCAGCCTCAGCCCCCACCTTCGGCCTCATCTTCGCAGCAGCTGCAACAGCGCAGCACGAGACCCCGCTCTCGATCAGCCGCCCGGCGCCCTGCGCACGGGCCGCGACCGAGGATTGTGGTGAAACCTGAGGTTCCGAAGAAATCCTAGCACCGCTAGGAAAGCGCAGGTGTGTGAGTCCCGTTGCGGCCGGCCTCTCACCCAAGCGCCTCGCTGTTTCAGCCCCAAGATTCGCGGCTGTTCCAGTGCTATCTGCAAAGCGCAAGCCTGTTCTTCTGCCCGCTTGCCTGCACACAAAAGCTGTTTTCACGGCTACCCAGATATATCCCAAAATGAGTGTGATTTCTGGTGTCCCGGCCACGGCCGATGGTGCTATAAATGTAGTATCGATGCCCACCCCCCCGTGCCCATCGTCACACACAAGCACAGCCCTACACTTAGGGCTCGCGCGAATAAAATCGACTCAGGTCGATTGCGCTTCCAACATAGTAAAAGTGCCCACTGCCCAGTGCCCACGAACACTATGTCTATCAGATCACAGGCTCTCCGTAAAAGCGAGACCTGTGAGCGCGCGCGCTGCTCGCACAGGCGGCGCGCCCAAATCAGTAAATGTGCCCGCTCTCAGCCCACATATACTTGCACACATGAGTCCCACGGGACTCTCGCAGCCCTCCCTCACTCAGCTAAACACTGTTCTGGGGTCGAGGGCGAGCGTTCCGCCCGCTGTATCAAGCGCGCCCCCTGCCTCAAATGCCACAGGCGAATCGCCTACGTTTGCGAGTCCCGTAGCACCTCTGTCGCACGGCGAACAGAGCGAGCTCTGTATCCGGCCCTTAGCCAACCATGCAGAAGCATGGGCAGCGCTTCCAGGGGTTTCGGACTGGGTCTTAGGCATTATAGAGAGAGGCTTCTCGCTACAGTTTTTTCGACGCCCTCCACGCTTTACAGCGCGCGTCGAAACTTCGGTGCCGTTGAAAGTAGCACACCTACTTCGCGCCGAAATATCAAAACTGATAAGCAAAGGGGCGATAGAACGTGTTCCCCGTGCGCAAAGCGAACAGGGGATGTACAGCAGATACTTTCTAGTCCCCAAAAAGGACGGCGGTATCAGACCCATTCTGGATCTAAGACGACTGAACAGAGTGTTAGTGAAACGCAGTTTCAAAATGCTCTCGACCAGCAAAATTCTCGCGCAGGTTCGCCGAGAAGACTGGTTCATATCGATAGATCTGAAGGACGCGTATTTTCAAATACAAATAGCGTCGCACTACAGGCGATACTTGAGATTCGCCTTCGAGGGTCAGACATACCAGTATACAGTCCTGCCTTTCGGCTTGTCCCTGGCACCTCGTACGTTTACGAAGTGCATGGACGCAGCGCTCGCCCCTCTCAGAAACAGAGGCATGAGAGTGCTGAACTATTTGGACGACTGGTTAATCCTAGCCCAATCACGATCTCAGCTCATAGAGCACAGAGCCATTTTACTCGATCACCTCGAGAATCTTGGTATCACGGTCAATTGGGTGAAGAGTTCACTGATCCCCAGTCAAACGATTTCGTTTCTGGGGGTAGTTCTGGACTCACTATCTATGACAGCACAGCTGTCGCCGCAGCGCGTGCTGAGCGTTCAGAGCGCGGCGAAGTCTTTCCGCTGCGGCGCTTTAACCCCGCTCAGGAAGTTTCAAAGGATGCTGGGTCTTATGGCCTCAGCATCATCAGTTCTCCAGCTGGGCTTGCTCCGCATGCGCCCGCTGCAGTTCTGGTTGAAAGCGCGGGTACCGCGCGGAGCATGGGTAACCGGTCGATTGCGCCTCAAGGTCAATCAGGACTGTGTCACAGCCCTGGTACCTTGGTTGGCGAACGACTGGTACCGGTCAGGTGTAAGCCTGGGGACTTCCTCGAAGGTGACGATGGTGTCGACAGACGCATCCACCTCGGGATGGGGAGCGCTGCTCGAGGGCAGACCGTGCTTCGGCCTGTGGTCGGAACGAGAAAAGCTCCAACACATAAACTGCCTGGAAATGGTGGCAGTACACAACGCGCTGACGCGTTTTTGTCCCCACATCATGGACCAACATGTCATAGTCCGTTCGGACAATATGGCTGTGGTGTCCTATATAAATCGCCAAGGCGGTCTGAAATCAGCGTCCCTGTACAGGCTGGCGAAACGCCTCCTAATATGGGCTCAGCACAACTTACGTTCGCTGAGAGCAGTGCATGTGCCCGGACTTCGGAATGTGGGCCCGGACAGACTGTCCAGGAACAACATTCCCCCAGGAGAGTGGTCTCTACACCCACAAACAGTCCGGCTGTTGTGGGAGAGATTTGGCAGAGCGGAGGTGGACCTATTCGCGTCCCACGAAAACGCTCACTGCCCCGTGTTCTTTTCAAAGACCAGCAGCGCGCTGTCCCGAACGTGGCCGCGCTGCCCGCTATACGCGTTTCCCCCCGTCTCACTCCTGCCACAGGTGCTGGAACGGATCAGGGAAACAAAATGCCCAATACTGCTTGTGGCACCGTTCTGGGAAAACCAGGCGTGGTTTCCGGCTCTGATGCAGTTAGCAGACATCGCTCCATGGCCAGTGCCGGTGAGGAGAGACCTCCTCTCGCAAGCCTTGGGCTCGATTTGGCACCCACACCCGGAGTTGTGGTCCCTTCATGTGTGGGCACTCAACGGATATCCGTTGGTCTCACAGGGGGAGTCTTAAATACCATCACTGAGGCTAGAGCGCCGTCGACCCGGCGGCTCTATGCTTCGAAGTGGTCGGTTTTCTCCAGCTGGTGTACGGCTCGGAGTTTTTCACCCCTCGAATGTGAGGTAACGGAGGTTCTCTCCTTCTTGCAAGAGCTGTTGGATAAGGGCAGATCCCCTTCCACGCTTAAAGTGTACGTGGCGGCTATCTCAGCGTTCTCTGGTTCAGCGCTAGGTCAGTCACTGGGAAGGAATGATTTAGTCATCCGCTTCCTCAGGGGAGCCAGGAGACTGAATCCGCCCAGACCTCCTTCAGTCCCTATTTGGGACCTTTCTACAGTCCTGGCGGCTATGAAAAGTGCCCCTTTTGAGCCTATTCAGTCTATCAGCCTCAAACACTTATCTCTTAAAACAGTGTTTTTGATGGCTCTCGCTTCAGTGAAGCGCATAGGCGACCTGCACGCGCTCTCTGTGAGCCCGACGTGCTTGGAGTTTGGTCCTAATGACTCTAAGGTCATACTCAAACCTAAGCACGGCTATGTGCCGAAATCCCTCAACACACCTTTTCGGGCTCAGGTTATTTCCCTGGCTGCCCTGCCGGCGTCGAGTGAGGAGGGGGACTCGAGTTTTCTTTGCCCAGTTAGGGCTTTAAGAACTTATGTATCCCGCTCTGCTGCCTTCAGACAGACAGAGCAGCTCTTTGTCTCGTTCAGCGGTCGTTCCAAAGGAACGGCTGTTTCGAAACAGAGTCTATCCAGATGGATAGTTGACGCCATAGCGCTGGCTTATACTGCCAAAGGCATTCAATGCCCGTTGGGAGTTAGAGCGCACTCCACGAGAGGCGTTGCTTCCTCGTGGGCTTGGTCTAGCGGGATTCCCTTACAAGATATATGTATGGCGGCGGGCTGGGCCTCTCCGTCTACATTTATTAGGTTTTATAACCTAGAGGTTCCCGCCCTGCAGGCTAAGCTTTTGTCGGTGTAATCTGCTTACAGGCGCTATGCGCTGCCGATTTTACTGGGCAAAACTACGTAAGACCCACGTTTTCCCGCATTAGTGCAGGCTCCCTGCCCTGGCTATGTGATGTCGTATTCGTGTCTGAGGACATGTCTATATAAGGACGGAGGAAACCCCTTTCGTCTTTAGACTTTCCCCGTGAGGTAATGTAACCCACGGACGCTACAGTTTAGGGAATTTAGGCTTCCTCCCTTATTCCCTGACTCTGTGTGAGTCTATCCGGTGATTATGCACTGTATGCCTGAACTAGCTTCCGGTGATTGGTGTTTTTGTCCCGGCACGCACGGCGTTTTGCAAGGGGTTCCCATAGCGTTTTTAGCAAAACGCAGTACGAGAGAACTCTCGTAAGAGAACGTACTCGGTTACTAACGTAACCTCGGTTCTCTCTAGAAGAGGGAACGAGTACTGCGTTCCCTGCCGTGCGTTTGGTTTGCTCTGGTTCGCTTCAGCGATCAAAATTGAGTGAATCAGCCTTTTCGAGCTCCTTTTATAGGGATAAGCCACGCCCGTTTCGGCGGGAAGTGGCGAGGAGGGCGCGAAGCGCCCTCATTGGCCTGATGTTGCATCAGCCTGCGCTCGATAGGCTTATGCAGTTGCCGCAGAGCAGCCAATGAGCAGACAAGCCGTCTTGCTTCAGCTGTCTGCTGCTGCCGCAACGCGTTTTACATATATGAAAATTAAGGATAATTTTTTGCTTCAGTGTTTTCGTGAAAAGAGACTTTTCCCATAGCGTTTTTAGCAAAACGCAGTACTCGTTCCCTCTTCTAGAGAGAACCGAGGTTACGTTAGTAACCGAGTACGTTTTGGTGAGTTTGAGTTGTTTTCTTGCATTTTGCCGTGTTGTATTTTATTATTTTTTTCTCTGGCGGAGAGCTAACATTAAAAACGTAGCTGTTTACAAGGAAATGCTTCGCCATAAACTGTTTACCAGTTAATATTTTGGGTTTATGAAAACTGTGAATGTTATAAAAGTGAATGTATGCTTTGTAAATGAAAGATGTGTGCGGTAGTTGTGTGGAAATGGAGCCGTGAGTTAAAAGAGGCCACTCCACTGCCATTTTTTAGGTGAAAAAGCACCATAGCAGTAATGTTACAACTCAGAGACTGTGAAACATTTATTTGTGTAATTTGAGGAGTTAAAAATTGATTTATTGTGCTTATGACCTGTTACACAGGTCAGGTTTTTTTGCTTGGTTTGAGGCTCGGTCGGAGCGAGGATTGGCCTGCAGTGTGCGGGTGTGCACATGCACAGACGGGATTCAAGATGGCGAGCCAGACCCAGACTTTCAACTCATCTTCTCCATCGCATATCAGTGAGGAAATCTGCTGCATATGGTGACTCGCTGCCAGAGTGGTAGGAGTATCAGAAATTGTTTTTGAACTGAACTGGAAACCGATTGAACTATTATTTTTGGACTGAATCGAACTGAAACTCTTCATCGAACTGAATAATTGAACTCACATTTGGATTCGAACTTGAGTTTAAGGTTTCATACTTTTATTTTCATATTAAGTTCATATTTTTGAATGTGACTTGAAATGCTTGTGGTCCACTTTGATTTGGCTGTGTAAATTAGAGGTATTTTCTTACCTGTAAAAGAAAGGAAAAAGAGTTAACTCAGGAAGAAAAATAGAAACTCTAAAATAGGTGCAACCTAGGAAAAGACCGGTCTAACTTAGATTAGCCTGACTAAAATAACTTAGGTGAACTAAAGAACAAAAAGAGAGTGAAATACCTTTTAATTTATTATACTCACCTCAATATTAAGAACCTGCAGGGTATTTTTTGTTTTGCATTCTGTATATTCCATGTGTGTTTTGCATTCAGTAAATTGCCGGCCTTTTGTATTTAAAGCAACGGTCTCTGGTGTAATTATTTTTTGCTCCCCACTCCTTAGAACCTAGAACTGGTCCAGTGGCGCAGTAAGTGGTGTGATACCGGTGCTACAACTTGGCGAGCCAGCCAAGAGTGGCTTAAAGCATTTAAAACTAGAAACCAGAGACCGCATAGTATTGTTATCAGTGATTCATTATGGATGTTATTCAAGCGAGTAGTGTGAAAATCCCTAACTCAGTCATAGTTAGCGGTATAGGTGGTACAGAAACTGATGAAGAACTATATGATTTCCTGAAACAATATGGTTCCATTCAAAGGGTAATCCCAGTAGATTTCGCTGAGCCAGTGTCAGACAAACAGGTCGTAGTAGAGTATGTGTATGGTACAGCTATGCAGTCTCTCTTACCTTCATTGCCACACAGACTCAACAGTAAGACTCAGACTGATGTCACTTATCACATTAGAGCCTTAGCCAGTGTCTACACACCTGTAGCTAGCAAAACAGCTACACAGACTTACCTTTCAGAGTTAAAGGACACTGCAAAACTGACTGGCAAAGACTTTGCAGCTGTCCTTAGAGAAGAGCTCTCCGTCATCAGTGAGAGTGTCGATCTAGATCAATCAGAAACCCAAGATGAAGATATGGAACAGAACTCACCTGATGCCCCAGGGCAATATGGCCCTGAAAATGCTGCACAGGTAAGCCCCCTGCCCAGTACGGCCCCGGGGCAGCATGTTCAACGTCATTGGTCTCCACCACCATCTAAAGAAAAGACACAGCCTGCTCTGAAACTTTCTGACGTCAACCCACCTGACATACAAAAAGTAATAGTCGAGCACATAGTGAGAAATGAAGATTCTGCTCTGCAGGTGCACACTTCTTTGAGACTCAGACCCTTCTCTAGGCGTTTCCCCCGATCCAACAATGAAGTGGATTATGAGACATGGCGTTCCAATGTGGAACTTCTCCTTAAAGACACAACGCAGTCTAATCTTTACAAGTCACGAAAGCTTCTTGAAAGTCTCTTATCACCTGCCATCGATATTGTGAAGCACCTGACACCTGAATCTCCCCTTAATGCGTACTTAGAGATCTTGGACTCCGCTTTCGGCACTGTCGAGGACGGAGATGACCTTTTCGCAAAGTATCTTAACACAATGCAAGATAACGGTGAGAAACCCTCAGCTTATCTACAACGGCTGCAGGTGATGCTGAACACCACCCTCAGGAGGGGAGGTGTAACCGCAAGTGACCTTGACCGGCATCTTCTCAGACAGTTTGTCAGAGGCTGCTGGGACAACATCTTAATAGCTGAACTCCAGCTAGAACAAAAGAAACAGAACCCACCTACCTTTGCTGAACTTCTCCTGTTACTCCGCATAGCAGAAGATAAGCGTACTTCCAAAGCATCCCGCATGAAACGGCACCTCAATATTGCAAAGCCAAGAGTGTCTTCTTATTATCAAGGTATTTATGTGCAGAGTGAAGAAGACTGCAACCCATCTCAGCCAGCTCTTGATCACAGGTCCGAAATCCAAGACCTAAAGAAACAAATAGCTGATTTACAGTCCCAGCTCACACGTATCACACAGAAAGACAGTAGAAAGGCTAAATCAGCTGCCAGACCAGTAGCTCCACAAACAGCTATCACTCCAACATCTCAAAGGCCGCACCACAGCCGAGATGTAAACAACAACACAAGCAATAGACCAAGGCCCTGGTATTGCTTTAGATGTGGAGAGGACGGACACATTAAGCCTCATTGTGAAAGTGAGCCGAACCCATCTCTTGTAGCTGAGAAGAGGAAGTAGCTAAGAGAAAAGCAGTTAACATGGGACATTGAAAATGGTGCTTCAAAGCCTGATCATTTAAACTAGACCCAGTTCCGGTTGTGGGACAAACGGGGACTGGAACACAGACAAAGTGTCCCAAAAAGAAGCTGCACAGAGCCCGTGTGTACTCTCACACACAAAAACAGACAGTGACCCTGCCAAAAGGGCTGATTGGAGCCAAGTGCACTGCACAAGTGACCATAGGTAACAAAGACTGCAGATGCTTGTTGGATTCAGGCTCTCAAGTAACAACGATCCCCAACTCTTTCTATTTAGAGAACCTGTCTCACTTACCTATGAATTCCTTGAATGACCTGCTTGAAGTGGAAGGAGCCAATGGCCAAAGCATCCCTTACCTTGGCTATGTTGAGGCCACCATCAGATTCCCAAAGAGCTTACTTGGAGCGGACATTGAGGTGCCCACACTGGTTTTGGTTGCACCTGACATACGCTCCACCTTGTCATCTGTGCTTATAGGCACAAATACTTTAGACGTTCTCTATGAAAAGTATGCAGATATCGCACCTCAGAACTATGAGTCTCTTCCTTACGGCTACAAAGTTGTCTTAAAGACCCTTGAAATCCGGAAAAGACAGTCTGTTGATTCCAGTCTAGGAGAGGTGAGGCTTCATAGTAGGGACTTTGAGACTATTGCAGCTGGACAGACCAAAGTCCTTGAAGGATCAGTGAGTTGCAGGACAACTGATGTTGGAAAGTGGGTGATGGTAGAGTCACCAAAGTCATCTTCCCTGCCAGGTGGCATCCTGGTGACAGATAGCTTGGTAAGCCTACCACCGAAACTACCACGCTGCATACCAGTCATGCTCAAGAATGAGTCACATCATGACATCACCCTATCTCCAAAGGCTGTAATAGCAGAGATCCATGCTGTCAAGAGTGTTCAATCAATTAAGACCCCTGAGTCAGACCTTCCCACAAAACCTGACCGAAAATTAAATCTCAACCTTGACTTCACTGACTCTCCTGTACCCAATGAGTGGAAAGAGAGGATAACTGAGAAATTAAGTTCCATGCCGGAGGTGTTTGCACTGCACGAGCTTGATTTTGGTCGCACTGACAAAATAAAACACCACATAACCTTCAGTGACGAGACAACATTCAAACATAGACCAAGATCTATACACCCCCAAGATATAGAGGCTGTGCGTAACCATCTCCAGCAACTCCTTGATGCAGAAGTCATCCGTGAATTGGAGTCGCCCTTCTCCTCGGCGATTGTCGTCGTCAGGAAAAAGAATGGCGATGTCAGACTCTGCATAGACTACAGAAAATTGAACACCCAAACAGTAAAAGATTCATATGCCTTACCTAATCTTGAGGAGTCATTCTCGGCATTGACCGGGTCCAGGTGGTTCTCAGTGCTCGATCTCAAATCAGGCTTCTATCAAATAGAGATGGAGGAAGCAGACAAACACAAAACCGCATTCGTCTGCCCACTAGGATTCTTCGAGTTCAACAGGATGCCTCAGGGGATAACTAACGCCCCTAGCATGTTCCAGAGGCTTATGGAGCGCTGTATGGGAGAGTTGAACTTGAAGCAAGCCCTAGTTTTTCTTGATGACCTCATCATCTTCTCCTCGACACTGGAGGAACACGAGGAAAGGTTGATGCGCGTGCTCAACCAATTGAAAGAGTTTGGCTTGAAACTGTCGCCAGGGAAGTGCAAGTTCTTCCAAACTTCTGTAAAGTACCTCGGCCACATCGTGTCTGAAAGGGGCATCGAAACTGATCCAGACAAAGTAGCAGCATTAAAAACCTGGCCAAAACCAAACAATCTGAAAGAGCTAAGAACCTTCCTGGGTTTCTGCGGTTATTACCCCCGGTTTGTAAAAGACTACTCAAAGATTGTGAAGCCACTCAACGAGCTCACTGCTGGCTATCCGCCGCTGAGAAAGCGCACTAAAACCACAGAGAACCCTGAGAAATACTACAACCCAAAGGACCTCTTTGGTGACAGATGGATGCCTGCTTGCCAGGCAGCGTTCGACACCATAATCGAAAAACTGACAACAGCACCCATCCTCAGGTTTGCTGACCCCAAGCTCCCCTACATTTTACACACAGATGCGAGCACCTCGGGACTCGGTGCTGCCCTTTACCAGGAGCAACAGGGACGGAAGCGAGTGGTTGCCTATGCAAGTCGGGGTCTGTCGAAATGTGAGTCCAGGTATCCTGCGCACAAATTAGAATTCCTTGCCCATAAATGGGCAGTGACAGAGAAATTCCAGGACTACCTATACAGGAATACGTTCCTTGCTGTCACCGATAGCAATCCATTAACATATATTCTTACCTCTGCTAAGCTCGACGCCACGAGCTACAGATGGTTAGCCGCTCTGTCGACATTTGATCTCCAGCTACAATACAGAGCCGGTAAGCAAAATCAAGATGCGGACGGGCTGTCTAGGCGTCCCCACAGCAGGTTACCTGATGACACGTCATCACAAAAAGAGTTGGAGAGGATACAACAATTCACAAAAAGACACTTGTCAGAGGCTGATTATGCACACCTGGATGAAAACACCATCAAAGCTATCTGTGAGAAGCACTTGGTTCGCCAAGTGATCAACAATCACTCTGGGGAAACATCAGCCAGCACCATCTTGGTTGTGTCACTTGCCCATCATCCAAAGGCTCTCCCACAAAGCTTTGAAGAAGAGGATCAGCTTGGTGGTTTACCTGTCATCCCCTCATTAGCACCAGCTGAATTAAGAGACAAGCAAAATGCTGATCCCTGCATCCGGGAAGTACTCAGGCAAGTGGAGTTAGAAGAGAAACCCCCACCATCCTTGAGGAAGGAACTTCCTGAGCTTGGTCTCTTATTAAGAGAGTGGGACAAACTTAATGTCTTAAATGGTGTCTTGTATCGCAAGCGGCAAGAGGGTGCTCAGACTCACTACCAGCTTGTGCTCCCCGAAGTCCTGAGATCCTTAGTCCTCAAGAGCCTCCATGACGACATGGGCCACATGGGCGTAGAGCGCACTCTAGATCTCGTCCGGAAGCGTTTCTATTGGCCCAAAATGTCAGCCGAGGTGGAAGCTAAGGTCAAAACCTGCAACCGCTGCATACGACGTAAGGCTATGCCTGAGAAAGCCGCACCACTCGTCAACATCATCGCTACAAGACCACTCGAACTTGTGTGCATGGACTTTCTCAGTGTGGAGCCGGACTCCAGTAACACCAAAGACATTCTGGTCATTACCGACCATTTTACAAAATATGCAGTGGCTGTCCCCACCCCGAATCAGAAAGCCAGGACAGTGGCCAAGAGCCTGTGGGACCACTTTTTCGTCCATTATGGCATCCCTGAAAAACTCCACAGTGACCAAGGTCCCGACTTTGAGTCCCGAACAATAAAAGAACTGTGTGAGCTCATTGGCACTCAAAAGATAAGAACCACCCCTTACCATCCGAGAGGGAACCCTGTAGAACGCTTCAACAGGACCCTGCTCAACATGTTGGGAACCCTCGAGAATCAGAAAAAGAGTCACTGGCGGGATTACGTCAAACCATTAGTACACGCTTATAATTGTACTAAAAACGAGACAACTGGTTTTACCCCTTACGAGTTAATGTTCGGGCGTCAGCCAAGATTACCAGTTGACCTAGCCTTTGGCCTACCAGTCAATCACCAGCCAGGCTCACACTCGCAATATGTTCGCAACCTGAAATCCCAACTCGAAGACAGTTACAAAGTAGCAACTGAGAATGCTAAAAAGACAGCCAGTCGCAACAAAGCAAGGTTTGACAAGCATGTTGTTGACTCCACCTTGAAGGAAGGCGACAGAGTCTTGGTTTGAAACGTCCGCCTTAGAGGAAAGCACAAGTTGGCCGACAGGTGGGAGTCCGATGTGTATATTGTCCAGAGACAGTCTGGAGACGTCCCAGTGTATGTTGTGAGGCCTGAGACAAGAGATGGTCCACAAAGAACTCTTCATCGTGACCTCCTGCTGCCATGCGGTTTCCTTCCTGTGACCTCAATCGAAAGTGAAACTAACCCGTCAATGGCAGTGAGACGACCAAGAACTCGACAACATCCTAAAAATGACAGTTCAGATGGAGCTGATGGGGATGAATCCCAATCTGACTCTGAGGAATATCACTATGATGGACACAGAAACCTACGAGTGGAAATACTAGGGTTTGACCCGACCCCTGAACCCATAGAACACTTGCCAGAAAGGATTGAACCAGAACCCTCCAAAGAGTTGACTGCTGTTAAGCAAGGTCCTTCAAACGTAGCCAAAGCTCTTGCTGAGGATGTTCCAGTAGAGACTTGTGACCCTGCAGACTATGACTTACCTGATCCTGCAGACTATGACTTACCTGACCCTGGAAACTATGACTTACCTGATCCTGCAGACTATGACTTACCTGATCCTGGAAACAATGACTTACCTGATCCTGAAGAGAGCAGCTCAACCGTTGGACAGGAAACTGGAAACCTACCTGAGGAAGACCTGGATAATGTCCATCCTTCTACTCAACCTGCTCAGGAGGGCAAAGAAAACACAAGTGTTATGGACCAAACTGACATCCAGACAGAAGGTGACTGTTCTAGAAGACCTACCAGAGACAGAAAAGCGGCTAAAAGACTGACTTACCCTGAGCTAGGGAACCCGTTGATTACAATAGTTCAGTCTTTATTTCAAACCTTGAGTGATGTGTTTACAGATTCCCTTAAAGAGCCTAGCTTTCCAAAAAACCCTAGAGTTATGACAGTATAGATTCAGAATGCACAGGGACGTGCATTAGGTAAAGAGGGGAGGATGTAACCCAATGTTAAAATATGACATAAATAAGAATAAATAGTTTAAAAGCTGCATAAATAAGTTTGAAAGTTAAGTGATTCATTTAATGTAAGTTAATTCATCAGAGTTAAAAATGTTAATACAACAATTTAATGTTTAAGATTAAAAGCATGCTGACAGAAAATTCATGTCACTGCCCCTTTAAGGGACTAGTGACGTTAGACGCAGTACTTCAGTGACGCTGCAGCAGAGTCCTGAAGGAGAAAGCAGAGGATAGATCGGAGAGAACGAACTGTGTTTAATAAGCAGAGAAAAGAGTGAAAAAGTTGATTTTGCAGTTGTAAAACATAACTTACCTGGTCGGGAACTGACGGGGATTTTATGAGAACTAAGCCACACCGGTTTTGGTGAGTTTGAGTTGTTTTCTTGCATTTTGCCGTGTTGTATTTTATTATTTTTTTCTCTGGCGGAGAGCTAACATTAAAAACGTAGCTGTTTACAAGGAAATGCTTCGCCATAAACTGTTTACCAGTTAATATTTTGGGTTTATGAAAACTGTGAATGTTATAAAAGTGAATGTATGCTTTGTAAATTAAAGATGTGTGCGGTAGTTGTGTGGAAACGGAGCCGTGAGTTAAAAGAGGCCGCTCCACCGCCATTTTTGAGGTGAAAAAGCACCGTAGCAGTAATGTTACAACTCAGAGACTGTGAAACATTTATTTGTGTAATTTGAGGAGTTAAAAATTGATTTATTGTGCTTATGACCTGTTACACAGGTCAGGTTTTTTTGCTTGGTTTGAGGCTTGGTCGGAGCGAGGATTGGCCTGCAGTGTGCGGGTGTGCACATGCACAGACGGGATTCAAGATGGCGAGCCAGACCCAGACTTTCAACTCATCTTCTCCATCGCATATCAGTGAGGAAATCTGCTGCATATGGTGACTCGCTGCCAGAGTGGTAGGAGTATCAGAAATTGTTTTTGAACTGAACTGGAAACCGATTGAACTATTATTTTTGGACTGAATCGAACTGAAACTCTTCATCGAACTGAATAATTGAACTCACATTTGGATTCGAACTTGAGTTTAAGGTTTCATACTTTTATTTTCATATTAAGTTCATATTTTTGAATGTGACTTGAAATGCTTGTGGTCCACTTTGATTTGGCTGTGTAAATTAGAGGTATTTTCTTACCTGTAAAAGAAAGGAAAAAGAGTTAACTCAGGAAGAAAAATAGAAACTCTAAAATAGGTGCAACCTAGGAAAAGAACGGTCTAATTTAGATTAGCCTGACTAAAATAACTTAGGTGAACTAAAGAACAAAAAAAGAGTGAAATACCTTTTCATTTATTATACTTACCTCAATATTAAGAACCTGCAGGGTATTTTTTGTTTTGCATTCTGTATATTCCATGTGTGTTTTGCATTCTGTATATTCCATGTGTGAGACATTGTCTCTAACAACATCTTGTCTCCAAGTTTTACTTTTTTCCAAAGTGTCTCCCTCACCAAAACTAATTATAATAATATAATTAATACCAATATAATATACCAATATAATAATTAATAATTCTATCTGAATATTAAATCAAATAAGGAAACATCTTAAGTCGCCTGACGTCTCTGTCAATGGATCACTAACAATCACATGTTTAAACCCTCTCACCTAGACCAAGGTTTTATTGAATGGAAAAGCAAAGGCCTGATGTCTATTGGGGATCTTTATATAGATGGTACATTTGCATATTTTATCAATTGCAATCTGCATTTAATCTTCCAGATTCCGACTTTTTCCGGTATCTACAAGTGAGACAATGGGCCCTATTTTAACGATCTAAGCTCATGGTCTAAAGCGCACGGCGCAAGCTCACTTAGTCCGAATCCACTTTTGCTAAAAAAAATGGTCCAAAAGGGTTGTCCCTATTCTCATAATGAGCAATGGGTGTGTTTTGGGATTTACGTGTGTTAAACCAATCAGAGTCTCACCTCCCATGCCCTTTAAATGCCATTTGCGCCATGGTAGATTCGGTATTTACATGACAGAATTTGATAGTGGAAAGACCAAACGTCTCCAGAGGCGTCTCCAGGGCGCAAACGGAACTGCTCGTGCGCTAGGTAAAAATGCGCAAGCAGACCATCTACGGGACAAGCCGGATTCCACCATATCTTTATGTACACAATAATAATCTTTTACATTGAAATCCTTTTATTTTAAATATTTGGTATGTTTGAGTGCTGCTGTGCGTCCCTGTGTGTTTAATAAGCAGGGTGTATGCGCGTTGTGGACCCGCCTATAAGGTGCACATTACTAACGTGCTCATTAAATAACAAAAAAATATTTCTGTTTCTATGCAGTCTATTTCTGTTGCCTCAAAATAGCAACGCGCCAACAATGCACCAGAACACACCTCGTTTTCAGACCAGCACGCCCATGGGCGCACAAATGGGCACAAATGCATTTGCTATTTAAACAACGTGGCACAGGACGTGAAAATGATAACTGTGTCGGACTAAAACTAGCAAAAAAACACTTGTGCCGCGTTTGAGATAGGGCCCATTATTTTCAAACGGTTATTCCACAATTTATTGACAAACCAAAATCGAATACATTTGAGCAAAGTTTTTTGGTAAATCCAAGCTCTTGACATTTGGTTTCACACTGTGTTAATGCTTTCCAACTGCCTGTGAACACAAATAATATAAAAGAAGCCTGGGCTTAGGACTTTGATGAAGAAGTGTCTGATGAAACCTGGAATGAAAGTCTCAAGAAGATTCAAGACTGCTCAATAAATGTGAGGCACAGGTTGATTCAGTTTAAAGTGGTACATAGATTGTTTTATTCCAAAACTAAATTGAGTAAAATATACAATTATATTTCCCCAGTTTGTGACAGATGTAAAACAGGTTTTTTTTTGGCATATATGTCATATATATATGGCATATATTTTGTTCCAAACTAATACATTTTTGGACTGCCATATTTGATTTTTTTTTTTCCATAAGTTTTTCAAAAGGAGGTTAAGCCAGACCATGGTCTTGCAATTCTCGGATCTTCTGAGACATTAAACACTCTTCCAAACTCTCAGCAACAACCTCTTTTGATGGGAATGACTCTTGCAAAACAAAAACAAAAACAAAAAAACAATAACAATACTTTGAAAAATGGAGAGTCTGAATATTTCCAGTTTAAAAGCATGGTTGGGTGAACTGTTTCATGTCATAGTTTGATTCCATAATAACCCAAATGGATGAATTGCAAAGCAAGTGGGCAGGCAGGCTACACGAATAAACAAGGCATTCAAAGTGGCGCAAAGGATCGCTGGGTCCTACCACCTTGGTGAAAACTTGCTGGGACCCGAGGGGTATATGTGCCTCTTGCAAAGGCTTCAGCAGATACCATTGGGGAACAGACTTTGACCCATAGGTGATATCTTTCCCTTCAAGGTTTACTCACAGAACATCACTGGAACAGAACAATACATCCACACAGAGCAAACTTGAACTAATATAAAATTCTTCTTATGATTAATATTCACACTTTTATAATATAGTGACCAGTGGTGTTGTAAATACCTAAAGAGTTACATATGCTTAGTAAGCATACATTTAGGCTACGTTTACACGGAAACGATCTGAAGAGAAAACGTAAAAGTGATCACTTTTTATTCTGCGTTTAGACGAGCGTTATCGGGGGGAAATCTGCGTGCACATGGTGACGCAAAAGTGTGTGAAATTCAATGTAGTATGCACTCCAGGCGGCTAGGTGGCAATGTGAAGCACTGATCGGTGCCTTCACTGTCTAGCAAACTTTTGCGTTTTTACCGTTTAGACGGAAACGCGACGGTGGAGCGTTTTTAAGATTTCCACTCTGGAGGATGGTTTCACTTTTTTGCGTTTTTAAGCCCCGAAAACGCCGTCGCCGTCTAAACGAAAGGCACATCTGATAAAATATTTTTACGTTTTCACCCGCGAGCGTTCTCGTGTAAACAGGGCCTTAAGTGGCTACATGTGGTGTTATAGAACTTCAAGACCCTAGCCATAGTTGTCTATAAAAATCTCATACATTAATCATGAGAACAGCAACATGAAAACAAATAAGAAGAACCCGTCAAAGTCTAGAAATCTTGATTAGTTTGATTCCATAATAACCCAATGGGTGAATTGCAAAATAAGTGCATATTTATTATCTGGAGGGCAGGCTACACGAATAAACAAGGCATGCAAAGTGGCGCAAAGGACCGCTTGGTCCTACCACCTTGGTGAAAACTTGCTGGGACCCGAGGGGTATATATGACTATTGCAAAGGCTTCAGCAGAGACCATTGGAGACTAGGCTTTGAGGCCATAGGTGATATCTTTTCCCTTCAAGGTTTAGTCACAGAACATCACTGGAACAGAACAATACATCCACACAGAGCAAACTTGAACTAATATAAACTTCTCCTTATGATTAATTTTCACACTTTTCTCATATAGTGACCATTGGTGTTGTGAATACCTAAAGAGTTACATATGCCAAGTAAGCATACATGTAAGTAGCTACATGTGGTGTGATATAACTTCAAGACCCTAGCCATAGTTGTCTATAAAAATATCATATATTAATCATGAGAACAGCAACATGAAAACAAATAAGAAGAACCGTCAAAGTCTAGAACTCTTGCTTAGTTTGATTCCATAATAAGCCAATGGATGAATTGCAAAGCAAGTGCATATTTATTATCTGAGGGCAGGCTACATGAATAAACAAGGTATGCAAAGTGGCGAAATGGATCGCTGGGTCCTACCACCTTGGTGAAAACTTGCTGGGACCCGAGGGGTATATATGCCTCTTGCAAAATATTAAGCAGATACCATTGGGGAACAGACTTTGACCCCATAGGTGATATCTTTTCCCTTCAAGGTTGAGTCACAGAACATCACTGCAACAGAACAATACATCCACACAGAGCAAACTTCAACTAATATAAACTTCTACTTATGATTAATTTTCACACCGAGCAAACTTGAACTAATATAAACTACTTCTTGTGATTAATTTTCACACTTTTATCATATGTCACTATATGTGTTGTAAATACCTAAAGAGTTACATACGCCAAATAAGCATACATGTAAGTAGCTACATTCTTTTCCATTACAAACATACCATCCAAACACACAGTCACACCAGCCAGAAAAATAATAACAATGTTAGGGATTACTTTTGCCCCAGGGTGACACCCCTTTTTTTCTAGGGTTTATTTGAACCCTTTATTCAGTACAGTTTATGGCGACTCTATTGGGGCATTGGATGTTATGTGATATAGGGACTATATCAGACCTCCTACATAGCAACATTTTGACGTCCCAGATCCGGCCCACATCTGGCACACGTGGAAAGATGATCTGGCCCACATGCAGCGTGGAATGACGGCCCTTGGGTTGCTCACTCCTGTTTGCCAGACCTGGGCCACAAGCAGGCCATAGCAATGCCACATGTCAGCCAAGAGCAAAGAAATAAACCAGAACTGGACCTCATCTGAGCCACAAATTGGGTCTCATTCATGAAACATGAGCAGAACGAATTTTTGTGTAAACCGTGTGTAAAGTGGTTTTGGCGTAAGTTTTCGGATTCATTAAAATTTTTCGTATTTTCCAAATGTTAGTTGGTACGAAAGAAATCTACACCTGCTCCAAGCCACGCGTAAATAGTGCGTTTAACATCTGAACGTTTTGCTCATTTATAAGGCTGCATTTTAATTCACCTTAATCGGGTACATATTTGCACAGCATTTTGAAAAAAATATTATATATAGTAATTACATACGTTTTTTCTTTTTACTTTTATTATGAGAGCCAGTAATAGCATCTGCAAACGGAACACTTTAATCAAATAGCCTAATTAATTGCTTTCGATAGGGCTGGGACTCTTTTCACTTCTGGGACTGTTCGATTAACAGATGAAACTCCATTAACTGCATCTGTAATATGCTGCCAAGTTTCCTTTTTTTTAGGACCTGATACGCCACTATGTACGCTTGAAAATAAAATGTGGCGTTTTGAATGAACTTCTGATAATAAAACTTCAATTTCTGCATCTGCAATTTCTCTTTTTCATTCGCTTTTGAGAAGACATGTTGAAATCCTTCGTTTGGTGTCATAATATGATGCCCATATATAGTTGTCAGTCAGATTTAATGGGCGGGATTTATGGTAATTGAGAATGAGTGTGCACGCACGTCCCATTTACAACCGATTGGAATTCATTAACACACGCACATTTCACTATCACATCTGACGTTTACGAAGTATTTGTGAATCAGGAGAAGAGTTTTCAGGAAGGTCTCTTTATGCGCAAATCACTCACATATTTACTCGTATATTTACGAATGTTTCATGAATGAGACCCAATGTGTGTATATTAGATATTGAGTCATCTCAGCCTTAATAAGCCTGTTAACAAGCAGAATCACTGAAGGAAAGAAGATAACAGAAAAATAGACGAGCATAAACACAAGAACTACTGCTTACTTCAGCCACAGTCTTAGATGAAATCAGCTGAAGAGAAAAGAAGACATTAAATCTCTCAAGATCTCAGCAGAGGAGGATTAAACAACTCCACAAAAAGCATTACCACCTTCACTTATTACTAACCAGAATGACTTTATTTCTGTCAGATGTCCACAGAAGTTGTTACTGAGAATTAACAGGGGTTTAACTCTCTGTCTCATTTGAAATCACCATAATGGTGATTATTGTTTCCATTAGTTGGTCTTTTTAACTCTTGCAAAGAAAGCAGTACCAGCCAGCAGTGGTCAACCAAAAGCTTCCACATGCACTCCCATTGAAGCTAAGTAGGGTTGAGCCTGGTCTTTATCTGGATGGGAGACTTCCTGGGAGACTGGGTAGCTGCTGGAAGAGGTGTTAGAGAGGCCAGCAGGTCTGTTCAAACCTGTGGCCTTAGTGGGTTCCAGTACAGTCACAATAAGCTGTACCCCTGGTGTAAAATAGTCTCTATATCACATAACATCCAACGCCCCAGTACAGTTGTCATAAACTGTACTGAATAAAGGGTGTAACCATGGCGCAGAAATAATCCCTAACATTATTATTATTTTTCTGGCTGGTGTGACTGTGTGTTTGTATGGTATGGCATGTTTGTTATGGAAAAGAAAGCCTCTCACCATCCAATGGCAGTGCGCAGGCACAAAATGGAGTGCCAAAAGCCCATCAAGTTCCTCTAAAGCAGGGATGGGCAAACTTTGTCCTGGAGGGTCACAGCTCTGCAGAGTTTAGCTCCAACCCTGATAAACTCTCCTGCCTGTAGCTTTCTAGTAATCCTGCAGACATTGATTAGCTGGTTCAGGTGTGTTTGATTAGGGTCCCAGATAGATAGCAACCATCAACATAATATTAATGTGTCAATGTTAACTGCACTGAATCAACATCTCTGTTGCTCCTGCAATTAATGTTGAGAAAATGTTGAAATTTCATCCATAAATCAATGGTAATGGTATTGAGTCAATGTTACAATGTGATGTTGGTTCAACATCATGCTTGCACTCTCTGAAAATGAAACCAAAAACCTTTGTAGACGTCTAACAGAAATAAAGTCAGTCTGGTTTGTAATAAGTGTGTCACGGTTGTTGAATGCATTGTTTCTTTCTTGTCTCGTGTCGTTGTGTTTATGTGTGAGTGGGCGTTGTCCCGCTCACGTGTCTGTCAGCGCTCCAGCTGATCATCATCATCATCACAATCACTGTTCACAGCTGCTGTTCATTCCCATTGCCTATATATACTCACACCATTCTCTGTTCCAGTGTCGGATTGTTTGTTGAGGTCCTGTGTTGCCGTGTCTGTGTTCCCGTGAAGTTTGCCGTGTCTGTGTTCCCGTGAAGTTTGCCGTGTCTGTGTTCCCGTGAAGTTTGCCGTGTCTGTGTTCCCGTGAAGTTTGCCGTGTCTGTGTTCGCCTGCCTTGTCTTCTCGCCGTCTTGTTCCTCGTCACTGGATTCACCGCACTCAAACACCGGGATCGGGATTCTGCACTATCACAGCACCAGAGCACCACAGACCATCGATTAGTCCCTGCACGAGCCTGAGTCGCCGCCCTTCTTTGTTTCTGTACTGTTTCTGACCTTATTGAGATATTAAACACTTATTGAGTACCTGCAACTGTTTCCCACAGACAGGAAACAGTTGCAGGTACTCAATAAGTGTTTAATATCTCAATAAGGTCAGAAACAGTACAGAAACAAAGAAGGGCGGCGACTCAGGCTCGTGCAGGGACTAATCGATGGTCTGTGGTGCTCTGGTGCTGTGATAGGGTCACCGTGATTTTGCCAAGTAAGATGTGTTCCTGGATCAACAAATTTTGTTGATCCTGGATCAACATTTAATCAACCAATCACAAGCCTCTGATGTCATCAGTGTGTGCCGACCAAATCCAATCGGTCCATTTTGAACCTTCCCTCCTCTCTTGCCTCGGGCTGACTGACAAAAGGTAAGTTATTTTGTCTGTCCTCTTTCTTTGACCCTCTCTGCAACTAAAAATCTGACTTTGTAAATGTATTTATTCACTAAAAAATCCTGAAATAGAACACTTAAATGGCATAATGTAATGCAACCCTGAACATACATGCAACAGCCATAAACCGTTTAGCTAATAGCTAAGCTTACTTCACTCCACAACCCCTAAAAGTCTTCTTTCTCTCAAACCTTTACACACAAATACACATTTAATATTTAATAAAATGTTATAATAATGTTTAAAAATTTCAATAAATTCCAGGTCTTTAAAACAGATTACTATGATTTTAGTCTGAATGAAGTGTGCAAAAAAGTATATGACATTTAAAAAAACAGTAGAATAATTGCTTTTTGAATCTGATTGTAATCAATATTTTGATAATTGCTATCGTCATCATTTCAATATGGGGTAGATTCGCTAGTGTTGATCCAGGACCATCATGATCATTTTAATACAGGGTAGATTCGCTAATGTTGATCCAGGACGATCATGATCATTTCAATATGGGGTAGATTCACTAATGTTGATCCAGGACCATCATGACGATCTCAATATGGGGTAGATTCGCTAATGTTGATCCAGGACCATCATGACCATTTCAATATGGGATAGATTCACTAATGTTGATCTAGGACCATCATGATCATTTCAATATGGGGTAGATTCGCTAATGTTGATCCAGGACCATCATGACCATTTCAATATGGGGTAGATTCACTAATGTTGATCCAGGACCATCATGACCATTTCAATACGGGGTAGATTCGCTAATGTTGATCCAGGACCATCATGACCATTTCAATACGGGGTAGATTCGCTAATGTTGATCTAGGACCATCATGACCATTTCAATACGGGGTAGATTCGCTAATGATGATCCAGGACCATCATGACCATTTCAATACGGGGTAGATTCACTAATGTTGATCCAGGACCATCATGACCATTTCAATACGGGGTAGATTCGCTAATGTTGATCCAGGACCATCATGACCATTTCAATACAAGGTAGATTCGCTAATGTTGATCCAGGACCATCATGATCATTTCAATACGGGGTAGATTCGCTAATGTTGATCCAGGACCATCATGACCATTTCAATACGGGGTAGATTCGCTAATGTTGATCCAGGACCATCATGATCATTTCAATATGGGGTAGATTCGCTAATGTTGATCCAGGACCATCATGACCATTTCAATACGGGGTAGATTCGCTAATGATGATCCAGGACCATCATGACCATTTCAATACGGGGTAGATTCACTAATGTTGATCCAGGACCATCATGACCATTTCAATACGGGGTAGATTCACTAATGTTGATCCAGGACCATCATGACCATTTCAATACGGGGTAGATTCACTAATGTTGATCCAGGACCATTTCAATACGGGGTAGATTCGCTAATGTTGATCCAGGACCATCATGATCATTTCAATACAGGGTAGATTCACTAATGTTGATCCAGGACCATTTCAATACGGGGTAGATTCGCTAATGTTGATCCAGGACCATCATGACGATTTCCATAATGGGTAGATTTGCTAATGTTGATCCAGGACCATCATGATCATTTAAATATGGGGTAGATTCGCTAATGTTGATCCAGGACCATCATGGTCAGTTCAATACGGGGTAGATTCGCTAATGTTGATCCAGGACCATCATGACCATTTCAATACGGGGTAGATTCGCTAATGTTGATCCAGGACCATCATGACCATTTCAATATGGGGCAGATTCACTAATGTTGATCGAGGACCATCATGATCGTTTCAATATGGGGTAGATTCGCTAATGTTGATCCAGGACCATCATGATCATTTCAATATGGGGTAGATTCACTAATGTTGATCCAGGACCATCATGACCATTTCAATATGGGGTAGATTCGCTAATGTTGATCCAGGACCATCATGACCATTTCAATATGGGGCAGATTCACTAATGTTGATCGAGGACCATCATGATAATTTAAATACGGGGTAGATTCGCTAATGTTGATCCAGGACCATCATAATCATTTCAATATGGGGTAGATTCGCTAATGTTGATCCAGGACCATCATGACCATTTCAATACAGGGTAGATTCGCTAATGTTGATCCAGGACCATCATGACCATTTCAATATGGGGTAGATTCGCTAATGTTGATCCAGGACCATCATGATCATTTCAATATGGGGTAGATTCGCTAATGTTGATCCAGGACCATCATGACCATTTCAATACGGGGTAGATTCGCTAATGTTGATCCAGGACCATCATGACGATTTCCATATGGGGTAGATTCACTAATGTTGATCCAGGACCATCATGACCATTTCAATATGGGGTAGATTCGCTAATGTTGATCCAGGACCATCATGATCATTTCAATACGGGGTAGATTCGCTAATGTTGATCCAGGACCATTTCAATACGGAGTAGATTCGCTAATGTTGATCCAGGACCATCATGACCATTTCAATATGGGGTAGATTCACTAATGTTGATCCAGGACCATCATGACCATTTCAATATAGGGTAGATTCGCTAATGTTGATCCAGGACCATTTCAATATGGGGTAGATTCGCTAATGTTGATCCAGGACCATCATGATCATTTCAATATGGGGTAGATTCGCTAATGTTGATCCAGGACCATCATGACCATTTCAATATGGGGTAGATTCACTAATGTTGATCCAGGACCATCATGACCATTTCAATATGGGGTAGATTTGCTAATGTTGATCCAGGACCATCATGACCATTTCAATACGGGGTAGATTCACTAATGTTGATCCAGGACCATCATGACCATTTCAATACGGGGTAGATTCACTAATGTTGATCCAGGACCATTTCAATACGGGGTAGATTTGCTAATGTTGATCCAGGACCATCATGAACATTTCAATACAGGGTAGATTCACTAATGTTGATCCAGGACCATTTCAATACGGGGTAGATTCGCTAATGTTGATCCAGGACCATCATGACGATTTCCATAATGGGTAGATTTGCTAATGTTGATCCAGGACCATCATGATCATTTAAATATGGGGTAGATTCGCTAATGTTGATCCAGGACCATCATGGTCAGTTCAATACGGGGTAGATTCGCTAATGTTGATCCAGGACCATCATGACCATTTCAATACGGGGTAGATTCGCTAATGTTGATCCAGGACCATCATGATCATTTCAATATGGGGTAGATTCACTAATGTTGATCCAGGACCATCATGACCATTTCAATATGGGGTAGATTCGCTAATGTTGATCCAGGACCATCATGACCATTTCAATATGGGGCAGATTCACTAATGTTGATCGAGGACCATCATGATCATTTAAATACGGGGTAGATTCGCTAATGTTGATCCAGGACCATCATGATCATTTCAATATGGGGTAGATTCACTAATGTTGATTCAGGACCATCATGATCATTTCAATACGGGGTAGATTCGCTAATGTTGATCCAGGACCATCATGACCATTTCAATACGGGGTAGATTCGCTAATGTTGATCCAGGACCATCATGATCATTTCAATATGGGGTAGATTCGCTAATGTTGATCCAGGACCATCATGACCATTTCAATACGGGGTAGATTCGCTAATGATGATCCAGGACCATCATGACCATTTCAATACGGGGTAGATTCACTAATGTTGATCCAGGACCATCATGACCATTTCAATACGGGGTAGATTCACTAATGTTGATCCAGGACCATCATGACCATTTCAATACGGGGTAGATTCACTAATGTTGATCCAGGACCATTTCAATACGGGGTAGATTCGCTAATGTTGATCCAGGACCATCATGATCATTTCAATACAGGGTAGATTCACTAATGTTGATCCAGGACCATTTCAATACGGGGTAGATTCGCTAATGTTGATCCAGGACCATCATGACGATTTCCATAATGGGTAGATTTGCTAATGTTGATCCAGGACCATCATGATCATTTAAATATGGGGTAGATTCGCTAATGTTGATCCAGGACCATCATGGTCAGTTCAATACGGGGTAGATTCGCTAATGTTGATCCAGGACCATCATGACCATTTCAATACGGGGTAGATTCGCTAATGTTGATCCAGGACCATCATGACCATTTCAATATGGGGTAGATTCGCTAATGTTGATCCAGGACCATCATGATCATTTCAATATGGGGTAGATTCGCTAATGTTGATCCAGGACCATCATGACCATTTCAATACGGGGTAGATTCGCTAATGTTGATCCAGGACCATCATGACGATTTCCATATGGGGTAGATTCACTAATGTTGATCCAGGACCATCATGACCATTTCAATATGGGGTAGATTCGCTAATGTTGATCCAGGACCATCATGATCATTTCAATACGGGGTAGATTCGCTAATGTTGATCCAGGACCATTTCAATACGGGGTAGATTCGCTAATGTTGATCCAGGACCATCATGACCATTTCAATATGGGGTAGATTCACTAATGTTGATCCAGGACCATCATGACCATTTCAATATAGGGTAGATTCGCTAATGTTGATCCAGGACCATTTCAATATGGGGTAGATTCACTAATGTTGATCCAGGACCATCATGATCATTTCAATATGGGGTAGATTCGCTAATGTTGATCCAGGACCATCATGACCATTTCAATATGGGGTAGATTCACTAATGTTGATCCAGGACCATCATGACCATTTCAATATGGGGTAGATTTGCTAATGTTGATCCAGGACCATCATGACCATTTCAATACGGGGTAGATTCACTAATGTTGATCCAGGACCATCATGACCATTTCAATACGGGGTAGATTCACTAATGTTGATCCAGGACCATTTCAATACGGGGTAGATTCGCTAATGTTGATCCAGGACCATCATGATCATTTCAATACAGGGTAGATTCACTAATGTTGATCCAGGACCATTTCAATACGGGGTAGATTCGCTAATGTTGATCCAGGACCATCATGACGATTTCCATAATGGGTAGATTTGCTAATGTTGATCCAGGACCATCATGATCATTTAAATATGGGGTAGATTCGCTAATGTTGATCCAGGACCATCATGGTCAGTTCAATACGGGGTAGATTCGCTAATGTTGATCCAGGACCATCATGACCATTTCAATACGGGGTAGATTCGCTAATGTTGATCCAGGACCATCATGATCATTTCAATATGGGGTAGATTCACTAATGTTGATCCAGGACCATCATGACCATTTCAATATGGGGTAGATTCGCTAATGTTGATCCAGGACCATCATGACCATTTCAATATGGGGCAGATTCACTAATGTTGATCGAGGACCATCATGATCATTTAAATACGGGGTAGATTCGCTAATGTTGATCCAGGACCATCATGATCATTTCAATATGGGGTAGATTCGCTAATGTTGATCCAGGACCATCATGACGATTTCAATATGGGGTAGATTCACTAATGTTGATCCAGGACCATCATGACCATTTCAATATGGGGTAGATTCGCTAATGTTGATCCAGGACCATCATGACCATTTCAATACGGGGTAGATTCGCTAATGTTGATCCAGGACCATCATGACCTTTTCAGTACGGGATAGATTCGCTAATGTTGATCCAGGACCATCATGATCATTTCAATATGGGGTAGATTCGCTAATGTTGATCCAGGACCATCATGACCATTTCAATACGGGGTAGATTCGCTAATGTTGATCCAGGACCATCATGATCATTTCAATATGGGGTAGATTCGCTAATGTTGATCCAGGACCATCATGATCATTTCAATATGGGGTAGATTCGCTAATGTTGATCCAGGACCATCATGACCATTTCAGTACGGGGTAGATTCGCTAATGTTGATCCAGGACCATCATGATCATTTCAATATGGGGTAGATTCGCTAATGTTGATCCAGGACCATCATGACCATTTCAATACGGGGTAGATTCGCTAATGTTGATCCAGGACCATCATGACGATTTCAATATGGGGTAGATTCACTAATGTTGATCCAGGACCATCATGACCATTTCAATATGGGGTAGATTCGCTAATGTTGATCCAGGACCATCATGATCATTTCAATACGGGGTAGATTCGCTAATGTTGATCCAGGACCATTTCAATACGGGGTAGATTCGCTAATGTTGATCCAGGACCATCATGACCATTTCAATATGGGGTAGATTCACTAATGTTGATCCAGGACCATCATGACCATTTCAATATAGGGTAGATTCGCTAATGTTGATCCAGGACCATTTCAATACGGGGTAGATTCGCTAATGTTGATCCAGGACCATCATGATCATTTCAATATGGGGTAGATTCGCTAATGTTGATCCAGGACCATCATGACCATTTCAATATGGGGTAGATTCACTAATGTTGATCCAGGACCATCATGACCATTTCAATATGGGGTAGATTCGCTAATGTTGATCCAGGACCATCATGATCATTTCAATACAGGGTAGATTCACTAATGTTGATCCAGGACCATTTCAATACGGGGTAGATTTGCTAATGTTGATCCAGGACCATCATGACGATTTCCATAATGGGTAGATTTGCTAATGTTGATCCAGGACCATCATGATCATTTAAATATGGGGTAGATTCACTAATGTTGATCCAGGACCATCATGACCATTTCAATATGGGGTAGATTCGCTAATGTTGATCCAGGACCATCATGACCATTTCAATACAAGGTAGATTCGCTAATGTTGATCCAGGACCATCATGATCATTTCAATACGGGGTAGATTCGCTAATGTTGATCCAGGACCATCATGACCATTTCAATACGGGGTAGATTCGCTAATGTTGATCTAGGACCATCATGATCAGTTCAATATGGGGTAGATTCGCTAATGTTTATACAGGACCATTTCAATACGGGTTAGATTCGTTAATGTTGATCCAGGACCATCATGCTAATTTTATTTTGGCGTAATAATTAAATAATAAATTGTATTAAATAACCCAAATCTGTCATGATTCCCATAAATTAGCATGGTAAGCAAATTTTCCAACATTTCTACTGTAGTTACGGTAAAATTATAAGTTAATTGAAATCTTTGTGTTTTACTACTTATTACAGTGTTGGATTAAATCTAGATCTACTATTTTGTATTGTAGGAAGTGCTACTGTAATTGTAACTGTAAATCTTAATACTCAGTTAACTAACTAACTAACTTAGTTATGCACTGTAGTCACATTTTACAGTGTCTAGTAAAACTTTTTTGGATACTTTTGCCTTCATTTATATAATTAATTAGCTTAACCCACATTTCTATTTTATTATTGAAGGGGCTATATGTGGAATTCACTAACCCTTGTTATGCTTACACAGACAACCTAGGAATCAGGGAAGGTCTCGTTTTTTAAGCATCATAGTAAACATTAGCAATAAAAAAGTGATTAATATATGAAAATTCTTACATATAGCCCCTTTAAATTGTTTACAGAAATGCTTCCTAATGAACTGTGACATTCTTGTTTTCCAGCTTTCAACGTATGATTCAACATGACTAGTAAGGGTGCACATTCCGTATCAGATATACATACATACCCTTTTAAATTTGTGCTAATGACTTTTATACACATACCCTATATACAGATATACAACCTTGGGAGTCCTTAGTGGGCTGTGTTGGGCCAAATAGCATTTCAGCTGCCCATTTAAAAGCACTGTATGAGCCAGGCTACATACCAGATGTGGTGAGCTAAAAGTGTATTTATTAATTGCAGGTGTATTTCAGAATTTTATGTTTTTTTTCAGGTTCTAACTAAAGTTATCAATAGGTAATGGATGCTCTCATGATTATCACCTGCAAGGTATGCAATATATAATATATGTCTGTATGTATATATATGTATGTATGTATTTACAGTGCTATGCATAAGTTTAGACACCCATGCTAAAGTTGACTAAAAAGAGGAATAAAAAAATCATCTTTTGGAAATTGAACTTAATGCCTTAATTAAAAAAATTGGGAAAAATCCAACCTTTAAGGACACCAATTTTCTTTGTGAATGAATAATGTATCGTAAATAAATAAATGTTCTTCCTTAAAATACAGGGTGCATAAGTCTGGACACCCCTATGTTAAATTCCCATAGAGGCAGGCAGATTTTTATTTTTAAAGTTAAAAAAGTTAAGTTATAAAGTTCCCTTGGCCTTTGGAATTAAAATAGCCCCACATCATCACATAGCCTTCACCATATAGTCGGGGAGCCAAAGTCTCAAAAATGGGTTGAACCTGACATGGTCTGTTATACTTTTTATTTGTGTTTTTTCTGTTAACTTTGACCCTAAGAAGCAATAATTGGAGGGTCTGCTCTGGCGGAAATATCGCGAAAAAAAATTGTGGCCATTTTAGTGTATGCACCCTTTATTTTTTTTCAGAAAAATGTGAAAAATGATTTTTTCCCTCAAATCCTCAGTGGGTTTGGTAGGCTGTCAATAAATGCACTCCAGATACAAAGAACACATTTGCTGACAACATCCACTGAAAAAATAACTCTTAAAACACATTTCTACATGATTTTGCATCAATTTAATGCAAAAAATTAGGCGTTTTCTCACCTTTTTCCAATATTTTCATCTTTACTTCATTGGCAATCAACTATTCCCACAAGTTATGACATCAGTCAATATGTCATTCTTTTCACCAAACAGTATACTCACTCCACAGAAAAAATCATAAAAATCCAACCAAAATTAATGGATCTGTGATGATTTCACTAATAGTTGATCAGCAGGCTCAGAACCTCAATAGAATTGTAGGCTACTCTCAAAATTCCGAAAGACATGTAGTCCATGAGCCAGGGGGGTTGATCGGTATCATCGGGGGAAAAAATGCTATCATTGTTATTTGGCAAGGTATACACCCCTAGTATTAGAAAAATCACTATAGCAGTGCAGGGGTGGTAGCGAAATCACTTTTTTCAGCTCATGAAGTTACTAACCCCCTAAGATAAATTCCGTTTTTGAAATCTGGTGTATATCTGGTTTAGGCTCATGCTAGGGATATTGTCAATATTCTATAATATGGTGCTTGGTATCGCTGGAAAGGGGACCTTTTAGGCTTTCATTTAAGCCCAGTACTGAATCTGTCTGACAAACACAGAGGTCACATGACTTCTTTAAACCAGAAATAACACACATTTTTTCACAATTTCCGCCTAAACTAAAAATCCGCCTAAAATCGCTGTGCCATGAAAGAACACCACGGACACAAAAGTCAACAACTTCAATACTCAAGGCACTCTGATGACTCAGAAAATGTATAATATACCCATACTATTTATTTGTGAGAGCCTTAAATTAGACTTGTGCAGCCAGCACAAGTCTTCAAAATAGAATAGAGCCAATAGAATGGACAAATAGAATACCCTAGTCCAGGGCCAAATGTTGTAATAAAAACACTTGTAATTGGTGTAACAAAATGTTTCTATCATGTATTTTGATATTCACCCACTTTCAGTTAGAATGTCAGAATGTAGCTCATGCACTGAATGTTGATGGATTTTGACAAGGTTTTGTCAGTTTTGTGAAAAGATTGTTGGTTCAGTTGACTGGTTATAACAACACTATAACTATACCATCTTCAATCAACTTCCATTGAGTTCCAGGGGTATTCAATGTAAGTACAAAATACTTTTTCTCTTGTGCTTGTGAATTGGTGGGGAATAGTAGCAGTAGCTAATGTAAGCTTGGTGTTTTTCACACTTAGTATACTTCTTTTAAACTTAAAATAAGAAAGTATACTTTCAGTCTACATTTTATGTACTTCTCAGAAATATACTTAAAATTACACTTCAGTGTACTTGATGTATACTGAGAGAAAAGTCCAGGGCCCGTATTCATAAAGATTCTAAGAATCCTCTCAGAAAACTCTTAATTTTGCTTAAAGGAGAACTCCGGTCAATTTTAACATTGAGCTAATTTTTTTGTCAATTTGGAGTGCTGTCAATACAGAGAACAACGACAAAAATCGGTGTTGCCTACACCATGTTACCCTCTTTTTAAAATTTGCACCCTGTTGACTTCAATGGGGCAATATTTAAACCTGCTTTTAGCCTCTTAACATCCTTGATGTGTCATTACAAGTGCACAGCCATGTGAGCGCTGGCTGAATTATTATCATTTTTATCCATATCTTTCACATCTACTGCAGTCAGATTGACCCGCGTTCACTCTGAAGGAATCACTCACATTGGCTGTGCACTTGTAATGACACATCAAGGATGTTAAGAGGCTAAAAGCAGGTTTGCCCCATTGAAGTCAACAGGGTGCAAATTTTAAAAAGTGGATAAAATGGTGTAGGCAACACCGATTTTTGTCGTTGTTCTCTGTATTAACAGCACTCCAAATTTACAAAAAAATAAGCTCAATGTTAAAATTGACCGGAGTTTTCCTTTAAAAACTTTTACGTAGGAGTCTTAGCTTAAGAGCGATTCGGGGCCAATCTGAGAACAACTCTGAGCAAGGAAAAGACAAAAACTTTCATCTTAGTGAGGAGGCGGGGCTGACCCCGTTGCTATGTATGACACAATCTTTTGAAGACTGTGATTGGCTGGTAGTCCAAGAAGGAAATAAATTGTGATTTGTCTATTCTAAGCCTTCACTTTGAAATTACATGCGACTGTGTACATTACACACTGCTGCATTGTTGCATTTTCCCAGTTGCCAAATATCGTAATGTAGTGATTACTTTCATTTCTGGCGCTATTGCATTTCTGCGCTGTCGGAGATGTTAGCGCGTCTCTAAGATCAGTCACAAACATGATCCATGCACGATCTAATCTTTAGCGTCTTATTAACTCACTGTCATCCATTGTCTGCAACAGATTTCTTCTCCTTCTTCTTTCTGCCATGTTCTCCTCTGCTGAAGAAACTCTTCAGCCTCTTAAAAGTCCTCGTCCGTGCTCCTAACAATTTTGACCTTAAGACCTCTTTTAAGGGTTAAGATGATTTCTGAATTACTTTTTTCTTTACTGGAATTTTTTTCTTTAATTTTAAGAGTAAACTGCCACATTTCTAAGAATTTTCTTAGAATTTTGTCACTAGGAGCTACTCTTTGCATTAAGATTCTTTATGAATACGGGCCCAGGTATATTTGGCCTGTACTTGAACTCAATCTTTTGATCCAGATATACTTAAAAGCAGGGTTCACCAATCTCGGTCCTGGAGGGCCGCTGTCCTAAACTCTGCAGAACAGCGGCCCTCCAGGACCGAGATTGGTGAACCCTGCTTAAAAGAATAATTAAGAATTCAAAGTACTGTATACTTGTCTTGTAGTTGTGTTAACTCTTTTGATTGAGTAGTCAATTAAATATACTTTTTTACATAGTTTTTTCATATACATACAGTCTTATGAAACTTACATTGTTTGAAAATATTGATTAGAAAATTGATATAAAACAGATATGTTTCTAATTCTGCATGAATTTTTGTGTAGGCTAGTCCACTGGTCGTGTAAATCAATTTACTCTAATTCTACTTTTTTGTTTAAAATGTTGCCTTTCTTTATGAAACTTACTGACATTCAAGTGTTAAGATTAAAAAAGGATGCATGAAGCTAATAACATGTTTTTAAATTTAAAGTACAGTTAAAGGTATTTTTCAAGTGCAAAAATAATAATGTTACATGTTAAGTGCAAAGTATAATGTTATGTTTACTTAAAGAAAACTTACAAGTACACTTGCAGTATAAACTACGAAACTAGTAGTTTACTGAGAGTACACATCAGTGTGTACTTTCATAAACTAAAAAATGTACTACTTGTATTAAAACAGTAAACTACTAGTATACTTATAAGTTCACTTGTAGTACAGATGCATTACAAATGAGAAACCTAGTTGTGTACTTAGTTTACTACTCTTACAAATACAAAAAATACGAAAAGTGAGCCAATTTAGTCCCAAGCAGTATTGAAATAGTACACAATTTTACTACAAGTACACATTGATATTAGTATACTTACTACATAAAGTATACTTAAAAATATACTTGAAAATTACTTAAGTATACTTCATAAAATGAACATGAAGACATGCACTTTTATGATGAAGAGATGCACTTTTATGATGAAGAGATGCACTTTTATAATGGACAGATGCACTTTTATGATGGATAGATGCACTTTTATAATGGATAGATGGACTTTTATGATGGAGAGATGGACTTTTGTGATGGAGAGATGGACTTTTATAATGGAGAGATGGACTTATAGAATGGATAGATGGACTTTTATGATGGATAAATGCACTTTTATAATGGATAGATGGACTTTTATGATGGAGAGATGGACTTTTATGATGGATAAATGCACTTTTATGACGGATAGATGCACTTTTATAATGGATAAATGCACTTTTATGATGGAGAGATGGACTTTTATAATGGACAGATGCTCTTTTATAATGGATAGATGGACTTTTATAATGGATAGATGGACTTTTATAATGGACAGATGCACTTTTATGATGGATATCTGCACTTTTATAATGGATAAATGCACTTGTATGATGGATAGATGCACTTTTATAATGGAGAGATGGACTTTTAGAATGGATAGATGGACTTTTATGATGGAGAGATTCACTTTTATAATGGATAGATGGACTTTTATGATGGAGAGATGCACTTTTATAATGGATAGATGGACTTTTATAATGGATAAATGCACTTGTATGATGGATAGATGCACTTTTATAATGGAGAGATGGACTTTTAGAATGGATAGATGGACTTTTATGATGGAGAGATGCACTTTTATAATGGATAGATGGACTTTTATGATGGAGAGATGGACTTTTATGATGGAGAGATGGACTTTTATAATGGACAGATGCACTTTTATAATGGACAGATGCTCTTTTATAATGGATAGATGGACTTTTATAATGGATAGATGGACTTTTATAATGGACAGATGCACTTTTATGATGGATATCTGCACTTTTATAATGGATAAATGCACTTTTATGATGGATAGATGCACTTTTATAATGGAGAGATGGACTTTTAGAATGGATAGATGGACTTTTATGATGGAGAGATTCACTTTTATAATGGATAGATGGACTTTTATGATGGAGAGATGCACTTTTATAATGGATAGATGGACTTTTATAATGGATAAATGCACTTGTATGATGGATAGATGCACTTTTATAATGGAGAGATGGACTTTTAGAATGGATAGATGGACTTTTATGATGGAGAGATGCACTTTTATAATGGATAGATGGACTTTTATGATGGAGAGATGGACTTTTATGATGGAGAGATGGACTTTTATAATGGACAGATGCACTTTTATAATGGATAAATGCACTTTTATGATGGATAGATGCACTTTTATAATGGAGAGATGGACTTTTAGAATGGATAGATGGACTTTTATGATGGAGAGATGGACTTTTATGATGGAGAGATGCACTTTTATAATGGATAGATGGACTTTTATGATGGAGAGATGGACTTTTATGATGGAGAGATGGACTTTTATAATGGACAGATGCACTTTTATAATGGATAGATGGACTTTTATGATGGAGAGATGGACTTTTATGATGGAGAGATGGACTTTTATAATGGACAGATGCACTTTTATAATGGATAAATGCACTTTTATGATGGATAGATGCACTTTTATAATGGAGAGATGGACTTTTAGAATGGATAGATGGACTTTTATGATGGAGAGATGGACTTTTATGATGGAGAGATGCACTTTTATAATGGATAGATGGACTTTTATGATGGAGAGATGGACTTTTATGATGGAGAGATGGACTTTTATAATGGACAGATGCACTTTTATAATGGACAAATGCACTTTTATGATGGATAGATGCACTTTTATAAAGGAGAGATGGACTTTTAGAATGGATAGATGGACTTTTATGATGGAGAGATGGACTTTTATGATGGAGAGATGCACTTTTATAATGGATAGATGGACTTTTATGATGGAGAGATGGACTTTTATGATGGAGAGATGGACTTTTATAATGGACAGATGCACTTTTATAATGGACAAATGCACTTTTATGATGGATAGATGCACTTTTATAAAGGAGAGATGGACTTTTAGAATGGATAGATGGACTTTTATGATGGAGAGATGGACTTTTATGATGGAGAGATGGACTTTTATAATGGACAGATGCACTTTTATGATGGATAGATGGACTTTTAGAATGGATAGATGCACTTTTAGAATGGATAGACAATAACAGATTTTTACAGCGATTGATTCCAACAATCTTTTCACAAAACTGACAAAACCTTGTCAAAATCCATCAACATTCAGTGCATGAGCTACATTCTGACATTCTAACTGAAAGTGGGTGAATATCAAAATACATGATAGAAACATTTTGTTACACCAATTACAAGTGTTTTTATTACAACATTTGGCCCTGGACTAGGGTATTCTATTTGTCCATTCTATTGGCTCTATTCTATTTTGAAGACTTGTGCTGGCTGCACAAGTCTAATTTAAGGCTCTCACAAATAAATAGTATGGGTATATTATACATTTTCTGAGTCATCAGAGTGCCTTGAGTATTGAAGTTGTTGACTTTTGTGTCCGTGGTGTTCTTTCATGGCACAGCGATTTTAGGCGGATTTTTAGTTTAGGCGGAAATTGTGAAAAAATGTGTGTTATTTCTGGTTTAAAGAAGTCATGTGACCTCTGTGTTTGTCAGACAGATTCAGTACTGGGCTTAAATGAAAGCCTAAAAGGTCCCCTTTCCAGCGATACCAAGCACCATATTATAGAATATTGACAATATCCCTAGCATGAGCCTAAACCAGATATACACCAGATTTCAAAAACGGAATTTATCTTAGGGGGTTAGTAACTTCATGAGCTGAAAAAAGTGATTTCGCTACCACCCCTGCACTGCTATAGTGATTTTTCTAATACTAGGGGTGTATACCTTGCCAAATAACAATGATAGCATTTTTTCCCCCGATGATACCGATCAACCCCCCTGGCTCATGGACTACATGTCTTTCGGAATTTTGAGAGTAGCCTACAATTCTATTGAGGTTCTGAGCCTGCTGATCAACTATTAGTGAAATCATCACAGATCCATTAATTTTGGTTGGATTTTTATGATTTTTTCTGTGGAGTGAGTATACTGTTTGGTGAAAAGAATGACATATTGACTGATGTCATAACTTGTGGGAATAGTTGATTGCCAATGAAGTAAAGATGAAAATATTGGAAAAAGGTGAGAAAACGCCTAATTTTTTGCATTAAATTGATGCAAAATCATGTAGAAATGTGTTTTAAGAGTTATTTTTTCAGTGGATGTTGTCAGCAAATGTGTTCTTTGTATCTGGAGTGCATTTATTGACAGCCTACCAAACCCACTGAGGATTTGAGGGAAAAAATCATTTTTCACATTTTTCTGATAAAAAATAAAGGGTGCATACACTAAAATGGCCACAATTTTTTTCCGCGATATTTCCGGCAGAGCAGACCCTCCAATTATTGCTTCTTAGGGTCAAAGTTAACAGAAAAAACACAAATAAAAAGTATAACAGACCATGTCAGGTTCAACCCATTTTATTGAGCTTTTGAGACTTTGGCTCCCCGACTAATACCTAGAGATTGGCATGGTTTTATTTCAGTTAGCCTAATAGCTGGTTTGATTTGCATTGAGAGATGATCTTATGGAAAATACCCCATGCCAATCTCTAGGTATGGTACCGTACATACATTTTCAATGGAGGGACAGAAAGCTCTCGGACCAAATCTAAAATATCTTAAACTGTGTTCCGAAGATGAACGGAGGTCTTATGGGCTTGGAACGACATGAGGGTGAGTCATTAATGACATAATTTTCATTTTTGGGTGAACTAACCCTTTAAGGTTGTTAAATCTGACAATAAGCTTTTATGTTTGACATTTTGTTTATACAGATGGTTCATCTCTTCAAAATGTTCCCAATTAATCGAGAACTAATTTAATCAGGGGCCTTTTATTTCTGTAAAATACCCTTATATTTGTGTTATATTAATAATTTTGTTAAATCAATATGCTAAGTGTAAAATCAGATTCTTGCATCTTTAATATGTGGAATAATTAAAAATGTTTTATTTGATGAATGGTGTATGATTCCTTCTTATGAACACAAACAGAAACATACCACATGTCATCTAGCCACATTGCAATGGTACTGTAACGGTAATAATTAATAATAGATCTAAAATATCAAATTTACATTGACAGAATCTCTTTTTTAGCACACAAAATACATTACATTGAAAACAGCTTTGCAGATTATTCCCGAAAACAGTATTGTTTTGAAATTAACATCAAGTTAAACAAAACATTTGGCCACACTAAAATAGCTCTTAATTTGATCCCAAAATTCATACAAGATATTCGGCACCCAATCCTGTATTCACGTTTTCTTTCATTTTCTTACTTTTTTTGGGTTGTCTTTCTTATTTTAAACCCTCCTGAATTTGTGCCAGAAAGACTTTTTTCTGTTTTTTTGCATTGCATGGGAAGAGTGGCTGTATCTTCCCAGCAGGCACCGGACGTCAATATGACGTTAAATTGACGTTGGACCCAAACGTTGGAAAGACATTGCATTTTGATTGTCCAACGTTGGATGTTGACGTCATTCTGACGTTTGGTTATGACGTCAACCCGATTTTCATTTTCAATCAAAATGCAACGTCTTTCCAACGTTGGATATTGACATCAGACTGACGTTGGGTTATGATGTCAACCCGATTATCATTTTCAACCAAAATGCAATGTCTGTCCAACATTGAAAGTAAACGTCAGTCTGACGTTGGGTTATGATGTCAACTCGATGTTGGGTAAACCTCCCATGTTGGACGTTGCATTTTGGTTGAAAATGGAAATCAGTTTGACGTCAGAACCCAATGTGAAAGCTAGACATCAAACTCATATGTTGGGCCAGATATCAGTCAAAACACAACATCAGCTGTCAAATTCCAACTTAAAGAAATATATGGTTATTTTGTTGGCATGACATTGAACTTTTAGCAAAGCCAGGTTTTCGTTGTAAAATAAAAATCAACATACAAAGAAACTTCATGTAACAACAAGATCGAACAGAGGTCAAGATCCAATGCGAGACAACCCAAAAGTATTTATCTTAAGACAAGAGCAAACAGAAAAGTAACTTAAAAATCTTAGTGAAACTGGAATCCACAAATGTTGTTTATTAGATAAATGACCAAGAAATTAAATGGATTATAAAATAACCTTTTACTTTATTTTTTTACATTATTTTAACAGAAGGATTACAACAATAACCATTTATATTTAACATTATCCTTATTCTAAAATCGTACAAATGTTTTTCCTGCTGCCTCCGCCCACCCTGTCTGGGGCATATTTTAAACATAAGGCGACAACCGCTCCAATGTTTGCCTCCGTCTCCTTTGAAGTCCCCTGGACACTCTCTGTAAGAAATATTAGAACATTAAAATGTATGGGGAATATAGGATATGATGCACTACAGTAAGCATTAAAACAATAAATATTGCAAACAGTCTTAATGCTAGGGTAGGAAATTTCACAGAGGCTAGCAATAGCAAGCTAGCTTTGAAAGCATACGATCCCACCCTCCCTTCAGAGGGTGCAAAGAGCCAAGAGGAGAGACAGAGTTGGTGGAGGAAAGTGCAATGCTTTTAGATTACCTCATATCTTATTCACTGGTGAGACATAACAATACTAATGAATGTGAATAATGAAAAAAAGTTTGCAAAAAAATATTGCAATAATATAATGTCATAAGTTTTATTTTTTTTAAATAAAACCTTTTTCACTTGTTGGTTCAAGAGGAACTGTTAATGTTTGGCATCTATTCTCACTTTCTCTGCACAATGAACACGGTAATGTGATCCACTTCTTGATCTCATCCACCAGCTGAGGGTGAATCTGCTGAAAATGACCATCTTCTACAGAAACATCATGTCCATTGTGCTGGTCAAATATTCTCTGCACAAAAACTTTGTGTCCTTTCCAATCATTTTTTACTTTAAAAGAGTAAACATGCTTTACACCCAACAGCTCTGTGACTTCTTTCATATACATTTCCAGATCTTCTGCAATGGAAAATATAATATCCTCTTCTTTTATCTTTTAAACTGGAGCAATTTGTGGTCCTGAATGATTTTGTGTGCCCTTTGTTAATTATTTCTGTGATAAAGTTCTCTTCTTGATCATCTGGTTTAAGAACATGCACCTTGAGTTTAATGTTTTTCTGTCTTATTTTTCTCTTTTCTTAATTTTCCACAGACTTTTTGATAAACTCCTCCATCATAGAACATTTCTGAAATGTATACACACAAAAAATTATACTTAATTCATTTTCAATCAGCGTCACCAAACACATTTACTAACTTTAAATGAGGAAACACTAACAAAGAGCTGATAAGTTGAAATATTACATTTAAAAAAAAAATAAAGCTCTTCACAAATGTAAAGGGATTGGTGATTCATTGATTCTGAATAAATGATGGTCCTGAATCAACATGAGTCCATCTACCGCATATTGAACTGATTGTGAATTTACCCTATATTGAAATTGTCATGATGGTCCTGGATTAACATTAGTGAATCTACCCCATATTGAAATGATCATGATGGTCCTGGATCAACATTAGTGAATCTACCCCATATTGAAATGGTCATGATGGTCCTGGATCAACATTAGCAAATCTACCCCACACTGAAATGGTCATGATGGTCCTGGATCAACATTAGCGAATCTACCCCATATTGAAATGATCATGATGGTCCTGGATCAACATTAGTGAATCTACCCCATATTGAAATGATCATGATGGTCCTGGATCAACATTAGTGAATCTACCCCATATTAAAATGATCATGATGGTCCTGGATCAACATTAGCGAATCTACCCCATATTGAGATCGTCATGATGGTCCTGGATCAACATTAGTGAATCTACCCCATATTAAAATGATCATGATGGTCCTGGATCAACATTAGCGAATCTACCCCATATTGAAATGGTCATGATGGTCCTGGATCAACATTAGTGAATCTACCCCATATTAAAATGATCATGATGGTCCTGGATCAACATTAGCGAATCTACCCCGTATTGAAATGATCATGATGGTCCTGGATCAACATTAGCGAATCTACCCCGTATTGAAATGGTCCTGGATCAACATTAGCGAATCTACCCCGTATTGAAATGATCATGATGGTCCTGGATCAACATTAGCGAATCTACCCCGTATTGAAATGGTCCTGGATCAACATTAGCGAATCTACCCCATATTGAAATGGTCATGATGGTCCTGGATCAACATTAGCGAATCTACCCCATATTGAAATGGTCATGATAGTCCTGGATCAACATTAGCGAATCTACCCCGTATTGAAATGGTCCTGGATCAACATTAGCGAATCTACCCTGTATTGAAATGGTCATGATGGTCCTGGATCAACATTAGCGAATCTACCCCGTATTGAAATGATCATGATGGTCCTGGATCAACATTAGCGAATCTACCCCGTATTGAAAAGGTCCTGCATCAACATTAGCGAATCTACCCTGTATTGAAATGGTCATGATGGTCCTGGATCATCATTAGCGAATCTACCCCGTATTGAAAAGGTCCTGGATCAACATTAGCGAATCTACCCCGTATTGAAATGGTCCTGGATCAACATTAGCGAATCTACCCCATATTGAAATCGTCATGATGGTCCTGGATCAACATTAGCGAATCTACCCCGTATTGAAATCGTCATGATGGTCCTGGATCAACATTAGCGAATCTACCCCGTATTGAAATGGTCATGATGGTCCTGGATCAACATTAGCGAATCTACCCCGTATTGAAATGGTCATGATGGTCCTGGATCAACATTAGTGAATCTACCCCGTATTAAAATGGTCATGATGGTCCTGGATCAACATTAGCGAATCTACCCCGTATTGAAATGGTCATGATGGTCCTGGATCAACATTAGTGAATCTACCCCGTATTGAAATGATCATGATGGTCCTGAATCAACATTAGTGAATCTACCCCATATTTAAATGGTCATGATGTTCCAGGATCAACATTAGTGAATCTACCCCATATTGAAATGGTCATGATGTTCCAGGATCAACATTAGCGAATCTACCCCATATTGAAATGATCATGATGGTCCTGGATCAACATTAGCGAATCTACCCCGTATTGAAATGGTCATGATGGTCCTGGATCAACATTAGCAAATCTACCCCGTATTGAAATGATCATGATGGTCCAGGATCAACATTAGCGAATCTACCCCATATTGAAATGATCATGATGGTCCTGGATCAACATTAGCGAATCTACCCCGTATTGAAATGGTCATGATGGTCCTGGATCAACATTAGCAAATCTACCCCGTATTGAAATGATCATGATGGTCCTGAATCAACATTAGCGAATCTACCCCATATTGAAATGGTCATGATGGTCCTGGATCAACATTAGCGAATCTACCCCGTATTGAAATGGTCATGATGGTCCTGGATCAACATTAGTGAATCTACCCCGTATTAAAATGATCATGATGGTCCTGGATCAACATTAGCGAATCTTCCCCGTATTGAAATGGTCCTGGATCAACATTAGCGAATCTACCCCGTATTGAAATGGCCATGATGGTCCTGGATCAACACTAGCGAATCTACCCCATATTGAAATGGTCATGATGGTCCTGGATCAACATTAGCGAATCTACCCCATATTGAAATGGTCATGATGGTCCTGGATCAACATTAGCGAATCTACCCCATATTGAAATGGTCCTGGATCAACATTAGCGAATCTACCCTGTATTGAAATGGTCATGATGGTCCTGGATCAACATTAGCGAATCTACCCCGTATTGAAATGGTCCTGGATCAACATTAGCGAATCTACCCCGTATTGAAATGGTCATGATGGTCCTGGATCAACATTAGCGAATCTACCCCGTATTGAAATGATCATGATGGTCCTGGATCAACATTAGCGAATCTACCCCGTATTGAAAAGGTCCTGCATTAACATTAGCGAATCTACCCTGTATTGAAATGGTCATGATGGTCCTGGATCATCATTAGCGAATCTACCCCGTATTGAAAAGGTCCTGCATCAACATTAGCGAATCTACCCCATATTGAAATCGTCATGATGGTCCTGGATCAACATTAGCGAATCTACCCCGTATTGAAATGATCATGATGGTCCTGGATCAACATTAGCGAATCTACCCCGTATTGAAATGGTCCTGGATCAACATTAGCGAATCTACCCCATATTGAAATGGTCATGATGGTCCTGGATCAACATTAGCGAATCTACCCCATATTGAAATGGTCATGATGGTCCTGGATCAACATTAGCGAATCTACCCCGTATTGAAATGGTCCTGGATCAACATTAGCGAATCTACCCTGTATTGAAATGGTCATGATGGTCCTGGATCAACATTAGCGAATCTACCCCGTATTGAAATGATCATGATGGTCCTGGATCAACATTAGCGAATCTACCCCGTATTGAAAAGGTCCTGCATCAACATTAGCGAATCTACCCTGTATTGAAATGGTCATGATGGTCCTGGATCATCATTAGCGAATCTACCCCGTATTGAAAAGGTCCTGGATCAACATTAGCGAATCTACCCCGTATTGAAATGGTCCTGGATCAACATTAGCGAATCTACCCCATATTGAAATCGTCATGATGGTCCTGGATCAACATTAGCGAATCTACCCCGTATTGAAATCGTCATGATGGTCCTGGATCAACATTAGCGAATCTACCCCGTATTGAAATGGTCATGATGGTCCTGGATCAACATTAGCGAATCTACCCCGTATTGAAATGGTCATGATGGTCCTGGATCAACATTAGTGAATCTACCCCGTATTAAAATGGTCATGATGGTCCTGGATCAACATTAGCGAATCTACCCCGTATTGAAATGGTCATGATGGTCCTGGATCAACATTAGTGAATCTACCCCGTATTGAAATGATCATGATGGTCCTGAATCAACATTAGTGAATCTACCCCATATTTAAATGGTCATGATGTTCCAGGATCAACATTAGTGAATCTACCCCATATTGAAATGGTCATGATGTTCCAGGATCAACATTAGCGAATCTACCCCATATTGAAATGATCATGATGGTCCTGGATCAACATTAGCGAATCTACCCCGTATTGAAATGGTCATGATGGTCCTGGATCAACATTAGCAAATCTACCCCGTATTGAAATGATCATGATGGTCCTGAATCAACATTAGCGAATCTACCCCATATTGAAATGGTCATGATGGTCCTGGATCAACATTAGCGAATCTACCCCGTATTGAAATGGTCATGATGGTCCTGGATCAACATTAGTGAATCTACCCCGTATTAAAATGATCATGATGGTCCTGGATCAACATTAGCGAATCTTCCCCGTATTGAAATGGTCCTGGATCAACATTAGCGAATCTACCCCGTATTGAAATGGTCATGATGGTCCTGGATCAACACTAGCGAATCTACCCCATATTGAAATGGTCATGATGGTCCTGGATCAACATTAGCGAATCTACCCCATATTGAAATGGTCATGATGGTCCTGGATCACCATTAGCGAATCTACCCCATATTGAAATGGTCCTGGATCAACATTAGCGAATCTACCCTGTATTGAAATGGTCATGATGGTCTTGGATCAACATTAGCGAATCTACCCCGTATTGAAATGGTCCTGGATCAACATTAGCGAATCTACCCCGTATTGAAATGGTCATGATGGTCCTGGATCAACATTAGCGAATCTACCCCGTATTGAAATGATCATGATGGTCCTGGATCAACATTAGCGAATCTACCCCGTATTGAAAAGGTCCTGCATTAACATTAGCGAATCTACCCTGTATTGAAATGGTCATGATGGTCCTGGATCATCATTAGCGAATCTACCCCGTATTGAAAAGGTCCTGCATCAACATTAGCGAATCTACCCCATATTGAAATCGTCATGATGGTCCTGGATCAACATTAGCGAATCTACCCCGTATTGAAATCGTCATGATGGTCCTGGATCAACATTAGCGAATCTACCCCGTATTGAAATGGTCATGATGGTCCTGGATCAACATTAGCGAATCTACCCCGTATTGAAATGGTCATGATGGTCCTGGATCAACATTAGTGAATCTACCCCGTATTAAAATGGTCATGATGGTCCTGGATCAACATTAGCGAATCTACCCCGTATTGAAATGGTCATGATGGTCCTGGATCAACATTAGTGAATCTACCCCGTATTGAAATGATCATGATGGTCCTGAATCAACATTAGTGAATCTACCCCATATTTAAATGGTCATGATGTTCCAGGATCAACATTAGTGAATCTACCCCATATTGAAATGGTCATGATGTTTCAGGATCAACATTAGCGAATCTACCCCATATTGAAATGATCATGATGGTCCTGGATCAACATTAGCGAATCTACCCCGTATTGAAATGGTCATGATGGTCCTGGATCAACATTAGCAAATCTACCCCGTATTGAAATGATCATGATGGTCCTGAATCAACATTAGCGAATCTACCCCATATTGAAATGGTCATGATGGTCCTGGATCAACATTAGCGAATCTACCCCGTATTGAAATGGTCATGATGGTCCTGGATCAACATTAGCGAATCTACCCCGTATTGAAATGATGACGATAGCAATTATCAAAATATTGATTACAATCAGATTCAAAAAGCAATTATTCTACTGTTTTTTTAAATGTCATATACTTTTTTGCACACTTCATTCAGACTAAAATCATAGTAATCTGTTTTAAAGACCTGGAATTTATTGAAATTTTTAAACATTATTATAACATTTTATTAAATATTAAATGTGTATTTGTGTGTAAAGGTATGAGAGAAAGAAGACTTTTAGGGGTTGTGGAGTGAAGTAAGCTTAGCTATTAGCTAAACGGCTCATGGCTGTTGCATGTATGTTCAGGGTTGCATTACATTATGCCATTTAAGTGTTCTATTTCAGGATTTTTTAGTGAATAAATACATTTACAAAGTCAGATTTTTAGTTGCAGAGAGGGTCAAAGAAAGAGGACAGACAAAATAACTTACCTTTTGTCAGTCAGCCCGAGGCAAGAGAGGAGGGAAGGTTCAAAATGGACCGATTGGATTTGGTCGGCACACACTGATGACATCAGAGGCTTGTGATTGGTTGATTAAATGATGATCCAGGATCAACAAAATTTGTTGATCCAGGAACACATCTTACTTGGCAAAATCACGGTGACCGAACAGACACACAGCAGGTTAAACCAGAGTTAAAACAATAGTCTATGTTAGGACAATAACAATAATAGTCTATGTTAGGACAATAGTATGTTCACAGGAGCCGCTGAGAGCGAGTTCCAGCTGATAACGGTCATAAAGTGCGAGATAAGGTGCAAGTAGCTAAACTAAACATTTCATATTTGACAGCTGTTTTGAGAAATGTTAAACAACGACAAAAAATAATCAAGGCAAACTAATCAACTTTTTTCTAATTTCACCATTTTGAACTTAAAATAGGCCTATATAATACATGTGATTTAATGTGAGAGGAGAAGAAACAAATAACAGCCATTTTCATCATATTAGGCATAAGATTAATAATGAATGTGTACTGTTAAGTGAACATGCAATTTATTCTATTAGAACGCCTCATATGGGCTGAGATGATATTAATCACCATTGTAGTTTTAGAAGTGAAAAATATATGCAATTTATTCTGTATTAATCGGTGACCTTCATATATAAAGTATGTATGTTACTAACTAAATTTATAACCTAGTAAAATAGAGTGTTGTATAAGAAAAGACACTGTAACTTGTTTTGTAAAAGTCTTTTTATTGTGAATCTGATTTATTAAGAAGAGACAATGCAAATTGTTTTGTAAAAGTCTTTTTATTGTGAATCTGGTTTATTAAGAAAGACAATGGAGATGGTTTTGTAAAGGTCTTTATTATTGAACTGTTTTTGTTCAGAGAGACACTGCAACTTGTTTTTGTTATAATCTTTTTATTATAATAATGCATGCAAGAAATGACAATAATGTACTCATGTTTAAGCATTTAATCAATAGATAGAAGTAACATTAAGTAGTGAAAAACATGTATCTTAGCAAAGTAGAAATGGCAAGCATTACCCATTTTATGAGGAGCATGAGACGCAGGAGAAAGGCAGAGGGTCCAGAGCAGCAAGCAAAGGAGAACAAAGGAAAGAGCTTTATATATGGAGTTACAAGGGGGTTTCCAGAACGGAGGACAGTTCAAGACTTCGGATTGGACAGATTGCCTGTAAAGGACTGAACCTGTGCGGAGAGTGTGTGAACTATAAAAAGTATTGTAAAGAATGTCAAAGTGAGACACTGTTTCACCAAGGACGGCCTCTCCGGTGTTAGATGCCTTGCCATTGCGCCTCATGAAGATGAAAGCTTGTAAATTATTTGGTTTTGATTTACTTTTATTTTTATTTTATATATTAGTACCTTTTATGTAAACTAGTTAACCTGTATTTAATAAAAATTACATTTAATTGAAATTAAGAAGCTCGCCTGCCTTAAGTCTATGTTTTACTAAATATTGAGCTGAACTAAACCACGGAGCAGTCTTTCGACTGAATTGTAAGTATGGAAATTTATATACTTATTGTTTAGAACGAATTCGACTGACTTTACCTAACCTGAGAATAAACAAAATAAGGTAGAAGGTGTCTATATTTAAGACCCAAACAAGGGGTTAAATTAAGCACCATAAGACATGGCGCCCAACGTGAAAGGGGCAGATTGATTATCGATCCCTGGCCAAGATCGGTGATCAATTGCTCAAAGAACTAAGATAGTCGTGTAATATACACGAGAGTGTAGAGCAAAATTAGCCTGACTACGTCAGACTTCTTACTTCCGCTTAATTTCATTTCGCTTCTGTAGTCAGTCTGAGACAGCGTAATAGCTTTCCGTTTTCCTCCGGCCTGAAAACAGCCGGGCCAATCAACGAACAGAGGGCGGGTTGAGAGCCGTGACGTAGACACTGATTGTACCGTGGATGCGTAGATTTTTACTTCACATAATCTGCAAAAGTCGCGCACAGCCATGTTTACTCCGGTATTTCGCTCGATGGTTTTGTTTTCGCATCATACATGTGTTTACAGTGGAAGTTAGATGCGGCTGAGCATGCGCATAACCAAACGTTATGTGATTGGCTTACGGGTAACCAATGATTTTAAACTTCAGACAAGCGAGAGAGAAAACACTTCTCTATTATGCCATTCCAGACTCTGTCTACGAAGCAAAGCGAAGTAGCAGAGTTTGGTATTACCAGGCTAGAGCAAAATAGGAAAGGAAAAGAAATCCTAAAAGACTCGATTAGACTAAGAATAATTCTAAAAAAATAATTATTTAAACGACCTAAAAAGGGTTGAGTGAGCGAATGAGAATAGTAAACCCTAAAAGCAAGAAAGAGCTGTGGATATTTTTTTATCCGATAAAGATGTGAGATAAATCTTAAACGGCAGGTCTCAGAGAGGCTAGGAAAGCCGAAGAGACAGGGTGTCTGTGAAGGGGAGGGAAGCCTCCTTAATACAGAGCCAGACTCCTCATTCAAGTTAATACGAGTGCTCCTCGTGTACTTGTAGTGAAATATTAAGACAACCCAGAGGGGTTGGATAGACACTAAGACCATCGTATATAGGTTACACAGAGGAAAGTGAATCTAGATAGAGGAAAAAGAAATCCTAAAATAAGGCTCGATCAGAGTAATATAATTCAAGTAAGAATTATTGAAGTGGTCCAGTGGAAGGACGGTATAAATAGTAGTGTTAAAATCTCATATAATGAGATGTATATAGGATAAGAAAATCCAATATACTAATAATTCCAGGGGGAATTATTTTAAGCCGCGAGAGAGGCTAGTGCATGCACGCACTACTAATCTCTACGATAAAGTGTGGAATAATAGGCCTAAACATAGAGACTCTAGATTGACTAGAGAAGATAATTCAAATAAGAATTATAGTGACAAACTTAAGAAAGTTTGGGTATATCGTAGAGATAGACTAAATCTAAATAGGAGAAAGATTTAGTGTGAGCTGTATAAACCATCTAACAAAGTGCACGTTGTTGGATGGAGAGGACAGCAGAAAACCCATAATAGAGTATATACTTTTGGTTATAAAAGAGTACTTGAATGGGAAGGAGAAGCATTGAGAGCAAATACATCAGCAATAGAAATAAATAATGATTTGTTTGTGCTTTGGCTTCCATCCAGAGACCAATTGAGTGAAGGAAAATTTAATGAGACAGAGGTAGCCATCTCAGTAATACGGTGGGCACAAAAATTAGAGAGTGATATAAATACAGTGTAAATATATACAGTGTAAAAACAAAGAAATAGAAGGTATATTGTCAAAAATACCAAAGGTAGGAACAATAACAATATACTATACTAAATTAGACAAAATACTAGGAAAACAGACAGAAGAGGAAATAATAAAAAACAGGAAATAATAGATTAAATATTGGAAAAAGTAGAAATATATATGTTATGGTCTAAAGTAGAGGCTATACAGGGAATGATTTTCTTAAGTAGAAACAAACAAATGATAACTGAAGGGACTGCAGTGTAGTTTTAATCTGTTAGGAGTGCAGATGTTAAAAGAGATAGACAATGAAAAAGGGAGAGTAAAAGTGATATCCCTGGGGTCAGTCAGAATAGTTGTGGTGCACCCCACTAGAATTGTGTAAAAGCTGTGATTAATAACAGGAATAATAGAGAATTCAAAAGAGGATTTTAAACTCAGAAAGAGGAGTTTAAGCAAGCGTACTGTATAATAAAATAAGAGTAACAGCAATGACTGCCGTAACAGCAGTCTCTAAGTTATAGAGAGATAGACAGAGGTCTAGGGAGTTTGAAAACGGCTCAGACAGAGAGCAGAAAGATGATGAGTTATATTCATCAATAGTTAATACAGGAAGTGAAAATAGTGAAACAAAGTTATGGATATGAAAAAGTAAATAAATAGATAAATTGCAGTTGAAAAGAAGAACTAAAGAATTCAAAACTAGGAGTTAAAGGAAATACATAGGAATTCTAGCAATGAAAAGAGCGCTGATAAGAAACTGGGAAAAGGAGATAGTTCCTGACATAGACTTGACTTATGGGAAAGTGAAAACAGACGATCGCCTCTGGTTTAAAAAATAGCTAAAGAAAAGAGGGATGTTTAAAGTCAGGAAAACAGAATAAAATGAAACAATTTTAAGTAGGTTATAAATTTAACAGAAGAATAATGAGAGAAATATAAAAAATTATACAACCATTAAACACTAGAAATAAAGAGACTAAAAAGAATGCTGGAAACAAGAAAAAAGTCAGCGAGCAATAAAGCTCTTAAACTCAGAGATATCTGAGAACTAGGAGAGTGTAGAAGCAAAGCAGAGAAAGGACGATAGAATGGGACCTTTGACTTCTGTTAGGAGAGGAATCCAGTCAGGCAACTGGAATTTAAACCCAAAGAAAAGTTAAGAGAAGACAACAGCGCTTATAGAGATTGTATAATTAAAACAGCTAAAAGTGTGAATTTAGGTTGAGAAGCTATAACATTGATTAATTTGGTATAGCTATAAAAAATAATAATAATAATAATAATAATAAAAAGCTATTGACAATGTGAGAACAGGGACAAAGGAGAAATATTGGCAATGAAAGGAGATGGTAGTTAATGCATCTGAAGACCAAATTCCACTATTAAGTAAATGGTTATCAATGCAGGATGAAATACCAATAACAGATAGAGTAAGTTTACTAAGAGAAGTAGGTCGGAAGATAACAAGGTTGATAAATTTGTAATGATCCTAAATACTGTAATTAAAAAACAAATAGAGGAAAAATATAGCTGAGTATGACTTGAGGTCTCAGCATTTGAGAATAGTGATAAAAACAGAATAAATTAATATAGAAACAAAAATTGATCCTTTGATAGTACAAAGTGTTAAGATGAATAAAAATAGTATACAATAGACAAGTTATATCTAATGATAAATGGAAAGAGATAACCCTAAAACAAAGAAGACAGGTAATGAGTAAAATAGAAAACTCAAAAATAAAAAGATGTAAGCAGAATTAAAACATAAAAAATAAAATAAATAAATAAATATAGGAATAGAATAAAATAGAATAGAACTAGAATAGACTAAATAATACCAATAAAACAATAAAGGGGCATTAAGTTAAAGATAAGTATAAAAAGCAAAAATCCAAAAATATTTGAGCAAGTATAGGATAATACACTTAGATCCAAATGTGAGGATATTAAATAAAGAGCGTAAAATGTGACAGAAGAAATATAAATGTATTTAAAGGTACAATAGTATATACAGATAGATCATAAACTCTTGAAGAGTATAATACTTACTGGGCGTATATAAAACATAAAAAGGATAAAGAAATAAGAGACAGGGGCTTAGTCCTGAGTCCTGTACAGTAAAAGTTATAGCTGTATTAAAAGCACTAGAAAGACTAAAAGAAATAAATGCTACATAAGTTATTATTATAATGGATAGCAAAAAGGTTAAGACAAGTATAAATGAAAACGTAGACATTTGGAGATAGAACAGGTTCGTTAAATTTGATAGAAAACCTGTTGAACAGTGACTTATGGAAGAAACTTATTATCTATTAGGAATTTGGACCTAACAGTGATTTATCAGTATTGACATTCAAAGTAAAACACAGAGAAAGCTTTAAGAAATAAAGGAATAGATAAATTAGCAAGAATAAAGAGAGGAATTAAAATGAAAAAGAAAATACACAATGATAGGAAATATTTTGTAGACCTAAACATGATAATATAGATTTTAGACAAAAAAGTATAAGTGATTAAGTTAGAATCACACCAGAAGTAGTAAACCAAGGGTATTGATTGGAAATAGCTGGATCTTAAATCCTAGGTAAAAATGGGAAAATAAATATAAATTAGTAGCAGTAGAGGGTCATTGAGCAAACACCGTAAAACACACTATTATAAATACCTTTGTAAAAGCAATAGAGGAGTTACTGACAGTCTAGACCCGAGAATATCAGGGTTGATAAAATAATATACTTTATCAGAGGAAAGGTAGAGGTTATCTGGAAAACAAACTGTTTTACACAAAGCTTTGCGGTATACACCAGATAGTTCTTGAAATACACCTCTGGTGCAACTCAGACACATCATCAGTGATGTATCCTGGGTTCATTGGGTGTTTCGGGTCTCACAACATCATACACCCTCGCCCAGGCGACCCAGCCAGGGTTGATCAGACCCTGGCTTGTGTCTGAGTAGCTTGTCCAATCCACGGATCACCCCGCTTGATCCACAGCCATCTTGACGCCTTTTCAGCGGCATCCGTGATATTCTTGGTGGCTTTCCTGATGTGCAGTCCCTTCACTCCAAGCATCTTGAGAGCCCTGATGAGTGACTGGCCGACGAATCCTCTGCACCCGACCTCGATAGGATTGCATCGGGTCCTCCACCCCCTGCTTCGGCATTCGCCTGCCAGCTCCTCGTACTTGGCCCTCTTCCTCTCAAATGCCTCCTCCATCCGGTCTTCCCAGGGAACAGTCAACTCCAGCAGGACCACTTGCCTTGTTTTTTCTGACACCAGGACAATGTCTGGCCTGAGCGTGGTCACCGTGATGTTTCCTGGGAATTTGAGCTGTCTCCCTAGGTCGACCTTCAGCTGCCAGTCCTTTGCTTTTGCGAGCAGCCCCCCTGATTCCTTCAAGCGCTGATGTGGCTTCTCCCCGGCTTTAACAAAGGCGATGTTCTGTCTTGCTGGTTGCTGGTGTTTACTGCAGGCGATCCCAGTACTGATGACCTCAGCAATGACCCTCAGCACTTGGTCGTGGCGCCAACGGTAGCGCCCATCTCCCAGTGCTTTTGGGCAGCTGCTCAAGATGTGCTCCAATTAACCTCCTCTCTGGCAGAGTGGGCACAGTGGTGTATCTGCCAGGCCCCAGCGGAAAAAAAGAAAGTAATGTAATTAAAAAATGTGCAGTGGGAACTTTAAAAAGTTTCTTTAGAGCAAAACATAAGGACATAAGATGGGATGAAACGACAGAGTCATTAAATTGTAATAACTTAACTAATGTAATTCAAAAAGATAAAGAGAAAAAATAAACGGTACCATGACAATCATCAGTTACTGTTATTGTAAAGAGTCCTTAAGTGTGAAAAAGGCATAATGTAAATTAAACATATTATATCAACTAAACCTATTAAGGATTTAATTACTAAGAGAGATAAAGTATTTAACAAAAAGAAAAAGTTGATAAACATACAGTATGGTTAGAGGAAATGAGCTTTGGAGTAAAAAGAATTTAATTATTGGAATAAGAGAGGAAGGAAGGTAGAATTACCATTAAAGAAAAAGACATTGTATCTTACCAATGGTGTAAAATAACTAATTAAAGACCAAGAAAAAAAGAAAGAAAGAGTATAAAATACTTCTAACATGCTCTTAAAATGAATAAGAGTGAAACGATATAAAGAGATAGGTCTCTTACCAATATTTGTGATAACGGCGTTAAAGATCCTAGAATGGAACAGAACAAACTCATTCTAGCGTGCTTGTGAGTGTGTGTGAGACAGCAAGAATGCAGATTTACGGGGTAATAAAACTACTGATAGCGTGTCTCTGGATGGAGCAAAGTTAAAGCAAAGCTGAACGTCAATGCAAGTGTTCAATAACAGGGGTCATATAGGATACAAAGATAAATATGAAATGAGACTGACATGGCAGAGCAAGTAAATGAGGCTGTAAGCAAATAATGTAAATTTGTTGGCAATGGCTTGGATATCTGACACCGTAAGTATACGAATTAAGAAAACCCTTAACAGAAGGGGAATATGTGTTGGTGGATTTTAAGAAGGGGAATAAGGCCCAATTTAAAGGTCCCATTCCATGGATTATTTTTATTTTTTTATAATGTTTCCAGGGGTGCCCTTATAATGTTAGTATGTTTTTTAGATCAAAAATTGTTATAATTTAGAAATAAAAGGCATATTTCCTAGCCTGATTTCATTCCCTGGTTTGAACACTCTGTTTGAAGGGGCGTGTCTGCTGTGAGACTTCAGTGTAAACACCCTCTGCTGTGATTGGCTGACATGCTTGCATATGAAATATCTGGCATTACATGTGGAACTATCTGGAATACTTTTACTAATACAGCTATTATACGTTTTTACTATTACAGCTATCTGGATTAACGAATCGTGAGAAGTTTTTAAAGTATTTAGATCTATTACCATCACATAAATGGTTGCAGTGATGATGAGCATTGAGCAGATGACAGCCTGTTGATCGCGTGAAAGATCTTATCATTGCAACGCAGTTTCTGCACTCTCACTAATGATTTCACCAATGCAAACATGATGTATATAAATACAGTAAGAGCTTCGTTGTGCAGTGTAACAGTGTCATTGATTTCATAACGAGTTTTTGCAAGTGTCCAGATAAACTCGCGCTGTGTGATTGACAGCTTGGGCGATTGGAAAGTGATTGTTCTTTGATCGCTTTCTGTATATTAATCACAGTTTAAGTAAGATTATTTTCATCCTACTAAGAGAAACGATGTGAAGTTGATCGCTACTTCCATATTAAATCACTACTTACCACTTGCTGGAATATAGTTGAAATTGCCCCCTTCGTCAGTATGAAACGCTGAGAGAAGCCTGCTTGATATTATCCCAGGTTAGAAAAACAGTCCGTGGTGAAATGGACAGAGCAAACTAACAACTTCGAATTAAACTTTTGCGGTATCCGATTATAGATAAACATCAACCACGTCTGTTGACATTTCGCTATCAATACGCCTGTGTTCCTGTGGGCGGAGGTTACGGTTCTAGTGACATCATTAAAGAAGGAAGTAGAGGGGTGTAGTCCAATCGAGCCGTTCGTTGTAGTCAACTTCTGTTAAATAAAATATCTCGCTTGGCATTGAACTTTGAGCTTTATAATTTTACAGATATTATTTATACTCTAACAACAACATTACACACTAACTAAAGTTTGAAACATGGGATCACGAAGAACGGGACCTTTAAAGAGAAAAATGCTCTAACACATAAAACAAGAACTTGGAATCTTAAGAACTTGGAACTTTAACCCTCTGGGGTCTGGGGTGTTTTTGGGGTCCTTGAGATGTTCTGACATGCCCTGACATTTGTGCTTTTTTCAGTTGCTTATAAACATATTAATGGCAAAGGTGTAAATTCACTCCATATAGCACAAACAGGACTTCCATAATATGTGAGCCACATGTATGTACATGTTTTCATTTTTGAGAGAATAATGTTCATGCATGGTTATCGAAAAAACTAAAAATTAAAGTTTCTGAAATAAGGCCACAAAACACATACTAAATATGTGGCAATAAGACTTTTGACTAATGGATGTCATCGCCTAGTGTTTTTTCTTCAAAATGATATGAAAATCATCCTGCCTAATCATTCACATAAAACGATACATTGATTTTAGTTTTGTGAAACACTTTTAGTTTGGAAAGCCAATATGCGGATGGGGCGTAAACGCTCCAACAGCATCATGCATATTTAGTAGTTCACACCTGGTGAGACTACGTCCCTGCATACTTAATGAGCCATTCATTCAGGTGTGTCACCTATAGCTAACTTAAATATACAAGCTTCATAAAAATGATCATTCTAGGAGAAAATTTCAGATGGCATTTAGAGGCTTTTGCATCTGAACTCTTCATATATACACACACACATATATATATGCATGCACATACATACTTTATAATCTTTTCAAAACTAGTCAATGTCTTTCAAAACTAAAGTATACATTTTATCATACGTATTTCAAAGTAAAGGATTCATTAGTTAGTTGATGACTTTATTTTTGACAAAACACATACAGTATATATTCCCCGTCTCAGTATAGCAATAGAGTTTGCTAAAAGCTGTTCATTCAATACACCAGTATTTGAAAATCGATCATATTTTGTAAAATTACATTTATATTTGCATTTATGTCAAAACCTAGACACTTTTAAACATCAAAAGGACATTTATTAATATGTATTCGTGTCAAAATGACAAATAAACAGATTTTCCTATTCAATTTTGCATGGAAACGCTTCCAAGACGCTTGCGTGTCGCGTGAAAAAAAGGGAGTCGGTTCTATTTCTAGAATGCACGCGTTTCTCACACAGGCAGTGTGCAAACTCTAAACTGTTAACATGGGAGCTGAAATAAAAACGGACACGCCACGCAGCTGAGACGCTTACGCCACGCATCCAGTGTTTCACCGGCCTTATCCAGCTGATGTGGGCGTTTCACAGGTTTGTATGGATCGCCTCACATTTGCGTTTGAATAGCGCGGTCTCCGTAGGCGGAGTCAAATTAAAACTTAATTAGCTGAGATGAGAACGACTGACATCTCTCTCTTTACATACATATTATATAAACTGTGAATATTTGTTTTTTATAAAAATGACTTCATTGAAAAGAAGAGAATTCAAGCTTCATGCCTGTGTGTCTGTATGCCTGTTTGACTGAGTATTCGCTGAGTTACAGTTCATTTTCGGACGCGTTTCAGAATTGACTTCACTGACGGAGAGTAGGCAGAACTCGCATCATGTTTATTTTTCTTTATTTGGCGAAAAGCACAACACTTTGTTTTTATTATGAGCATACACAAAAAAATACACACTAAACAGGATCGATTGATGTATAACACAAGCATATAAGATAAAAATTAATATTTTTATTTTTTATTTTTTTTGCACTCATACGGAAAAAAACGAGCCTATCGCGCCGGCGCGATAGCCGACCCCAGGGGGTTAAAAGTGAATACTGAAGAGTGTTTAAGAAGGAGCCGAATGATTAATGACTAAGAGATACAGTACAGAGAGCTCAACTTTATGTTATATCTTTCAGGAGATAGAGTCTGAATTGAGATGTTGGGCTAACAGAGGTGTCCCAGAATAACACAGTGACAAGATAACGACATTGTTTAAGTCAATTGTTGTGGTAACATTGATGAACATAGCAATAGTTATAGTGGTATTCTGGGTTGTAGTCAAAATTTTAATAACAGTTTGACTATAATAAATCAAAACACTGGGGAAAAAAGGTACAAAAAGCATGCAACCTTTGTGATAGACAAAGAGATTTATATGGACAATCTAAAAGAGAAAACAATTGATTTAGAATCTAAAGAATCATTATGATAGGTGGAAAAGAAAAAAGTAAATGTTAGACATTTAATGAAGATTGCAAGGAGTAGTATACAAGAGAAATACAAAACTTTGCAGAAATTAAGAAATCCAATTCCTATTTAAATGGTATAGTGAATCCAATAAAAAGCTGGAATAACTTTAGGAGGTGAAAAGTATTCAGTAAAGAAAAAGTTTCATTAAGTTAGTATTAAAACAGATACGTTTTGGGAAACATGTCTAAATGACAATTGTAATGAATGTGATAAAACGAGATACAATGGTAAATTACATATAATGTGTAGTATTAAGTTATTAAAAGAGTTAAGCAATCAAGTTTGAAATCAAACTTGAAGAGCTAGAGAGATGAATTGGATAGGCTATATATGTGTGTGAAATTGGAAATGTGAAAATAACTATAATGAAAAAGCAAGTACAAAGATGAGTGTTTAAGGCTAACATTTTCAGATGAAAATGGAATTAAAGACTCAAAGACAGAGAGATAACAGAGAATAATATAGTAACTAGTCAGATGATAATACAGTTTAGACTGTGTGATGTGCTGGAAGATGTAGCAATGGACAAGTATGGGGTAATAATTCCAATCAAAATCAAGGGTCTGGTAAAAGGCTCATAATTAGGGCATTAAAGTAAGAGTACAGTAAATAAGACAGAATGGGTAAAATATTATCATATACCTTTAGACTTGATAAGATGATGTAAAAAATGATGAGGTAATAATTACATGGGAGATTTCTAAAGAAATTCCAGAGTATTATATCAGACAAAAGACCTGCCATAATAAGCATATAAAATAACATGGGATTTTATTGATAATTTGTCAGAGGAAAAGGGATTGTTCAATTTGAGTAAATTCTGGACTGTAAAGTATTTTGGAGGAATAAGTCTAAGCATATATGCAGGACGGGCATATTTGAATCAGACATGGGACAGTAATATTAGAAGGAATAATATAAACCAAGGGATAAGCAGATTATTGTCTGACCCTATTGTGACTGTATGCCACCATTTCCATTCTTAGGAAACATCAAAAATGAATGGAAAGAATGGAAAATGGTGAGCCAGAGAAAAATTAAGAGTACTGTATAAAGCAATGTGTATCTAATAACATAAATGCAGAGAACTAGAGACTTGAGATACCAGTACATCTCAATATGATATACAGCAGACTGACCCCTACACAACATTTCAGAGGCCCGGAGGAACATGGCATGTACAACATACTGGTAGATATACATATATTATATCTAGAACAAATATAACTTTATTCATTGATAACCATTGAACATTGTAATTAATGAGAAGAAGCTGAAGTATATAAAGTTAAAATGGAATAATATACTTTAGACTATAATGTATTTATATGAGTCTAGAAAAACTGCAAGAAGAAAACTGTTGTTAAGACATCAGAAGTGCTGGATTGTAAGTAGAGATGATGAATGCAGGAGTTGTCTTTAATATGTTATTTGTACAGAAAGCTGATTTTGAGATGGGAGACCTATGTAAAGAATGGTTTTGATAAAAAATATATGTGGTACAATGACAATGATGGATTGATGGAATATTGTGTGAAAGCATTCGAGTTGATAATGTATTTTAACACCGATGTGTTTGAGAGATATAGAAACGTTGAAAATGCTCCACCCACAGGTCAAAGAATTTTGCAACGACATAGGTGCACATTTAGACTGGAATAAAGAGGACCAAACTGTTTATACATGAGTTGCATGGTAAATATACCATGGATGTTATAACAGTGATAAAATGTGATAAAGTATTTTATTTTATAGACAGAAACATTGATGGGGTCCTGCAGGAGACAGGATCAGCCACTCCAGACACAATTGTCTTGTCAGAGCATCGAGATAAAACAAGCGGCCCAAGGGAAGGTAGTAATACCACAGTCCTTCATTCCAAAGATCAGTTAGTCTGATTAATGGAAAGTGGCCGTACGTTTCTGTGTAAAGACTCTGAGAGACAATTAATTGGAGAATGTTATCATGAAATGAATAATGGTAAACTGAAGCAAGTAATGTTATTTGATAAAAAAAATAAAATAAAATAAAAATTCAAAAACTTGGCCTTCTGGAGATTTGGTAAACAGGAGATCCTGGGTGGAACATTGAATGAACATTTTCAAATGAATGTTGTTACTGAGACCGGAAGAGTGTATTCTAAATTGTCAAAATATGACAAGAAGAAAAAATGCTATGTGCAGTATTTGACTTTGGAAATAAAAAGAATAAATTTGCATAAGGGGCGTGTTAAGTGAACATGCAATTTATTCTATTAGAACGCCTCATATATATGGGCTGAGATGATATTAATCACCATTGTAGTTTTAGAAGTGAAAAATATATGCAATTTATTCTGTGTTAATCGGTGACCTTCATATATAAAGTATGTATGTTACTAACTAACTTTATAACCTAGTAAAATAGAGTGTTGTATAAGAAAAGACACTGTAACTTGTTTTGTAAAAGTCTTTTTATTGTGAATCTGATTTATTAAGAAGAGACAATGCAAATTGTTTTGTAAAAGTCTTTTTTATTGAACTGTTTTTGTTCAGAGAGACACTGCAACTTGTTTTTGTTATAATCTTTTTATTGTAATAATGCATGCAAGAAACGACAATAATGTACTCATGTTTAAGCATTTAATCAATAGATAGAAGTAACATTAAGTAGTGAAAAGCATGTATCTTAGCAAAGTAGAAATGGCAAGCATTACCCATTCTATGAGGAGCATGAGACGCAGGAGAAAGGCTGAGGGTCCAGAGCAGCAAGTAAAGGAGAACAAAGGAAAGAGCTTTATATATGGAGTTACAAGGGGGTTTCCAGAACGGAGGACAGTTCAAGACTTCGGATTGGACAGATTGTCTGTAAAGGACTGAACCTGTGCGGAGGGCGTGTGAACATAAAAAGTATTGTAAAGAATGTCAAAGTGAGACGCTGTTTCACCAAGGACGGCCTCTCCGGTGTTAGATGCCTTGCCATTGCGCCTCATGAAGATGAAAGCTTGTAAATTATTTGGTTTTGATTTACTTTTATTTTTATTTTATATATTGGTACCTTTTATGTAAACTAGTTAACCTGTATTTAATAAAAATTACATTTAATTGAAATTAAGAAGCTCGCCTGCCTTAAGTCTATGTTTTACTAAATATTGAGCTGAACTAAACCACGGAGCAGTCTTTCGACTGAATTGTAAGTATGGAAATTTATATACTTATTGTTTAGAACGAATTCAACTGACTTTACCTAACCTGAGAATAAACAAAATAAGGTAGAAGGTGTCTATATTTAAGACCCAAACAAGGGGTTAAATTAAGCACCATAAAACAGTACATATTGTGAATTAATTTAATAAACATATTTACCTAACATCCTTCAGTAAATTAAGGCTAGACAAGAACAACAAAGTTCCTTTTTAACTCTGCCCCCTGCTCTAGTTAGAACTTTGGAGCGCTTAAAAGTGTGGGGCTGTGTTCAGAAAACAGGGGGCTGTGTTCAAACTGCACGATGGATCGGCGACATAAGGTTTCACACTGAGAAGTTGTAAGGGATGTCACGTGATGATTAGGTGATGGGTGTGTGAAGCGTGCATGATTCAACATGGCAGCGCGCTGCTGCTAGAAAGACAAGAAAGACAAACAATTTTTTTTTTTTTTTTCTTCTTCTTCTTCTTATTATTATTATTATTTTTTTCTACTTGTTCCCCTCCCGCCACGACATCACCCGGTTAACACCTGGATTAAAAACCTGGACTAAAACCTGGATTACGACTCGGACCTGGACCACCTGGAGGACTACATTGACAAATGCTTCAATAGACTATGTACAATGGGCCGATCACGCAAAGCCAAAAAACCCCGCACTTCGGACTCTCCCATATCAACTGATTCTTCATCGTCACCAACATCACCAACATCCACTCCTATCAAAACAAACTGCTGTTCGGACATACTTTTATCAATCAACGAGCGCTTATCTAACTTGGATTCTAGACTCTCACTAATCGAAGTACTTCACAAAGAATTCCAAAATCTTCGCCATAGCCTGGAATACAGTCAACAACAAGTCGATTCGCTCACAGAAGAAAACAAATCATTTAAAAGCTCCGTGGCCACACTCACCGCTAAACTTTCCACTGTAAACACTCAACTCACCTCCGTCACCGCTGAGAACAAAGCTATGCAAGAAACCATCCTGGATTTACAGTCACGAAGTATGAGAGACAATTTAATCTTTTCCGGCATTGCCGAATCATCCACCGAAGACCCCGAAAAATCTGTTAAGGACTTCATGGTCAACCAGCTCAAACTTACACCAGAGACTGTTGAGCACATCACCTTCCATCGCGTACACCGTTTAGGACAGAAACTCCTCAACTCCACCCGACCCCGGCCCATCATCGTCAAATTTGAACATTTCAAACAAAAAGTACTGGTTCAGCGACAGGGCCGGCAGCTAAAAGGGACTCATTACGGACTCAACGACCAATTTCCACAAGAGATCATCCGCAGACGTAAGCTACTCTTTCCCATCCGCAAGACAATGATCAATCAAGGTAAAAAAGCAATCATTACAGTAGACAAACTATATATTGATGGACAATTGTTCAGAGACAAGGACACTACTCCCTGGCTTTACTAATTCTAAAAACTGTGAAATGATGTATAGACAACAGACCCTAGCTCCTCTTTCATTGTAACTTTTTTTTTTTTTTTTTTTTTCTTTCTCATCCTCCCCCAATCAATTTATATTATTACATTAAACTACTTGCACCACGCACACACATTGTATACTAAATGCACCAAATTAGCCTTTTTGCTACCTGTTTACATGTTTTGTTGTTAGTTATAAGTATTTATGTTTGTTCTGTTTTGTTTGTCATTTGGTATTGTAGATCTACAAGTACACACATACACACAACCACACTCACATCCATACACACAGATTTATGCTCACACAATGTAATTATGAAATATACACTATCTCCATGCAGTTCAAATTCTTAACCTGGAACATTTGTGGAGTTGCCTCACATACAAAAAAAAACAAAGTCTTAAATTACCTAAAAAATACGTAAGCTGATATATGTCTAATACAGGAAACACACTTCTCACAATCTACACAAAACAGCTTAAAAACTACACATTTTAACCACTGTTTTTCCTCCTACTATAATTCAAAACAAAGAGGAGTGTGCATATTAATAAACAAAAAAATACAATTTAACCACCATACAACCATTTCAGATCCTGAAGGCCGTTTTATCATTATTAACATTTCAATCAACAATAATCCAATCACAATTGGCAACATTTATGGACCAAATTCTGACGATCCCACCTTCTTTTCAAATTTCTTTTCCTCTCTTTCAAACCTTTCCAGCGGTCCAATAATTATAGGGGGAGACTATAACACTGTAATCAATCCATCATTGGACAGGTCAAAACATACAAGCAAATCCTGGCAGTCCTCCAAAACAATAAAACAGTTCATGAGTGATTTTGGTCTTGGCGATGGTTGGAGGCTACAACACCCACTTGCCAGAGCATACACTTTCTATTCTAATGTCCACCAAACCTACTCCCGCATTGATTACTTTTTAACCAGTAACTCAATCATACCAAATATCATAGAAACCAAAATTCATCCCATCACTATTAGTGACCATTCTCCCGTAACTCTCACATGGAACCCACCTACAATACAGAAGCACCCCACCAGATGGCTTTTAACATATCTCTCTTGAAAGATCCAGAATTTGACAGCTACTTCAAGAGAGAGTGGACATCCTTTCTTGAAATAAATGACTCTCCAAAGTCGCCAGCATCACTGCTCTGGGAAACATGGAAAGTAATATTGCGGGGAAAAATCATATCATATTCAGTCCATAAAAAAAAGAAGGAAAAAGAAAAAGAAGTCCAACTGGAAGAAAAAATAAAAGATTTAGAAATTCTACACGCAAATAGCCAATCGAAAACCATTTATAAAGAATTAAGAAAAAATAAATTCTTGCTTAATGAAATAATAAACAAAAGAAACCAGTTTCTGATTCACAGACTTCGTCATGAAACTTTTCACCACAGCAATAAATCCGGAAAATATTTAGCCAGTCAAATTAAAAGAAATAAAGAAAAAAACAGCTATAACATCCATTAGAAACCCAGCAGGGAAGCTAACCAATTCACCTATTGAGATAAACAAAATATTTGAAGAATACTATACAAAATTATACTCATCTGATCTGGACCCAAAGCAAGAAGACATAAACCAATTCCTCGATAACACCATTCTACCAAAACTCAACCCGGAGCAAATTACCTCTCTCGAATTACCAATCACTGAAAAAGAACTTCACTCCGCGCTGAAACACATGCAAAATAATAAAGCACCAGGACCGGATGGCTTCCCTGCTGAGTTCTACGAAAATTTTTGGTCAACTTTATACCCACTATTCAGTAGAACAATAACGGAAATAAAACAAAATGGTAAATTCCCATCCCACATGAATACAGCACTTATATCACTCATTCCTAAACCTAACAAAGACCACACCCTCACATCTAACTACCGTCCTATTTCACTTATAAATGTCGACATAAAAATCATTAGCAAAGCATTATCTCATAGAATTGAAAAAATTATATCATATATCATCCATCCTGATCAGACCGGCTTTATAAAAGGTAGACACGCATCTAACAATACCCGCAGATTATATAATTTAATGCATTACTCATCAGTACAACAGAAAGATACTCTCATTGCCACATTAGACGCTGAAAAAGCTTTTGATAGGGTCAACTGGAAATTTTTATTCACCACACTACAAAAATTTGGCTTTGGAGAGTCATTTATTAACTGGATCAAGATTTTATACACATCACCATCTGCCACAGTCACAACCAATGGACTAACATCACAAAGCTTCACACTGCACAGGGGGACGAGGCAGGGATGTCCACTCTCTCCATCTCTATTCACTATTTTTATCGAACCTTTAGCAGCAGCTATCCGCCAAAACCCAGCAATCAAAGGTATTGAAACACCACAACAAACACATAAAATCTCACTTTATGCAGATGATATTCTACTATTTATACAAGAACCTCTAGCATCTACTCAAGAAATAATTAAAACAATCCAGTCCTTCTCAAAAATTTCAGATTACGCAATAAACTGGAACAAATCTTCCATCCTCCCTTTACATAAAACCAAATGGGATGTGGCACCCCACCAATCACCTATACCTATATGTCATGATCACATCACTTACTTAGGCATTAAAATTTCCTCCAGACTGTCAGAGTTGGTAACACTCAACTTCACACCACTGCTAAAAAAAATAGAAGACGACTTGCTTCGATGGCTCAACCTTCCAATCTCCATAATTGGCAGAATAGCAGCAATAAAGATGACAATTTTACCAAAAATTAATGATCTATTCTCAATGATTCCAACCCACCCCACACTCACCTGGTTTAAATCACTAGACTCTATTATCACTCACTTCTATTGGAAAAACAAAACGCCAAGGATAAAACTCACCACACTACAAAAAAACAAGGTTCAAGGAGGACTAGAAGCACCAAATTTTCATTATTACTCAATTGCTAACCAACTGCAATACATTTACAAATGGATTCACCCCACCCAATCCGATATTATATGGCTAGATATAGAACAATCACTATGCAAAGAATTAAATATAGCTGACATACCATTCCTCACCAAATCAATCAAACAACACACATGTTTTAATGCTGTAACTATAGCTTCCACTCTGACAGCATGGTGGAAATTTCACCAAATAACAAATTCTATACTAGCTCCATCTAACCTCACCCCACTGTGGAACAACCATATTTTCAAATCTAACACGTTAACAACATTTCCGCAATTGGCCCAGGAGTTTGGCATCGGGAGCAATGAATTTTTAAAATACCTACAACTCAAATCTTCTGTTCTGGCAAAAATAAACATCAGAGCCACAAATTTAGAACTTCCACAAGCAATAGCAGACTTGGTTAACATTTCCTCTCCAAAGAAACTTCTCTCCAATGAAAAAAAAAAATAAAAAAAAAATAAAAAATAAAAAAAAATAAAAAATAAAAGTGTGGGGCTCAAAAATAAGTGTCATTTGGAACTCTTTTATAGTTATTTTTATCAAAAAATTTGTTGATAATGATTAAAAACTTCAGTGCCCTTCGAAGGCACCATTTTAGATAATTTGGCATGCATGGGATTGTGCGTCCATATGCTAGTGAGAGAGAGTGTCTGGTGCTCAGAAATACATTCTACAATGATATAAAAACATAAAATATGTCTTCATTAAATGCCGATTTTGTCTATTCTACTAATGTCTATTCTTTAATCCGCACATAAATCGTAAGCGCATAATATCACCTGCTCAAGTACTTCTTGATGAGTTTCTTCTGTATTAAACGTCGAATCTTCTCAGTCAGATCGTCGCAAGATCTCAGGAATCCTCTCACATTGCTCGTGTTCACGCGCTCCATCGTTGCAGTTGTGTGTGTGACTCGAACGATTCAAACTTCCATAAAGCCAGGGTTGCCAGGTCGCAGAAATATTTCCAGCCCAAAGACAACTCAAAACCCGCCCAAATGGAATGAAAACTAGCCCAATTTTCCCATGTCCAATCAGATTAGACAACGGCTGGATTATTAACTTCAGCAATCTTCAGCATCTGATGATTATAGATATTATCTGATATTATAGTTACTTTATTCCTTTATGGTTCAGCATTTAATATCAAATTAGAGGTCATGGTTTTATTGTTTTCACTTCTCAAGCGATTTCTGTTTGCTTTAAACAAGCGACTTTTTATTTTAATTTTTAGACTTGATAGAGTATTTTATATTTTGGAGGCTTTTTTGTTAAAGACCCTATCCTTAAAGATACGCTGTGTAGGAATTTCTCCCATCTAGCGGTGAAATTCTATTTTGCATTTAAACGAATAGTGCTCTCTAGTGCCTCGCTTTTTCAAATGCGTGTTGCAACTGCGGTAGCCGTTATGTGTCAAGAATCTATGACAACATGTCTTCCAATAGCACTTCATCGAGTTTAATTGTACATGTTCTACTGTTATGCTGCCTATATAATGATTTACACAACCAAGCAATGAAAAAAAGCTTGTAATTTAGACCGCAACTTTGACTTACCTGTCGAGAAGAAAGCAGGCACCTTCAGGGTCCTTTTCAAAGTCTTTCTCCTTCATTAGCTCTTTCCACCTGGGAAAAGCTATCCCGATATTTATTAACATCCCGATAAATTAAATTTTTGCTTTTTGGCGACAAGGATTCCTTCTCCTGTGGCTCTGCATAACTATGATCCTGCATTATATTGTACCGTGCAGTGCAGCCTTTCAAATGTGCCGGGGCAGTGACAAGTGCCTCTCACTGATCTCCTTGTCCACTTTAGCCAGTCTCAGGCAGCCGGCTCTGAACGAACACGCGTTGATGACACGTGTTGAGGTAGGCTAGTGCTTTTTGTCCCTCTCTGCTATTATAGTTTTTCAAAATGGCGGAACGACATGGAAGCTTCCATGGACTTATCCGCCCCATAAAGATAAGAAATTCTTCGTTTACGAGGATAAGTCAGATCATTGGCAGAGGTCATTTTACACCAATGAGGACATATTTTATGAATACAGACAATGATTTTACCTAATAAAATACATTTAAAAAACTACTGTACCTTTAATTTCAGATGTTTAAATGACAAAATACCATTTTTCAACCGAGTGAATCAATTATTATTAATTATTATTATTATTATTACACATGAGAGGCCTTCAGAAGTCATAACTTCAGGGGTCAATGGTTTAGGTCAGTTGGTGAAAACCCTACATGTGTAAGGAAGTTTTCCAGATTTTCACCCAAAATTAAATACTGTATTACACTTATCAAAGGATAATCTAGCTTTAAAGTTAGAATAATAAGTTAAAAAACAAACATATCTTCATACCTGTTGTGTTCTGACACAAGGCCATTAACTTGTTCTTTTTGTTTTATAAATTACTTTGCTTACGGTATTTCTACAAATATAAACCTGATAAATATGGACTGAATACATGATTAAACAAGATAATTATGCTACCCAATACGTCTGATACAACATTTTTAAGAAAAATCAGTGTTTTAAAATACAACTAAACCATGACAACAGATGATTTTTTTGACAGTCCTACATAAATGCATTTTGATTACTAAGTTTCAGGCGTAGTGCAACCACGCAATGTTCAAGAAATCTAATATCGGTGTAATTTTTGTGAGGTCTCACTCACAACGCACAACTTTGTGTTGGGTGATCCAGCCTTTACTAAAATAAAATATTATGGAAGTCATTTTCAAACTGTAATTGTAAAATGTAATTATACCATATTTTATTTATTAATATTATGGCTTCATGTTGATTTAAAGTTTTTTGTTTGTTTGTTATTAACTAATACCTTTATCTTTATCTTTTAACTAACACTTCAACATCCAGCGCAAAATTAAAGAGATGTATGAGCTGAGGATGTTCTCTGACCCCCAAATAAACAGATGATGGAATGTTCACAATCTACAATATAGAGTTAGATATCCTCCTATTTATTATGTGTGTAAATAGTTGTGCTTAAATCTTTGGGTGTATTTTTACACACCATAGTGATGCAAAGTTCCACACCCTATGGACCAACTTTAAAACATAATCTTTATACAGGAATGTGTAACGGATGACAGAACAGGATGCAAATGCAAAAACGCTCTTTATTAGAATAATCACAGTTGATTAGAACACAGAACACAGATGGTCGCCAACACAGCGGGACAGGCGGGCGGACACAAACGCTGGTGGTACAGTGACGCAGGGACCTCGGTGGACAACAGGTGCTGGTGCTTAAGTCCAGTGATGATCCCTCGTGACGGTACTCGGTGATCCAGTGCAGAGTGCAGAGAATCCATAGACGAACACGACGAAGACACGGGGAATCCAATCCAACACGAAGAACACAGGAACAGGCACAGGAAACACAACCAGGAAACCACAACGATCTGACAACATGAGACACCAGTTACTGAACATATAAAGGAACAAACAATTGAATCCAGCTGGCGCTACTGATCACTGATGATCAGTGACCACGCCCACAGACACACACACACACAACAGCACGTTAGACGAGAGAGAGACAGTGAATTCATAAACCGTGACAGTACCCCCTCCCCAGGAGGCGTTCCCCGACAAACTTACCTGTCGATTGTAATCATCGATAAGGGAGTGATCCAGAATGTCTCTAGCAGGAACCCAACTTCTCTCCTCCGGACCGTAACCTTCCCAGTCCACCAGGTACTGAAATCCGCGTCCCCTCCTTCTCGAGTCCAGAATACGGTTAACCGAATACGTTGGTTCCCCATCTACGAGGCGCGGCGGGGGGGGGGGGGGATGGGGGGACCGGGACTGCCGGATTAATGCGTGCATGAAACACAGGTTTAATCTTTGACACATGGAAGGCGGGATGAATTCTCCTGTATGCAGGAGGAAGTTTAAGTCGGACTGCCACCGGACTAATGATCTTGGTGACAGGAAACGGGCCGATGAATTTGGGAGCAAGTTTATTAGAAACGGAGCGGAGAGGAATGTCCTTGGTTGAAAGCCACACTTTTTGACCAACGACGTATACGGGAGGCTTCAACCGGTGGCGATCGGCTTTAGCCTTGGTGCGCGCCCCCACTTGGAGTAGAGTCTCACAGGCTCTAGTCCAAGTGCGGTGACACCTCTGGACGAAGGCGTGAGCGGAGGGGACTGCGACTTCGGATTCCGTACTGGCAAAAACCTGTTTAGGTGGCTGGTAACCTAAACTACATTCAAACGGAGTAAGGCCCGTGGATGACACGAACTGGTAACGAATTGTGGGCGTACTCCACCATAGAAAGTTGTTGACTCCAGGAGGAAGGATTCTTAGAAACCAAACATCACAACACTCTCTCCAGATCTTGGTTGGCTCTCTCCGTTTGACCATTGCTTTGGGGATGAAACCCCGAAGAGAGACTGACAGTCGCCCCCAGTAACTTACAAAACTCTTGCCAAAATTTGGACACAAATTGGGGTCCCCTGTCGGAAACCACGTCCGTCGGGAGGCCATGTAAGCGAAAGACGTGATCTACGACAGTTACCGCTGTCTCCTTGGCGGAGGGTAATTTGGGCAAGGGAATAAAATGAGCCGCCTTCGAGAACCGGTCCACGACGGTCAAAATGACCGTCTTGCCCTGGGAGGGCGGGAGGGCGGTGATAAAATCTAGCACAATGTGGGACCAGGGTCTCGCAGGGACAGACAGCGGTTGGAGTAGCCCATCTGGGGGTCGATTGGAAGTCTTACCAGTGGCACAAACCGAGCAAGCCAAAACAAAACTGCGGATGTCGCGAGCCATTAATGGCCACCAGAATCGTTGCTTCACCAAAAAACTGGTGCGATTAACTCCTGGATGACACGCTATGCTGGAACAATGCCCCCACTGAATGATGTCGGACTGACACTCTTCTGGCACAAACAAACGATTCGGTGGGCAATCGGGAGGAGGCGTTACCCCTTCTAAGGCCGTCATGACCTTCGATTCGACCTCCCATCTGAGAGTGGAGACCACTAATGTCTCGGGTAAAATACGCCCGGCTACTCCCGAGTGTTCGGATTGGTCAAAAATACGAGATAAAGAATCGGGTTTGATGTTCTTGGAACCCGGGCGGTACGAAAGAGAAAAGTCAAAACGTCCGAAAAAAAGTGCCCACCGAGCCTGCCTGGAGTTGAGTCTTTTGGCGGTTCTGATATATTCTAGATTCTTATGATCGGTCCATACAATACCAAAAAAGTATACGGACCGATGTTGGCGGTTCTGATATATTCTAGATTCTTATGATTGGTCCATACAATACCACAAAAGTATACGGACCAAAAAATATGGCGGCGGTAGGAGCGCACAGGTTAGCAGGTGCTGTGCGCCCTTTACCAAAACCGTCTAAACCACTCATAGCAAGTTGGTTTTCAGTATTGTATGTGTCCACAATACTTGTGATTTGTATGAGACAAAACTATTTACAAAGAGTTCAAAGAGAATGCAACAATATCGTTGTCACAGAGCGACAACATGCTCTCTATACAAAACTGCTTAAGAATGGATATGCCGCGACTGCCCCAAAGACACATGAGAGGAAGAGCAAGCGCAATTACACAGAAGTTGAACTGTTAATTGTGCTGCTACTTGCCGGGGATATAGAACTCAATCCTGGACCACAGCCAGCTTCGAGTACCACGCTATCGGCTTCCTTTCCAAACAGCCCCCAGCGTCCCGGCTTTGACGGTCCAATTAGCCAAACTCACTCACCATCATTGAGGCTTCTGTTTCCGCTGGCTGCGTCGACGGCCTGCGCTCACCTTGGGCCAGCGGTTGATGTATTGTCTCCTGGTTTGGTGCCCCCGCTGTCCATGCTTTCCCCATCCAATCCTGGGCGGTTTGAGGACGAATCCACAGTGCTAGCGAAGGTGTTTACCAGCAACCTTAATCCAGCTCTCTGCCCTGGTTGTGCATGCGGCGAAAGGTTGGGAATTGTCGGCACCTCCGTGGCTAGCGATGGCTACTTGTCAGCTTGTTGCACGGCCGTGAGAACGACACATGCTCCTGGCTCGATTTCTGACAAGCAGTTTTCATCGACGGTAACCACGGTGGTCACTGGGTGTGACACGGAGGATCGCACGGATGTGTTCAAACCAGGAATCCCAACTACCAGTTTAACTACTAGAAACGGCATTGCGCTGCCTTCACATGACTCAACAACTTCCATCGAGGTGAGTGGAGGTGCTCTTACATCTACAAACACAGATGCACCTCAACAAACTGTGAAAGCGAAAGACAAAAAAGCTTCAGTTAACCCTTTAATACCCCGTGTTTATTTGGACCTAATGGATACAGACCCATGTACAGTTCACTTACGCTCAGCAAGTGATAAACGATGGGACAAAAATGCGCAAGGATACATCTTATCGTCTGTGGAAGAACGTTGGGAAAGAACTGCTCCTACCCCCACCTCTGACGCGTCGACCTCCACCACGAACTGACGTGATGGATCAGGGGCAACGAGGATGGGAGCCGAAACAAAGCGGCTTTTGAGTTTGGCAAATACAGCCTCCGCTGTATCGGACCACCTGAACGTCGTTCTGGGGGAGGTCAAGGCAGTCAGAGGTGCGGCTAGTTGGCTGAAGTTGCGAATAAAATGCAGATAAAAATTGGCAAACCCCAGAAACCTCTGTAGGGCCTTACGGGAATCCGGACATGGCCAATCTATCACAGCCTTAACCTTGTCAGGATCCATACGCACTCCCTCAGATGAGATGATGTACCCTAGAAAAGGAACAGACTGTGCATGAAAAACGCATTTCTCCGCCTTGACAAAAAGCCCATTCTCTAGCAACCTCTGAATCACTCGTCTGACGTGCTGCACGTGTTCCTGGAGAGAAGATGAAAAAATCAATATGTCATCCAGGTAGACATATATGAACTGGTCAACCATATCTTTCAGCATGTCATTGATGAGTGCCTGGAAGACCGCTGGGAAGTTGGACAGCCCGAACGGCATGACCAAGTATTCAAAGTGCCCCCTGGGGGTATTGAACGCGGTCTTCCATTCATCACCCTTCCTTATGCGAACCAAATGATAAGCGTTCCGTAAATCCAATTTTGTGAAGATGGATGCTCCCTGTAATCGCTCGAAGGCTGAAGACATCAACGGCAAAGGATAAGTATTCTTTACCGTGATGTTGTTCAACCCTCGGTAATCAATGCACGGTCGCAGAGACCCATCCTTCTTCCCCACAAAAAAGAACCCCGCCCCCGCTGGAGATGAGGAAGGTCTAATGAATTTGGATGCTAGAGAATCAGAAATATATTTCTCCATAGCCTCCCTCTCTGGAACAGAAAGTGAATATAACTTGCCTTTAGGCGGAGACTCACCTGGCACTAAGTCTATGGCACAGTCATAGGGACGATGCGGAGGAAGAGAAGCAGCACGAGACTTACTGAACCCTTCTCTCAGGTCCTGGTACTCCTCGTTAGACAAATTCACCGCCTCCTCCTGGAACACAGACACAGGTACAGATGAACACGCAGATACTAGACATGACTCATGATACGTATTACTCCACATGAATACTGAATTGTGACCCCAGTCGACTCTGGGATTGTGTAGTGTAAGCCAGGGATGACCGAGTACGACAGGTGCGAGGGGTGAGTTCATGAGGAGGAATGTTATTGTCTCTGTGTGGTTGCCAGAAGTGATGAGAGTGATGGGTTCCGTAGTGTGTGAAATGTTAGGAAGTTGTTGTCCATTTAGAGCCTTGACAGAAATCTTGTACAAGAGAGGGGAAACAGGGATGTGAAGACGGTGAGCCAGTCCAGAGTCCATAAAATTACCGTGAAACGGATGGTTCTGTTGGAAGCGACCCATTCTGCTCAGCCGAGCATCAACTCGTAGTGCTAGCTCAATAAGTCCATTCAGACTGGTAGGAAGGTCCAGCATATAAATCTCCCTCTGGACACGGTCAGCCAACCCATGCAGGAATCTATCCCACTGCTCCTCCTCATTCCATCGGCACTCTGCAGCCAGGGTGCGGAACTGGATAGAATATTCCGACACCGAGCCGTTACCTTGGCGGAGATCGGCAAGTAGTCTGGCCGCCTCCCTACCCGCCACCGCACGATCGAAAACCCTTCTCATCTCCTCGGAGAGTGCCTCGAACGAGGCGCAGCATGGGTCTTGATTCTCCCACACCGCCGTTCCCCAGAGAGCCGCTTTGCCTGACAACAGCGTCAGAACAAATGCCACCTTGGTCTGATTGAACATCAGTGGCTGTAATGAAAAGTGCATAGAACATCGGGTCAAAAATGCTCTGCAAAACTCCGGTTCACCTGCATAACCCTCTGGTGTTGGCAGTCTCGGTTCATGCTGCTGGTGCGGCTCTGGTGGAGTGGGCTGAACGGGCGGTGTGGGCGGCGCAGTGGGAACTCTTAGCTGTTGAAGTTGTTGGGTGAGCTCGGACACCTGCGTCACAAGCGCTTGAACCGCCCGTCCTGTGATGGAAATGCTCTCCTCTTGGGTGTCCATTCTCGCGATGCTTCGCGCCGCAAACTCGCCCCAAGTCGTGGCGCCTGCTACATCCATAATGTGGTCAGATCGTTCTGTAACGGATGACAGAACAGGATGTAAATGCAAAAACGCTCTTTATTAGAATAATCACAGTTGATTAGAACACAGAACACAGATGGTCGCCAACACAGCGGGACAGGCGGGCGGACACAAACGCTGGTGGTACAGTGACGCAGGGACCTCGGTGGACAACAGGTGCTGGTGCTTAAGTCCAGTGATGATCCCTCGTGACGGTGCTCTGGTGCAGTGATGATCCCTCGTGACGGTGCTTGGTGATCCAGTGCAGAGTGCAGAGAATCCATAGACGAACACGACGAAGACACAGGGAATCCAATCCAACACGAAGAACACAGGAACAGGCACAGGAAACACAACCAGGAAACCACAACGATCTGACAACATGAGACACCAGTTACTGAACATATAAAGGGACAAACAATTGAATCCAGCTGGTGCTACTGCTCACTGATGATCAGTGACCACGCCCACAGACACACACACACACACACACACACACACACACACACACACACAACAGCACGTTAGACGAGAGAGAGACAGTGAATTCATAAACCGTGACAGAATGTCCTTACAATCCATGTAAGATTCAAAAGACCAAATCACTAAGAAAAGCGCCATTTATAATAAAAAGTGCCATTTATAATAAAAAGTATCCAAATGATGGTTTTATTACTCCACTAGATTTAGTCATCTTGTTCAGACGACACTGTTTCACATTTTGTATGTTGGACTGTATGTGTTTTAGGTGAAGACGTTTCTTTGAGAGCGGTCAACATTCAGTGTTTATAGAAATAAATGACACTTAAGAATTTAAGTGATAGTCTTTCTGTTTGACTAAATTGATACTTTTAGTGCAACTTTCCCTCTATCTACGAATCACACAAAGTGCATGCTGTTTTACACTTAAACTATTACAACAGAATAACATCCGACTATTGCACTGAGAGAGAGGCATATTCATTAAAGCTTGAAGCTGTTAAACAAAGTTCCACACTTTGGTAAAACCTGCTGATAAAATTGCACAAAAGTAAATTCTAGAGGTCAACTGGGTAAATGCATCATCATGAGCCATTTAAAACAAATACAGAAAAGCCACTATAGTGATCAGTTTTAGCTTTTGAATGTCTGTAATTGACATTTTACATACTAGTCAATTACGCTGTTTCTTTTGGTTTTTGTACAGTTTGCAAAAAGTATATAGGAATGTATGAAATACATGAACAAATATTGCATAAAGATAATTAAATGACGGTCCTTCTAGTATGAGAGTGTTTAAGACTAAACAAATCATATTTATTTTAGAACATCTTTCTGCTATGTCTACGAAACATCGATGTGAAAGATGAGTATTGCTGTTACCTATAAAACTATTACACTTCAAACTCGTCTAACTATTACACTTATTTTGTTTCTTATTACACAGTTATTTTGTGTGTGTGTCACTAAACAACAGTTAAGCTAATGAATCACAGTTGATATGTGGTATTTTTACGTGAAAGGAGGGTTGATTCATTTTTTATTCTGTCCCCACCAATACTTTGAGTTTTAGGCATCTTAATTGTTCTTCTTTTTATGATCTTCTTTTTATTCGGCATAATGCCAAATGTTTTAACATATCGTAAATTTCAATGGTTAGATAAGTCATCCGACTATTATATCTAACAATCAACAGTTATATGTGAAACAAGCTCAGTCGCATTAGAGTTGGATTCTTGTTTATATTGAACATTGTTATTGAACCGCATGTTTAACAGCGCTATTGTTCTCGGCCTCATCAAAGTTTTCACCGGAGCATACCGACTCTGAAACAAGACCAAATATTAGCACGTAACATTTTGGACACCTTTGATTTTGTTTGCATTTCTTCTGAAACGTGTTTTGAAATTGTTTAACAATTTTTAACATCACTAGCGTAACACTTATCGTATTGCCGGGTGTGATTGTAATGTTTTGTATGGCGTTTTCTTTACACTTTCCCCCGGATATCTGTTTCCTACAGTTAGCTGTAATGTTAGTGAACTATAGGTCTTCTCTTTGTTCATATATGACAGTATTCACATGAATTGGTTTGATTTGATAAAATTATGGTTTAAACCATCATCTTCATGTGAGACATTTACATTATATTATTATACCATCCTAGTTTTTAAATAGCGCTAAAATGTATATTTTATATTTGAAATATCTCTGAAATATCTTATCGTGTAAAACATCTATGTAGATCTAGCTATGTTTTTAAAAATACCGCGAAACAAAGACAAGGACACATCTTGCTATAAGCGACCCTCAAAATCTGTGCATACAACAAAACACATGTATGTGTACGATGATTTATCAGAAAATTACTTTTGTTTGAAGAAAAACTTAAATCAGCTGGTGCTTGGTAACTATTGAAGTTATTAAACACGGTAATGATGTGTTTAATGTTCACCCATGCATATGTTTAATCAGATTTTGTAACTGGATTGAGTAAAAATAATAAACTTCTCTCTGGTGGCATATGCATAACTTCTCCATGACGCTACTTCTGTTGCATCGTGACTATAATTTACTATTGTTTTAACTCTGGTTTAACCTGCTGTGCGTCTGTTCACTGTCCATCATGTGCTCTAACACCTGCAGCATCAGCCGGTTCATTGACTTTGAACTGGTGTGTTATATGAAGAATATAGTTATTTCTGGCTGCCTTTCTCTGTTTGGCTTTGATTGCCATATTTATGAGCTTATCTGGCCTTTGAAAAAGTGAATGTTTGAACTCTGGTGTATGCTAAATGAAAACAGGTGAACAGGTGTATGAATGTGTCTGCAGGTGTATCTAACCCTAACAACTAATGACCAACTTTATTTTTGCTATTGTACATACATTTTATTCTTCTAACTGTTTGTCTTTGGTTAACACAGCTGGAGAAGAACAACAGGGAGGTTGGAAGACACAGTAGAGGAACTACAGAATAAATATGGAGAGAAAACAGCATTAAAAAGGATCAAGTCCATAGTGAAAAAAATCAGAAAAAAAGAATATCAAACATAGGAAAAGATTTATAATTTACTTAGTAGTCAATATGTTTCTCAATCTTCAATAAGCTTTACTATAATGTTTACATGGTTTTGGTTGTGTATTTAATTGTGTTTTTTTTTTTTTTTTTTTTTTTTTTAACAGATGGTGCACATTCTGGAAACATGACAAATCAACAGCCTAATAATACTAATAATAATAATTCTACATCATTTGGACAGCCATTAATTCAGAACCCTAATCAGGTTAACTTAACAATTGACCAGAGGAATGGTGGGTCAATATTTGCTCCAATCATGGTAGAAAAGACAATATATGGTGATGTTAACTTTAATGTGGTGAGTGTCTGATAATTTAAGAAACGTCCCGGGTTACGTATGTAACCCTAGTTCCCTGAAGGGACGGACGCTGCGTGTAATCGCAGTGGGAACGCCTCCAGCGTAGTGCGTCTGAAGCATGAATGAAATCAGTCAATGGAGAGAATGAGCGTCACGGCGAGTGACGTCATCGACCAGGAAACTATAAAGCACCCCAGAATCACAAGCACGCCAGCTTCTGATGTTACTGAAGCAAGCGAACCAAGGGGGTGCCGGGAGTATGGCAGGACACGCAGCGTCCGTCCCTTCGGGGAACTAGGGTTACATACGTAACCCGGGACGTTCCCCTTCAGGGACTACCGCTGCGTGTAATCGCAGTGGGAATGCAATACCCACGTCCCCATACGAACAAGTCCCCGTCATGTGTGATTTAGGAGACACAAGCCGACGAGAGAACCTGAGCCCCGGGAGTGGAGCTAAAAATCAAGAGAATAAAATCTGACAAAAGTGTGCGGTGAAGACCAGCCTGCCGCATCACAGACGTCTTGAAGAGAAGCCCCTGAAAGAAGAGCTTTAGAGGCAGCCATGCTCCTAGTAGAATGGGCCCGTACAGCCAATGGCGAAGGCTGACCGGCCGAAACATAAGCAAGTGAGATGGCCTCGACCACCCACTTGCTCATCCTTTGCTTAGATGCAGGACACCCCTTGTTAGGTGACCCGAAACAGACAAACAGTTGTTCCGATTTCCTCCACAGGGCAGCTCTGTGGACATAAGCATCTAAAGCCCTAACGGGGCACAGCAAATTAAGTTTCTCCTGGTCTGACGTCAAAAAAGGCGGAGGACAAAAAGCCTGCAGTACTATAGGACTAACAGAAGTAGTTGGTACCTTAGGGACATACCCTGGTCTCGGATGGAGAAAGGCCTTAGCCATACCAGGAGCAAATTCCTTGCACGAGGGAGCCACCGACAGTGCTTGAATATCTCCTATTCTTTTCAGAGATGAGATAGCGAGAAGGATAGTCTTAAGAGTAAGAAACTTTTCCGAAACTTCCTCAATGGGCTCGAAAGGAGCTAGGGAGAGACCTTCTAGAACAATGGCCAGGTCCCAGGATGGTACCCTCGTGCGTACTGCTGGCCTCAGCCTCAAGGTGCCACGAAGGAAGCGAGATATAAGTGGGTGTCTCCCAAGAGAAACTCCACTCGAAGGAGCGTGGTAAGCAGCCAGGGCCGCCACGTACACCTTCAGTGTGGAGTGGGATAACCCCGTGGAGAGACGGTCCTGCAGGAACTCCAGCACTGTACCAACCGGGCAGTTAACTGGGTCCTGTTGGCGCTCTCCACACCAAGAGGTGAAAAGTTTCCACCTCGCGGCATATAACTTCCTCGTAGCGGGAGCTCTGGATTGGAGAATGGTCTCAACGACCCCCCTCAGAGGCCAAGCCCATAGTCTCCATAGCTCTGGGCGGGGGTGAAGGATCGACCCACTCGCCTGAGAGAGCAGGTCCCTCCTGATCGGAATCTCCAGGGGAGAGCCATCGAGGAGGGACACTAGGTCCCAAACCATACTCGGGCCGGCCAGAACGGGGCTATTAGCAGAAGACTGAGCCCGTCCCGGCGAACCCTCTCCAGAACTCCCGGGAGTAGAGCGATCGGGGGAAATGCGTACAGACGTGACCTCGGCCACGGCTGTACCATAGCGTCCAACCCCAGTGGGGCTGGATGGCTGAGAGAGAACAGTGGACAGTGTGATGTCTCTCGGGAAGCAAAAAGGTCGACCTCGGCACGACCGAAATGTTTCCATAGGAGCTCCACCACCTCGGGGTGGAGTCTTCATTCCCCGGGCCTCGGCCCCTGCCTCGACAGGATGTCTGCCCCCTGATTTAAATACCCTGGGAGATAAATAGCTCTCAGCGAAAGAATTTTCCCTTGGGACCATAGAAGGATCTGACGTGCCAGTTTGTAAAGCGGGCGAGAACGCAGACCCCCCTGATGGTTGATATAAGAGACCACCGATGTGTTGTCTGTTCGGACAAGAACATGGTGGCCCCTTAGGTCTGGGAGGAAGTGTTTCAGAAATAGACAATTTATGTGCCATAGACGATGATGGTCCTGCCACAGACCCTGAGCTGGGCGACCACTCATGATCGCCCCCCAACCTGTGAGAGAGGCATCCGTCGTTAGCATTACGCGACGACAAAGAGCTCCCAACACCGGACCTTGGGACAGAAACCAAGGATCTTTCCACATGATCAGGGCGTGATGACACCGTCGCGAACTCCTGATCGTGCGGAGCGGCTTTCCCCTCGGGGAGAATCCCTTGGTTCTGAGCCACCACTGTAGCGGTCTCATGTGCAAGAGGCCAAAAGGTATCACGTTGGACGCAGCTGCCATGAGACCTAACAGTTTCTGGAACTGTTTCACAGTGAATGACTGGCCTAGCTTGACCTGATCTACTGCAGCGAGAATCGAAGCAATACGAGCAGGTGACAATTGTGCCTGCATCGTCGTCGAATCCCACACTACACCGAGAAAAGTGGTTCTCTGTAATGGAGAAAGCACACTCTTCTTGGCGTTGAGCCTCAACCCCAATCTCTTGATGTGAGCAAGAACGACATCTCGATGCCGAACTGCCTGTTGTTCTGATTGAGCTAGAATTAACCAATCGTCGATATAGTTCAGAATGCGGATGCCCTGCAGCCTCAGAGGGGCTATAGCTGCATCCATACACTTCGTGAACGTTCGAGGTGACAATGCTAGGCCGAATCGGAAGAACCCGATATTGGTACGCTTCGCCCCCGAAAGCAAACCTCAGGAACTTCCTGTGTTGAGGGAGGATAGATACATGGAAGTAAGCGTCTTTTAGATCTATCGTGACAAACCAGTCCTCGGATCTGATTTGTGACACGATCTGTTTGAGAGTGAGCATCTTGAATTTGAGCTTCCCTACGGTGCGATTTAAGAGACTGTAGGATTATCCTTGAACAGTCCATTTCATATGAACCCAACACCACATTCCACAGTTCGGAACGATTCCCCAGTGAACCATTAGTAAGTCATAAAACACAGTCATGGTGCCGAGATGGCTAAAGGAGATGTCACCCCCCTTCCCCTCGTTGTGCGTGTCTAATCTCAAACCAGCGATGCCAGGACAGCAGGAAAAGATTCCTTTGTTCCCCAAACTTACGACCAAATGGCCAAGAAACCCTGTGGTGACCCCAATGCATAAATCCACAGCCTTATCAGGAAACGAAGGATGCTAAAGCATTCTTATGGCCCAGAATCACCAGAAACCCTCAACCAGGGGACACCCCCCTTTCTGCAGTTGTAAATTCCAGAGACTTTTGTCTCCAAAACCAATAGACTGAAATTAACCCACTTGTGGTTTAATACAAACAACGGCCTCAAAATTGCTTTCAATAAGCTGAATTGATCACCAGTATTTACCTCACATATATCTTAACCCTCTGAGGTCTGAGCTGTTTTCTGGGCCCTGGAGGTGTTCTGACATGCTCTGACATTTGTGCTTATTTCTGTTACTTGTGACATTTTCATGGCTAAAGTCTAATTACACTGTATTCAGCACAAACTCTGCTACAATAATATATCAGCAGCATGTATGTAAAAGTTTGTAGTTTTGAGATAATGACATTTATGCGTGGTTTGTGAAAATACAAAAATAAATTCTCACTGAAATAAGGTCATGAAACCCATACTGATTATTTCTTCACAAGACTTTTGAAAATTGTATGACGTAGCCTAGAATATTTGCTCTAAAACTATGTGAGAATCACCCTGACTGCTCATTCAGAGAAGACAATATATTGATTTAAAAATTTTACGACGTGTTTTGTGTGATAAAGCAATATGCGAAGGGGCGGATCATCTCATTAATATGAAAGCTTTCCACACCTGAGAAAGACAAAGAACCTCCCTAATGGCCCTATTAGGAGCTTATCAGGGCCCATCATTCTGACCACCCTTGCACAAAGAATGAGGAGATTTAAAAAAGAATGGCTTTTAAAATTGTTTGGATTTATTTACAACACAACATAATCCAAAGATACACAACAAAAAAGTACCATGTTCATGTACAGAGACATGTACTGTGAACATTGAAGTCAGCAGGACTCAGTGGCATCTAGGCCCTGAAAAAAAAAAAAAAAAAAAAAAAAAAAAAAAATTGAACATACTGATATAAAGAGAAAGGCCTGCACGATTTTGGGAATACATTTTAGATTTTTCTTGTTAAAATTGCTTTTTAAAATTCACAGAATACACACACACTCACACAAATGTTTCCAACAATATATTATATAATGGACACCAGGTTTGTTGTGCCTTGTAGGTATAGGCTATGCGCAGTGCTGCATAAAATAATAACAATATAGCAGCCTATATATATTTTCAAAAAGATTTCAGTAACAACTAAGCTAGAGAAAAATATATTGATTATCATGTTACTTCAAATGTTTCCATCCGTTATGATGATACGAAATGAGATAATAATAAAAACATGAAGCCGTTTGGTGCGTTTTGCTTTCATCCAAAATATGATGTGTACATTCAAACGCGATCGCGCAGGAAAATATGATACATTCAAACGCGATCGCTATCAAAAATATGATACATTCAAACGCGATCGCGCTCAAATATAAAACATTATGGTTACCATATACATATCTACGTTTGAGCAGATATCCACAAACACAGTAACAGTAAACACGGGTCTAAATATTATAATATTCCCCATATATCTAGCAACAGTTCAACTGCAACGTGTCATTTATGCAACAATAACAAACTAATATGTAAGAATTTCTTACCTTACACCTTTCTTGTCTTCAAATCGCGTTCTTTTTCTTCTGAGGTAGCCTAAACTCGACGAAAAGTGAAGTGAAGTGTTTTGTTGTTGAGGTAATGAGCGAGACGCGGTCCATGTGGAGATTTGCATGTGAATATCTATTGCGCGAGTGGGCGTGGCCAAATTAACTGTAATGAGGAAGCGTTTGAGAAGCTGGACATCTTGTTGGTTTTATACAAATTACTTAAACAGAGAATATTTGTTTTCGTTTTGAATCCGATCATTTAAAAGTACACACTTAAATGTTTATAAAGGTATATGGCTCATAAATGTGTGACAAGTATTCGCTGAGTTTTGTTTCAGTTTATAGACGTGCTCAAGAAAAAAAAGTTCACCGCGACGGAGAGGCAGAACGCACACCCTGTTTATTTTCTTTATTTTACAAAAGCACAATGTTTTGGCTTGATTGTAAGTGGACACATACAAAAGGAGAAATATCACAGATTCTTTTTTTATATTTCTTTTTTCTGTATGACTATAAATGACTGAGTAATTTAAGTTTATAGTGCTACAATGTGGAGAAAATCCAGCAAAACGCGCCCGCGCGTTTGTCGACCTCAGAGGGTTAAGTATCATGTATATTTTATGTAACCTGTGGAGTTCTTTCTGTGTGTTTAACTTTCATTACAGCCTATTTGTAAGGTTTTCTACCTTAGTTATAGGAACTAATCACCAGAAGTTGCCTCATACATGTGTATTCTCTGTATTATGTATGCTGTATATTAATGAAGTTAATTTTGTGTGTTAAACACTTATCCAGGGTTTTTCCTGGGTCAAAATTGGTCTTCGGTGGTGGCTGACCGACATGGTCATCCACACACAGCAAAGAGTCCCCTAGTACCCACATGATCCGCAAGCCCAATATTGACAATAAATGTTAAATTTAAAATAAATACAAAGAAGCAGTTTGTGATTTTTTTCTTATCCTATTTATTCATGAAAAATGATCACTGTCAGGCTAGTAAAAGAAAGCGATTACAACTTATTTTATATCTATACCTTGATGTTTGTTTCTTTTGTTCCTCGTTGTTAATATTTGGTTGTTCATTCTTTTTATTTTATTTTTTGGGGGGGCCATCATAGGGGTGGGCGATATGCCAAAAATATCATATCACAATTTTTTTTTCAGGAAAATCACGATTCACGATTTTATCACGATTCTTTTTATATTTTGTTTTTACTATTTTGTGACTGAGCAGCATTACAGCCAAACTAATGTCCATATTTTAAAAAACAAAGCCTTAGGTAACAACAAAAAAACAAAATGGCAGACAGGGGCAAAGATAAAAATATTTGTCAATATTTTCTTTGTTATTAAATATTAAGATCAAAGATACACATTACACATACACAACTTAATATACAAATTAAATAAACAGTGCTTTATGTTTTCAGCTACAGTAGGTGTATTTAACAGTAGCATTGAAGAAAGTAATTAAATGAACAAATATGAAAATAAAACAAAACATAGACTTCACTGTATAAATTATGCATTGATACTTATTAAAGCTACTTAAAGTTATCAGTCAATAGTTTTGTTGTTTTATTAACATTAAAGGAATAGTTCTCCTAAAAATTCAAATTGTCATAATTTACTCTCTCAAGTTGTTTTAAACTCGAATAAGTTTGTTTCTTCAATTCTCCACATTCTTCAAAATATTAATATTAGAAAAATATTAGAAAATATTCGAAGGAAATTAATACAGGTTTGGGACAAGACAACATTAGAGTGCGTAAATGATGAGATAAGTTTTATTTTTGGGTGAACTATCCCTTTAAGGACAAGCGGCAGCTTGTTTACTGATGCTACGGTCTCTTTAAAAGAGCTGCGCGCGACGCGTCTAATGCATTTGACAAACAGATTTACTCAATTTTCTCAAGTTTGCTTTCACTTTAGACATAACTGACTTTATGTAAACCTTGTGTGTATTTAACAGTATAAGCACACAATAAGACTCGAAAGATAACTTAGTCCAGTATCCAGGCGCTGGTAGACAGGCGTTTAGTGCATGTGAGCTTCACATGCACGCGCTGAGAAACGCACGCGTTGAGAACAGCGCATCAGCACGCGAATTAAATGTTTAACCGACAGGGCATTAAAGCACATGCAAATTATGAACCTTTGTGAACTGCAGTGTCCTGTCCCTCGGCTCAAAGGAGTCATTAGGTCGCGAATCGGACTTTAGCGGACGTGTTGTGTGGGAAATTGGGAATCCTGGCTGTTAGGACATCACGAAAGATTTGTCAACACACACAAAAACACTTAAAACTTTTTTTTTTTTGCGTTTATTTAAAGTTATGTCAGCTGCATGTGCGGAATGCTTGTCACAAGTTGTAAGAGAAGATAAGGCAAAAAAATTGACTGCATTTCACACCCAGCGCTAATTCAGCAAAAATATTCTCCGAATGCACCGCGTGAAACATGGATTCGGTCTTCCGACCTTTAGGATCAGTTGATTTTGATGCGAGGGAGAGAGCAAAGACAGAACTGAAGACGGAGAGTGCCCGCGCGGGGGTGGGGCGCTGTGATCGTTCTCTCCGTCACTCCATCAGTAGCCTGCTTCACTCACAAAACCGGCTTTGGCGGGACAAAAAATCGTTTTGGCAGCCGCCAAAAAATTTTCAATGTAGGAAAAACCCTGTTATCACAGCGAAATCCTTATTTAGTTCCACCTCAACTATGGGAAGTATATGTATTTTGGTACCTACTTGATGGGTAAATGATTTCTAGAATTTTGATATAAAGTAGATGTGTGTAGGATGCACCATATTTAAACTATTAAGTTTACTTATTAAAACGTTTAACTAAACTCTCAGGAGTTTGGGCACACACACAATCACGTGGACATTACGCTAATTACATGCAAGAACCGGAGAACGGGGCGTAGGTCCCGCCCAAGACAATATCTGATTGGCTGTCGCACTAGGAAGGACGGGTCAGATGGACACGCTTATAACCCAATGACAAGCACCTATGCGTTGCTTTTTGCCTTGCTTTTTGCCTGCCTTGTGCCTCGCTTTTGCAGTGACTTTTGCTCTTGCTGACCTTTCCATCGTCCAGCGTGTATGCTTACATACTCTTCAAACCACCAAGAGCTCACGCAAAACTCATCAACTCTTCCGTAAGATCCTTCGTTGAACTTCGTCAAAGAAACCCCTCTCAGAGTCGCTCCAGACTCAGAGGAAACTCCGTTGCATAGCAACCGCAATCCAGGAAATCCCGCGAACGAAGCGCCACCCGGCAAAGCCAACCAACCACTCACCATCGAGTGCTGTCCCTCAGAACGCATCATCGACCGACTGCCAGCCAATCAGCGCCGAAGAGATTCCCTCTCCAGCAACTTCGTCACAGGGAACGCACGCGCTCAGGAGCATCTAAACGCAAGTACACAATATCTCCTAATTCTGGCTGAACTGGTGCAAATCTTATTAAGAAAACGAACTAAGATTAAAGTGCTAGTAGGTTGATTCTCTCAGGTTGCGGTCAAGAAATAGTGTCTAACGCTAGACATTTGGGACTCCATTCACCCTCCGTTAATAACATCACTCTCTGTCACTGTTTGAATGAATGTTTGTGTGTTTTCGTTAGTTTAGTCTGTGTGTATTAGAGTAGTTCAATAAAGTCTTGGTTGATTTTACATACAAGCATCTTGTGCTGTGTGCTTACAAGTTACTGCCTTAAACTGTAGATTTTGCTACCTTGCTCATATTAATCAGTTATCATAACTTTATGATATTATTACCGTAGGCCACGGGATAATATTCTGTCCAGAATTGATAAAAGACCCTAATCTCAACTTATCGGTGGACGAATAGTTGATAAAGTGTTAAATATTAATTCTGAATAATTTGCATATTAATTCGGTTCTTATTCCCTGTAATTCAATCCCCTTTGAGTTATATTGATTCTAATTCCCTTATTAATCTTACAAGACGCAGATCTAAAATGGGACGCAACCCCCCGTCTTTCTTTGGAACGATAAAGTACCGGCTATAATATCCTAACTCCCTGCTGGGGGGAGGAACCCGCTCTATAGCTCCTTTTAGCAGCAGAGTTTTTACCTCCTGTTCCAATACCAGAGCCTGCTCGGGGCCCACCACTGTGGGTAGAACCCCTCTGAACCGAGGTGGACGCGTTCTGAACTGAATAGCGTAACCGTTTTCTATTGTACGCAGGACCCACTGAGATACATTGGGAAGAGTTTCCCATTCCACCAGAAACTCTACTAAGGGTACCAGCCTCTTGAGGCTGGCCTCTGGTTGAATATCCCGAGTGACAGACACAGCGCCCTGTAGCGGCGCACCGGCAGGGGATAGCTGGTCTGAACACTCCGCAGCCCTCCTCGGAGGAGGCGAGCGTCCCTCGGGAAATCGCCCGCCGAGTCTCTCTACGCCCTGTATAGGCAGGGTTAGTAGAACAGACCCCTGAGGACACCGGGAAAGACAGGGCACCGTGGTCTTGTGAGGTGTACTCAAGTCTTTCACGATGGGGACCACTCTCAGAGTCCTGGCGTTGATCGCGTCAGGATTTTTTCGACGCGGCCTTCTTGGCGACAATGACTGTGCTCGATGGTGTTTTAAGCCCCCAATGGCTCCTTAGAGGCAGCTAACCCTACCCTCAACCTTAAACCTACCCATCCCCTCGCTGCCTGGAAGGTGCCGTTGGGGGCATAAAACACCAAAGACCAATGAGCGTCCTCAGATCAGCCCTGCCCCGCGAAGACCGCGTCCGAGAGCGCCCCGCCTCGTCCCCCTGAATTTGCGGGGGGGCACGAGACGCAACACTCTGTTTTTGTTGCACTCTCCTAAAGGAACTACTCGACGACTGAGGCTGCCCTCGCCCAGCAGCCCCCGGAATTTTTACTTTGAGGGGAATAAATTTCTGAAATGCTGCTGATTGTCTTTTTTCTTCCTGGAACCTCTCAGTAACAGAATGTAAAACATCACCAAATAAACCCACAGGGGACACAGGGGCATCTAACAGAACAGATTTCTCTCTTTCTTGCATTTTGCTTTGATTTAACCACAAATGCCTCTCCGTGGCCACCAGGGCTGCCATTGAGCGACCGATTGATCTGGCCGTCTGCCTGGTGGCTCGAAGAGCGAAATCAGATGTCTGTCTGAGCTCATTGATCGTCTCAACAGAAATTTCCCCCTGTTCGCTAGCTTCCTTAAGCAGGTCAGCCTGATAAGCTTGCATAATAGCCATCGTATGCAAGCATGCAGCTGCCTGCCCCGCCGCCGAATAAGCCTTCCCCACCAACGCTGATGTGTTTTTTAAAGGTCTGGTGGGGAGAGCCGGTGCTTTCAGTGACGATGCCGATTCGGGAGAGAGATAGCTCGCGAGCGTCTCTTCCGCCCTCGGCATCGTCACATAACCACTAGACTTAGCTCCCATAATATTTGAATAAACATTGGAAGTGTGTGTGTAAATTCTCGCTGACATTGGTTTAACCCAGGTCTTTGTCACCTCGGTGTGAAGATCAGGGAAAAAAGGCAAACACCGGCGAGAGGGCTGAGTGCGCGAGGGCAAAAATCTATCATCAAGTTTGCTTTTAATATGAGACTCCTGCCTATCAGATGGCCACTCAATACTGAGCTTCTCAACAGCCCGAGAAAGCACATTAACAAGCTCATCATCGGGAGGAGACTGGAATGACGAGTCTCCAGCCTCCCCTGATCCGAAGCTTTCAACATCCAGCTCCTCAGAACTGGATAGCTGAAGCTCCGGGGCAAATTGTGCCTCAACCCGGGGAGAAGTAGCGGCAGACCGCGCTTCCACAGCCGGGATAGAGGCACTGGATCTCTCCGGTGAAGGCTGAGATAGGGCGGGGCCCGTCTCACACCCCCCGGTGAGATCCATTTGTGATCCCCACGACATGCGTCTCCGCTCTGCCTCAACAGAAGCGGGACCCGAGCCGCAGGGAGAGCGCAGCGAACCGCCCTCCTCGAAGAGCGATCTGCGAGAGCGTAAGATCCTCATAGGAAGACGCTAACAATGCTCACAATCAGCCCCCTCGAGAGCTGACTGGGCATGCTGCACTCCCAAACAAGCCACACATAGTTGATGCGAATCCCCGCCTGTGATGTATCTAGTACAGGGGGGAACGCATTTCCTATATTGAGGCTCGCTCGTCACTTTGCTTTGGCTCATTTTTGTTTTTTTTTAATATATAGGGATATACATGTAACCCTTTTCTCAACTAATTTAATTTAAAATTTCCCTAATCAAGAAAAACCCTGGATTCCCGGCAGTTGAATGTTGAATTGGCCGGAGTTTTTTTCTCTTCTCAAATTAATAATAAGCGCACGGTGCCTCCACCAGGGAATAATAAAGCAAAATTAAATTTACTTATAATTTACTTCCCCAGAATTTTTAAATTCTTGTTAGATTTTCCCCCAATTAATTGAAATAATAAATCAATACAGCAATTCCAAATAAGGGAAAAAGAATAACAATGATTTATTATTTAAACACCAATAAGAAACACTTTTTGTTGAAAAATACAATTTAAATAAAATAACAACTGGTGTTTCAAAGCGTAAAATAAGAAATGGAAAAAATTTGTTTTGTTCAGTTGTATAAAAGTTTTTCACTCCTTACACCATTAGGTACTCAATAGCCTCAATCTCAAGTATTCTAAATTATCACCCTCAAAAAAAAACAATACCCTCTCCCTTCTTATTTTAAGTGAAAAAATATAAAATACACCAGATAATTATTGAAAACTCACAATTACTCATTTGAATCGATTTACACACTTCACAGAATTAACACACAAAATTAACTCCGTAACAACACAATAGATTAGTTTGGTCACAGTCTCTTATGGAAAAAAAAACACTCTTTTGGCTAGCCGTTGGGGCCCAATCGTTGGTGCACTTTCAAGGGAAATGAATTCAAGTAAAACTCAGTACATCCAGAGAATTTGTCGAAACGATTTCACTTACATTCCATCCCGGGAAATGACGAAGCAATGAAAAGTGATCACTTACAGCACGAGCCGCGAACATAACACTCACGCAGTCACGCAGCCTCGGAGCGGGGTGAAAGTCCAGTCCAACCGCAACGACAAAGCAGCTCGCGATGAATCTCGTCCCCCAGACACTATTACGAGTCTTCTGGAAGTGCTTCTTGTGACACCGATGATTCAGTTACCGTCCTTGATGCGAATTTCTCCGTCTCAATATCTCACAGTTAATGCACCAAGCAGATGACGCAACCCAGCGGCAGAATGGGTTGAAATTATGCTACAGTAAAATAAAAAATAACACTTGAAACAAACAAAATCGAGTAGATGAAAGTCCTATCTGTCACTTTGGGCCTGTACTATAAGTAATGTAGTCTCCAAGAATGACGCTCACTTTCAGTAACGCGAGGTCATGTGCTGCCGTTTCTTCGCCATGTGCAGTCTCTTCGCCATGTCGTCTCTATAACGTAACTTTACGCAACGTGCGTCCGTAAACTTTTAAACAATCTCAATGCTGATTGGTCAACTTCAGTTCAACAGAACACCTCATTTGAGTAAAAGCAAACAGTACAAATGATAAAGAAACAAGGAATGATGGTACATTTTGTTACATCACATTGTCAAATAAACAAAAACAAAATATCAAAAGTATATATTTTAATACTCTGCAATTTTCAAAATAAGGCGTATTTTTAAGGCATATTTTAAGGGGTCCCTACATATATATAGTGAAAAAATCCTGCCAGGGACAGACAAACACTAAATAGACAGTTCAAACACACACAGAGCGCAGCTGAAGTAACGGAAGCTGGCGTGCTTGTGATTCTGGGGTGCTTTATAGTTTCCTGGTCGATGACGTCACTCGCCGTGACGCTCATTCTCTCCATTGACTGATTTCATTCATGCTTCAAACGCACTACGCTGGAGGCGTTCCCACTGCGATTACACGCAGCGGTAGTCCCTGAAGGGGAACAGTTGCTTAGTTAAGAAATGATTTGTGTATGTTATATATATTTATGTATGAGTATTTTTTGTTTTGTTTTTCAGGTGTCTCACTCTACCTCAAACGAACATGGTAAGATCTCTTGTTGTAGAACACTGTGCATTCATAAGCGTGATCCTGTTAATAATATGACTATCCAACTTTGTCCTGATTTTTAGAAATTCTTCAGAATGTAAGGAATGAGATGAAATCAAGAATGCTGCGTGACGCTGAGAGGACTTTGGAGGGAAGTGCAGCACAGTCGGTCTCTCTAAACAAGATCTACACTGAACTGTTTATCATCAATGATGAGACTGACCCCATCAATAGAGAACATGAGATCTGGCAGATCGAGACTACACATGATTTAAACACATCAGCTCAGAGACTCATAAACTACAAGGAAATCCTTCAGCCACCCACAGATAAAAATATAATTGTGTGGTGATTTTCCAAATGATACAACTTAGTCTAAATAAGAGCAATGTAGAGTCCTCAGATTTCGTAAAAACAACAACAAAACATTGTGACAAACTTTGACAACATGTTGTATGGACAAAAATACTGTTTGAAATATTTTTGTATAAATAAGATCTAAGACGCCTAAGTACAGTTTTTCAACAATCTAAAGTTTTTGAACAGACGCTGTATAGTAAAAATAATACATGCGTCTTCTAAGAGGATAAATAGAAGAGATGATTTTAATAAAACTTTTATTGACATAAATAAATATCTAATTTAAACTTTTAAGGTTATGCTTTTAAATGAATTTAGTATAAAACTCTGGATGTACTCTGGAACGCGGACTAGATTTACTGTGACATTATCTCCCAAGGCTCATCTGGTCTGTAAGTCCTCTCGTCTCTGTGAGGGTCTGGAACATTTATTTCACACTGTAGTTTATCTCTGAAGGATCTTGGGCTGTTTTGTTTATGACAACTTAAACTATTTGCTTTTTGGATTGTTTTTTATTGTTGCATAAAGAACTACTTCACCTCTCTGGAAATGTAAGGTGTTTTTATTTATATATTTATTTAGCTAAAACTTTGTTTACATTTTATTAAATTATTTATTTATTTATTTTTCATTTTTGAAAATGTACAAATATAGTTTTCTGTGATGATTGTGTTTAGGTGTACGGGATAGACATTTTTCAACCATCTAATGTTTTTGAACAGACATTGTTTAATAACAATTATACTTTAGGGTCACCGTTAGACAAAATCATTACAGTAATCTTCTAAAAGATAAATAGAAGATATGAATGTATTCAAACTTGAAAGATTTTTTCAAGAAAGAAAGTTAAGAACTTTAAACGTCAAACTAAAACAATTTTTCATTTTTAAAAGATCATATTTAAACTTTTACGATTATGCTTTGAAATAAATTCAGAAAGATCAGCGTGTTTAGGTGTAAGGGATAGAATATGCAGTTACGGTACAAAAATCATTATGGCTATGGAAGGCCATAAAAATTGAAACTCCGCATGGACAAAAAATTATGATTGAATCTTTTCATATAAATGAGATTTAAGACGACTAAGTACAGTTTTTCAACCATCTAAAGTTTTTGAACAGACATTGTTTAATAACAATTATATGTAGTTTTCTGTGATGGTCGTGTTTAGGTGTACATGATCGAATATGCAGTTACGGTACAAAAATCATTATGGCTATGGAAAGCCCCACCATAAAAATTGAAACCCCGCATGGACAAAAAATGCTGATTGAATCTTTTCATATAAATTAGATTTAAGACGACTAAATAAAGTTTTTCAACCATCTAATGTGTTTGAACAGACATTGTTTAATAACAATTATACTTTAGGTCACCGTTAGACAAAATCATTACAGTAATCTTCTAAAAGATAAATAGAAGATATGAATGTATTCAAACTTTAAAGATTTTTTTAAGAAAGAAAGTTAAGAACTTTAAACTAGTCCATGAGCCAGGGCCCCAAATTTGGTCCATCGGTATCAACGGGGGGGGGGGGGGGGGGGGGGGGGGATTGAAAGATTGAAATTTGGACACATGCTGCTGTCCCGAGAATTTTCGGTTTCTGTGGTAGCACCCCCCCACCTCCACCTCCACAATGGCTGCATAGGTGCACTGGAACAATCCTTCCTAAAACGCATTACACGCATTACACTTTCGTTTACAAAGACGTGAAACTCACCGAGTGGTCAGGGGTGTTCACTGATATGCTCACACAAAAATCACTGCAAAAGATGCTTTCCAACAGGTGTTTTACCATTCGTTGTAAAACTGTGGACCTATTTTTCCAAACGCCTCACACCCGTACATTCTTCCGTTGAGAGCTTGAATAATAGACGGCGGCGGAGTAACACCATACCTCACAGCACATCCTAATACAAGTCAATGGAGTTGGACAAAAACTACGATAAAACCTGTTGGAAAGCATCTTTTGCTGCGATTTTTGTGTGAGCATATCAGTGAACACCCCTGACTACTCGGTGAGTTTCACGTCTTTGTAAACGAAAGTTTAATGCGTTTTAGGAAGGATTGTTACAGTGCACCTATGCAGCCATTGTGGAAGTGTGTGTGTGGGGGGGGGTGCTACCACAGAAACCGAAAATACTTGGGACAGCAGCATGTGTCCAAATTTCAATCTTAACCATTTTATTTCATCAGAAACAATCTGAAAACAGGGCTTTAAGTGTAAAATATCGAACTTGGCCTTTAATTTAGCTTAAAAACTTTTACATAGCAGTCTTAGCTTAAGAGCGATTCGGGGCCAATCTGAGAGCAACTCTGAGCAAGGAAAAGACAAAAACTTTCATCTTAGTGAGGAGGCGGGGCTGACCCCGTTGCTATGTATGACACAATCTTTTGAAGACTGTGATTGGCTGGTTGTCCAAGAAGGAAAAAAAGAGTAATTTTAAGTATAGGGTATATTCTAAGCCTTCACTTTGAAATTACATGCGACTACATTACACACTGCTGCAATGTTGCATTTTCCCAGTTGCCAAATATCGTAATGTAGTGATTACTTTCATTTCTGGCGCTATGGCATTTCTGCGCTGTGTCGGAGATGTTAGTGCGTCTCTAATAAGATCAGTCACAAACATGATCCCTGCACGATCTAATCTATAGCATCTTATTAACTCACTGTCATCCATTGTCTGCAACACATTTTTTCTCCCTCTTCGTCTTTCTGCCATGTTCTCCTCTGCTAAAGAAACTCTTAAGCCTCTTAAAAGTCCTCGTCCGTACTCCTTACAATTTTGACCTTAAGACCTCTTTTAAGGGTTAAGATACTTTCTGAATTATTTTTTTCTTTACTGGGATTTTTTCTTTAATTTTAAGAGTAAACGCCCACATTTCTAAGAATTTTCTTAGAATTTTGTCACTAGGAGCTACTCATTGCATTAAGATTCTTTATGAATACCCAGGTATATTTGGCCTGTACTTGAACTCAATCTTTTGATCCAGATATACTTAAAAGAATAATTAAGAATTCAAAGTATACTTGTCTTGTAGTTGTGTTAACTCTTTTGATTGAGTAGTCAATTAAATATACTTTTTTTTTTACATAGTTTTTCATATACAGTCTTATGAAACTTACATTGTTTGAAAATATTGATTAGAATATTGATATAAAACAGATATGTTTCTAATTCTGCATATCTGATACGCTAGTCCACTGGTAGTGTATAGCAATTTACTCTAATTCTACTTTTTTGTTTAAAATGTTGCCTTTCTTTATGAAACTTACTGACATTCAAGTGTTGATTAAAAAAGGATGCATGAAGCTAATAAAATGTTTTTAAAATTAAAGTACAGTTAAAGGTATTTTTCAAGTGCAAAAATAATATATAAGTAGTAAACTATAAGTATAATGTTATGTTCACTTAAAGAAAACTTACAAGTATACTTGCAGTATAAACTACGAAACTAGTAGTTTACTGAGAGTACACATCAGTTTGTACTTTCATAAACTAAAAAATGTACTACTTGTATTAAAATAGTAAACTACTAGTATACTTATAAGTTCACTTGTAGGACAGATGCATTACAAATGAGAAACCTAGTTGTGTACTTAGTTTACTACTCTTACAAATACTAAAAATACTAAAAGTGGGCCAATTTAGTCCCAAGCAGTATTGAAATAGTACACAAGTTTACTACAAGTACACAATGATATTAGTATACTTACTACATAAAGTATACTTAAAAAATATACTTGAAAATTACTTAAGTATACTTCATAAAATGAACATGAAGACATGCACTTTTATGATGATGAGGTGCACTTTTATGATGGACAGATGCACTTTTATGATGGACAGATGCTCTTTTATGATGGAGAGATGCACTTTTATAATGGATGCACTTTTATGATGGATAGATGCACTTTTATGATGAAGAGATGCACTTTTATGATGGACAGATGCTCTTTTATGATGGATAGATGCACTTTAATGATGGACAGATGCTCTTTTATAATGGATAGATGCACTTTTATGATGGAGAGATGCACTTTTATGATGGAGAGATGCACTTTTATGATGAAGAGATGCACTTTTATAATGGACAGATGCACTTTTATAATGGATAGATGTACTTTTTGATGGATAGATGCTCTTTTATAATGGATAGATGCACTTTTATGATGGACAGATGCTCTTTTATAATGGATCTATGCTCTTTTATAATGGCTAGATGCACTTTTATAATGGATAGATGGACTTTTATGATGGATAGATGGACTTTTATGATGGAGAGATGGACTTTTATGATGGAGAGATGGACTTTTATGATGGATAGATGCACTTTTATGATGGACAGATGCTCTTTTATAATGGATAGATGCACTTTTATTATGGACAGATGCTCGTTTATAATGGATAGATGCACTTTTATGATGGACAGATGCACTTTTATGATGGATAGATGCACTTTTATGATGGACAGATGCTCTTTTATAATGGATAGATGCACTTTTATGATGGACAGATGCACTTTTATGATGGACAGATGCTCTTTTATAATGGATAGATGCACTTTTATGATGGACAGATGCACTTTTATAATGGATAGATGCAGGGCCGGAGTGAGGCCACTTTTCAGCCCGGGAGTTTCAGGCCCAAGACCGGCCCACTTTTTCCATGGTGGAATTCCAAATTAGCACTTTTTTTTAATTGGATAAATGAAGCAACAGTTCAGCTCGTACTATTGTGTAGTTTGTATTAATACCATGGGTTAACAAATGATGTAAAGGTTAAATAATAATTCACTTAGACTTTATAAGAAGCATAAGAAGCAATTGCAACTTTTTCACACAATTCTGACTTTATATCACGCAATTGCGACTTTATTTCACGCAATTCTGACTTATATCTCACAATTCTGACTCTATATCTTGCAGTTCTGACTTTATAAGCAATTGCGACTTTATATCACGCAATTCTGACTTTATATCTCACAATTCTGACTCCATATCTTGCAGTTCTGACTTCATATTTCGCAATTCTGACTTTATAACACGTTTTATGACTTTATATCACACAATTCTGACTCTATATCTTGCCGTTCTGACTTTATAAGCAATTGCGACTTTATTTCACGCAGTTCTGACTTTATATATTGCAATTCTGACTTTATAATAAGCAATCGCAACTTTATTTCACACAATTCTGACTTTATATCTCGCAATTCTGACTTTATAACACACAATTGCGACTTTATATCACGCAATTCTGACTCTATATCTCACAATTCTTTATAACACGCAATTGCGACTTTAATTCAGGCAATTCTGACTTTATATCTCACAATTCTGACTTTATAACATGCAATTGCGACTTTATTTAAGGCAATTCTGACTTTATATCACGCAATTGCGACTTTATTTCACGCAATTATGACTTTATATCTCGCGATTCTGATTTTTTTTTCTCATGTAAACTCGCAATTGTGAGATAAAAAGTCGCAATTATCTTTTAAAATGTTTTATTCTGTGGCGGAAACAAAGCTTCCATACCTCCTGGCCTCTTCCTCCCATCCATCCTCCCTGACGCGTACCGTTACGGCCGGCCCAGCTATCAGTAGGCGCAGGCGGTGCCGCGGTAGCCTCCCTGAGAAAACGTTTTGAAAAGACGGGCTATGGACCCAACCAATTCTATAGGAGGGGAGGGGAGAACTCCCTCACATGGTACATGGGTTGTAGTACAACCCATGCTGAGTTGTGCGCTGCGGTGTCAGAATGCGGAACGTTTGTAGCCTAATGTAACTGATGTGACATTGAAATGTGAAGAAAAAAAAAAAAAGAAAAAAAAGGAAAAAACCTCTACCGGCCCAAAAGTGAAGCGGCCCACCGGGAATACTCCCGATTCTCCCGATTACCCACTCCGGGCCTGGATAGATGGACTTTTATGATGGATAGATGGACTTTTATGATGGAGAGATGGACTTTTATGATGGAGAGATGGACTTTTATGATGGATAGATGCACTTTTATAATGGATAGATGCTCTTTTATAATGGATAGATGCACTTTTATGATGTACAGATGCTCTTTTATAATGGATAGATGCACTTTTATGATGGATAGATGCACTTTTATGATGGACAGATGCTCTTTTATGATGGATAGATGCACTTTTATGATGGATAGATGCACTTTTATGATGGATAGATGCACTTTTATAATGGATAGATGCACTTTTATGATGGACAGATGCTCTTTTATAATGGATAGATGCACTTTTATGATGGATAGATGCACTTTTATGATGGATAGATGCACTTTTATAATGGATAGATGCACTTTTATGATGGACAGATGCTCTTTTATGATGGATAGATGCACTTTTATGATGGACAGATGCTCTTTTATGATGGACAGATGCTCTTTTATAATGGATAGATGCACTTTTATGATGGATAGATGCACTTTTATGATGGATAGATGCACTTTTATGATGGATAGATGCACTTTTATAATGGATAGATGCACTTTTATGATGGACAGATGCTCTTTTATAATGGATAGATGCACTTTTATGATGGACAGATGCTCTTTTATAATGGATAGATGCACTTTTATAATGGATAGACATTCCAATAATAGATTTTTACAGTGATTGATTCCTGACGGTTCCATAATGAGACTGGCTGCACAAGTCTAATTTAAGGCTCTCATAAATAAATAGTATGGGTATATTATACATTTTCTGAGTCATCAGAGTGCCTTGAGTATTGAAGTTGTTGAGTTTTGTGTCCGTGGTGTTCTTTCATGCCACAGGGATAAAAGAAAGCATACAGTTTAGGCGGAAATTGTGGAAAAATGTGTGTTATTTTTGGTTTAAAGAAGTCATGTGACCTCTGTGTTTGTCAGACAGATTCAGTACTGGGCTTAAATGAAAGTCTAAAAGGTCCCCTTTCCAACGATACCAAGCACCATATTATAGAATATTGACAATATCCCTAGCATGAGCCTAAACCAGATATACACCAGATTTCAAAAACGGAATTTATTTTAGAGGATTAGTAACTTCATGAGCTCAAAAAAGTGATTTCGCTACCACCGCTGCACTGCTATCGTGATTTTTCTAATACTAGGGGTGTATACCTTGCCAAAAAACAATGATAGCATTTGCTCTCTCTTTCTGAAGATAGGCCTATGTGGTCATTTTCTCACAGATACAACTTAAGGAATTATTGAACATTTCACAGGTGTGAGATGACTTTTGTGACTCTCTAAAAATGTAAGGTGTTTTTATTTATATATTTATTTAGCTAAAACTTTGTTTACATTTTATTTAATTATTTATTTATTTATTTCATTTTTGAAGATGTACAAATGTAGGTTTCTGTGATGGTCGTGTTTAGGTGTACGGGATAGAATATGCAGTTACGGTACAAAAATCATTATGGCTATGAAAAGCCCCCACCATAAAAATTGAAACCCCCGCATGGACAAAAAAATGCTGATTGAATCTTTTCATATAAATGAGATTTAAGACGACTAAGTACAGTTTTTCAACAATCTAAAGTTTTTGAACAGACATTGTTTAGTAAAAATAATACTTTAGGTCACAGTAATCTTCTAAAAGGTAAATAGAAGATGTGTATGTATTCAAACTTTAAAGATTTTATTTAAACAGTCTTTTAATTTTAAAAGATCATATTTAAACTTTTACGATTATGCTTTGAAATAAATTTTGTACGAACAAAACTTTGGCTCTGGAAAGGCGTTAGCAGACTAACATTACATACGCTGTGACATGATGCACATAGAGATTAGTTCATTTTTTAGAACCGTGTGTGTGCATGTGCAATACAGCTTAGAAATGATATTAAATTTATTTATTTTATAGTTTTCTGTGATGGTCGTGTTTAGGTGTACGTGATCGAATATGCAGTTACGGTACAAAAATCATTATGGCTATGGAAAGCCCCCAATGCGCTCAGGAATGCGGAGGTTGTGATGGTCCTCTCTGAGTCAGAGACCGACAGACGGAGCTGGAGAGAGAACCACTCTGTGATTTTATATTATATTTTTTATATACTTTTAAAAAGAACAGAATGTTTTTCAACTTTAGTTAAATTAGCACGAGAACAGTATGTTTTTCAACTTTGGTTTAATTGGCATGATAATTATTTTAAAGGATAGAATGTTTTTTGTATGACTTGTTTAATCACAGTGTCTGAACAGCACGTTTCAGATGTCAGAGCTCAAAAGGGTGGCAGGGGGAAATCCTGTGACACACACAGAGAGAGAGAGAGAGAGAGAGAGAGAGAGAGAGAGAGAGAGAGAGAGAGAGAGAGAGAGAGAGAGAGAGAGAGAGAGAGAGAGACGCGCGTGCCCCTAGTCCTGCTTTGACACACACACACACACACAGAGACGCATACTCCCTATGTTTTGAGACGGTGCTTTGAGAGACTCACTGCAATTTTTTGTGACTTTTGGTGTGAGGTTTTAGTAAGATCTTTATTTTATAATCATTTATATTCTTTTAAAATAACTGAATGGCTTTTCAATGTTTGTGTGAGATAAACTTCCACAGTTTATCCTTATCAGTTTTCACAGTACAGCCCGGATATGCTCAGGAATATGTAGGGTGGATCGTGTGTGATACCAACTTCAAAAACACACACTAACTGTCATGTTCAAAAGGCTTCAATAGGCTTCAAACAATCAGACTTTCTGTCAGATACCATGACGTATTATTATTATTATAACAGCGTCTTCAAACGATTAACACTTTCTGTCAATATCAAAAGGCATCAAACGGTTGTTTTTGATCTATTTTGAGTGAACAGAGTAAAATGTGTCCATAGAGTGGGAGCAAAATTGAAGAGTAACTGTAACTCCTCCCCAAATCTTCTCCTCCGAAAGTTTCGTTTATCCGCCATTACGTTGGTCACGGCGATCGCGATCGCTGCATGTGGATTTGGAAGAAGAAGTTGTGTATGGCGTTATTTTTTATTCAAAAGTTATGAGCGTGTAAGACATGCTCACGAGCACATTATGTTATTTCACACGCGCAAAAATGTACCTTCAGCTGGCATGATAAAAGTACTAGCGCACAAATTCAACAACTGAGAGGTGTACAGGTAGCTGCGAGCGAGCGCCTGGCATACTCTCATAGGTTAACTCTGCTTGTACAGTGGAATCCTGCTCGCGCGCAGCGGGCTTCTGCTCGCGGAGTGCTGTTTTGCTCGCGCAGTGGATTTCTGCTCGCTCAGCTGATTTCTGCTCCCTCTAGTCTACATGACTTTTGACAATTTGGGGGTGGAAACCAAGGAGGGCACTGACCCTCTTATGATTGGTCACTTTCATCGTAATCACAACCACAGGGACATCCTTGTACCTTGATTGACAGCTCTCATAGGCCTATGTCACACTTCCTGCTTCCGGAACGCGGAGTAGGGATTCAGAACTTCCGGTCAAAAGTATTTCTCCATAAGGATTTAGATTATCAGCCATAATGTCTAAACCACCCGTGGTAGACTGACCACGAGCTATGAGGTTGTGAAACGAAGGTTTTTGCTCCTGTAGAAGCTATAAGTTCGTATGAAATCAACCTTGTTTTAAGAAAAACACGTTTTATCCGCGATCTTATGAAAAAAAACTACACTACCCACAATCCTAAGCGTAGCAGCAACGTCTGCTGATTGGTCCAACTCGCTGTTACCATAGAAACGTTTACCTTACTGGCGAACGGCCCGCCGCTGTTGTTGTAGTGTACCGGGTTGCTCTGCATCAGGACGTAGACAGCCATAACTCAGCTTTCACGCTTTTCCACTTGAGAGTTTTCATTTACCATCCGAACCACATCGTCATATGTGATTTCAGGCAGGTTGCGGAGAGATATGGTCCAGCGATATCTATCGGACTCCGCCATTGTAAAGAGTTAACCGGAAGAGCCGTATCCCTACTAAAAGACGTACTTCCGGTCTTCAATTTTTTCGTGACATAGGCCTATTACAGGAAGCACGGAGTCAAAGTATCTGACGGAGTTCAGTCATTCAGTTAACACTGCACAGTGGACGGAATGGCGGCGACACCTGAAGATGTAGGCGTAAGTGATATTGATATATGATGGGGGCTGTGTGTTTGACAATGTAGCAATTTAATCTGAAATTTGTTTGGAACATGTAAGTAGCTGACATAAGCTAATCAACCTTAACTAGCAAGTTTTAGGCTAGCGAGCTAGCAAACTCAGCAGGGGCTAACGTTAGGTGTCTCTCAGCAAATTAGCGTTTTAGTCAGTGCTGCATGTGTAAAACAAAACGTAAAGTATGGCCAGTGGTTCCCAAACTTTTCATGTTACTATAACATACAGCGCTTTCAAGAACGCCTCTTGACTTGGACTTCTTACAGTTTTCATGTCGGCAGGAGCCTGTACCTCTGGGAAGCACTGTCAAGGCATGTAAATGTCCCCCCAGATATTGTACAGTGTTAATTTCATGTTGTTTTCCACTTCAACAGGACATAGTCAGACGTGAGATTACTTCCAGGCTGATCATTAAATTAGAGTCAGCGCTTTCAAGAACGCCTCTTGACTTGGACTTCTTACAGTTTGCATGTCGGCAGGAGCTGTACCTCTGGGAAGCACTGTCAAGGCATGTAAATGTCCCCCCAGATATTGTACAGGCCTTAAGAGATTTCCTCCATCTGGTCATGGACCACATTGAAAATGCTGAAGTTACCAGCAGTACTGTTGAAACTGTAGCTGGAGAGATGGGGCGTCCCAGGTACAATTTAGAGAAGGAGAGACTTGTTGAGCTTTTGGAGATAAATCTGTCTGTGGACTGCATCGCAAAGTTACTGTGCGTTTCAGCCAGTACAGTCAACAGACGGATTAGGGAGTTTGGTCTCTCTGCCAGACAGAACTACAGCAATGCTACTGACCAGGAGCTTGATAATGCAGTCCAACGCATCAAAAATGAAATGCCCACAGCAGGCTATCGGATGGTCAAAGGGAGGCTAAAGTCCATGGGAATCCACGTCCAGTGGAGGAGAGTTACTGCATCAATGCATCGAGTGGACTCGCTTGGGATTCTTTCTAGACTGACTGGACTGGGCTGCATTGTGCGAAGAACTTACTCTGTCAGGGGGCCCCTTTCACTGTGGCATGTCGACACTAACCACAAACTTATCAGGTCAGTACTGTACAGTACAGATTATTCATTATTTATTTATTTTGTTAAATATAATGATGCAGACACTGATAGATCTCAAAGCATAAGTATGTTGCCATGACATTTCTACAATAAAAATCCAGGTTGAAACTGGTAATGTAGGTCTTTATTTTGTTCCCATCAGGTACAACATTGTACTTTTTGGTGCAGTGGACGGCTACTCCAGGAAGGTAAGATTTCATTTCATTGGGTCTTTTCATGTGTTGGCCTTCTGTGTAAGCAAATTTGCTATGATGTACACCAAATAATTACATGTTGCATTCAGATGGCTGAAATACTACCCTGTTGACGTGGGAGAAAAAGTTATTATATAGGGTGCCGCATGGTAGTAAGAGTCATTAAGGTGTGTTAAAATATCAGATTCCCTGAGGCATGAAGGGACCAGAGAGTAATCCAATTGTACATGTAAGATATTGACAAATAGTAAATGTACATTTATGAAAATGTCTCATAACACAGGTGCTTGAATGCTGCAACAAACAATCGTGCATCATCCGCATTCACTGCCTTCAAAAAAGCTACTGAGAGGCATGGAATACCCTCAAGGTAAGTTTTTACAGGCTTCAAGGTACAGACACAAACATGATGGATGTTATATTTTAAGAAAGAATTTACTGTAAACTCAGGGTTCTCAAGGATTATAATTTTAAATGTTTCCTCACAACACTCTACTTCCTTATACTCTCCCAGTCATAGCCTTACCCCTCCACGCTGAACACGTTTATTCTGACACAATGTAGCACTTTATTTCTGTGTATTGTACATCACTGACAGATTTTAACACACTGGTCATCTGTGTGTGCACTTCAGGGTGAGAGGTGATCAGGGAGTGGAGAATGTTGAAATAGCCCGATATATGTTCGCTGTCCGTGGAACTGATCGAGGAAGCTTCATGTCAGGAAAAAGCATCCATAATCAAAGGTTTTTCTTTTTTGTATTTTGGATGCTTTTACCAAGCTAATAAAGAGGTCTATTGTGTGTAAAATCATAACATACTAACATTTTATCATGTCCTTGATTGTTAAAATAATAATTTCTAAATCCGTAGAATTGAACGTTTGTGGCGGGATGTCAGAACATGTGTGATATCAAAATATTACAACGCACTCCACAGCCTAGAGATGGATCACCTTCTTGATGTGTCCTCCAGAGGTAAGGGTTTGTCTCATCATATTGTGCTATTTATCATCGACTTTCTGTAGATTGTTGTACGTCTTGGTCAGTTAAATGTTTCCTGTGTCTGTGTTCTATTATTATTTGATTTGTGCATGGTTTGTAAGGTTTGTTGTTGTCCTTCATCTTCTGTTGTTGATTTTATTTAATCCTAGTACCCATTCCATACAGGAGGTCTTTGTCCCCTGCCAGGCCGTTATTGTAAATAAGTAACTGTTCTTAAAAACTTGCCTGGTATAATAATAATCATGACTTGAGGTGGAAAACAAGGAAGGCGCAGGCGTCCTTATAATTGGTCAATTTCAACACAATTGGATTGGTTAACAGATGTCTGGAGCACTTTAATAAACATTAATGGCTAGTCGTATATCATTGTAAATCATTGTGGAATTTTAGAAATGGTTAAATACTGGGGAAAAAAACATAAATCAATGAGATGTATTTACGAAAGGCAATTCAATGATTAATGTTATGTTTTCAAAGCTCACCTGTGAAAAGTAACATACTCCTACCCTGTCCCTTTATAGAAGATCTTTTGACAGTCCACCTGACATTCCTTCCTAAACTGAAGGCAGACCTGGAGGCTTTTGTGGAAGGTTGGAACAACCACCCACTGAGAACAGAAGGGAATAAAACGCCTGAGCAGATTTGGCACTCAGGAATGATGCTTCGACCGATTGACCAGCCAGAGAATCTTGAGGTTCTTTTTTTTTTCCTTTTAAAACAACTAAGTGGCTACATTTTATATCCAAAATAAGCTGTTAATGTAACCTTGAAATGGCCCACCAGGCTCTAAGCAGTGTAACACATCTTCAGCTGGTGAAACAATCACAATTGATGCAAATGTTGGTAATACAGTTCATATGCACTCAGTAACCTCTTCATTAGGTACACTTGTACTGTTTAACACCAATACGAATAGTTAAGCACCTGATCAAATCAATTTGTTGCATAGTTATACAAACCCTAAATGTTTATCTTCAGATAATGTTGAAAAGCCAAACAATTGGGATGAACAGATTACATTAGATGCTGTAAACATGGGATGACTAATGATAGCGGTATTTTTCTGTCTTGTTCGACTGTCAGGATATTGAAGAGCCGGACATTGACTGGGATGTTGCAGCTGACTATGGAGAAGATGTGGATGGTGTGATAGTAGTCCCTGAATTTGAGTGTCCACTGAATGAACAGCAGCTAGTAGAGCTTCAGGTGCTGATTGAAGAAAATGGAGACACTGACACTAGAGACCTTTACCTCCTATGTCATGAATATGTGCTTCAGGCTTTGTCAGGTGTTTAATGTTTGTTTTTGTGATCAGAAAGTGATGTAAATAAAATATACAACAACCACAGTTAAATCTTTAGATTTATTCTTTTTAACAATAGAACAACTTTGTTGTACACTTGTTTGTACACAGTAGAAAATATAAACAAAGCACAAAAAGGGTAACAACAACCACAGTTAAATCTTTAGATTTATTCTTTTTAACAATAGAACAACTTTGTTGTACACTTGTTTGTACACAGTAGAAAATAGAAACAAAGCACAAAAAGGGTAACAAAGTTACCAAGTAACTAAAACAAGTAACAAGGACCTTAAAATGCTACTTTAGTGTCTGCTGAACTCGTAACCACCACAGATTGCCTCGGTTAGGTTGTTTTCAAACTCTTGGGAGGTGGCTAAGTGGCGTGTAGGAAATGTAATGGCAACAGCACAAGCATTGACAATGGGGTAACAAAGGCTATGTGCCCCATAGCGGGAGTCGCAGTCATGATCAAAATTAACAGTTATCTTGAATGCCTCTCTCTTGGATTCGATCAGTGGAACATGTGCCTGACCTGTGACCCACTGAAGGAAGCTCCGGACTGACAGGCGCTTCCCCCCACCATTTGTTCCGTGCACAGCTGCCACGTGACTTTGACCTTCAGGGCTGCCCTCTTCTTGGCTGTCTGCTTCTTCTCAGAGACAAATACAAATAAGTAATTTCCAACATTTCTGTTAGTACAAATGCATTCGTCATATACATGGCGGGGGTTTGACAGAATACACATACGAATATAAACCTAAAGAGGGAGTAACTAATAAAAATAGAATAAAATGAAACCGGTGGAAAACAAGTGTATGATAGTATGGTAAGAGTGATGGACAAGGATTATAGAAAAAGGTGCCAAGCAGTGTGTTACCTCTGTCTTCCAACTTTTGCAAGAAATCCTGCAGAAAATTGATGATCTGCATCTCTCGCTGCCGTCTCACAGACCCTTCCTCACTGAAATCAGGAGATAGCACAAGCAGAAGGAAGTCTACATTCACCTAAAATAAGGAAGCAAATCAAATGCTTAAACACGGTAAAACAGTAAGGATTGCAGATTTAAATGAAAGATTCATTTTATGTTTTGGCCTGTAGCGTTTAGCTCTTTGAACACACATTTGAAGGCAGCTTAAAGTAAAAATGCAGAATATGCCATAAGAGCAAGTCATCAGTGTCTCTAACAGTGGCTGTTCTAATAAAATAATTGTTCATTCACAACGTTACTGACTTCCTGTAAGTGGCCGGGGACAAAGAGCTGCTGGCACATCTGGGTGTGCTGTGCTAACACCTCATCTAATCCGTAGAGCCTCAATCCCTCACGCAGCTGGTTCAAGATCGGGATCAGCCTCACCAGTGCATGCAAAGCGATGCCACTAATAAACAGTAAGAAAATAAGGTAACACTTTATTTTACGGTGTCCTTGTTACATATGTTACATGTACTTACCGTAGTAATAACAGTAAATGATGCATAATTACATGCAACTAACCCTCAACCAAATCCTAATCCTACCCTATTCCTATAGTAAGTACATGTAGTTACTTAATATTACTCTGTACTTAAATATATAATTACACTGTAACAAGGACACCTTAAAATAAAGTGTAACCGAAAATAATACTGTATTGATTCAGAGTTAAATTGTTAACACTAAAGCATTTTGTGACAAATGTTTATGTGTTATGTTTATGTTAACTTACTCTGTGATGGCCTTTTTTTGGTCAACATTTATTGGCCCAGTGTAGCCACATGCCACAATCGCATCTGATAAGTCTATCAGCCTTTCTCCACCTTCTGCATTTTCCAGCTGAAAGTAGAGACACAACCTTGATATTTGCAAAAAGAGACAAACATTGTCTGATAACTTTATATGCCTGACTTGGAAAAATGTATGCATTACACTGTTTAAATACCTCTGTCATCAGATTTTTAATATCCTGATCAGTGACTTCGAGTACACCAACATCCTTGTCCATCTCCCCATGGCACAAGAAATGGTAGCACCATCTTGTAAGGAAGTTTGGTGCAGGACCCCCCTGCACCAAACTTGTGGCAAAAATCTCCCCACAAGTCCTTTTGTGACAAAGACAAAAGCTATTTTGAACAAAATGCCAGTGGACTTTTACTACCTAATTAAACAATACAAAGTCATATATTTTATATGACAGACTGTGGCACATACTTGAAACTGTTGTCCTGGTAGTCACAGATACTGTATTTAGGGTTTTTGCCCCTTTCCCCATCTCCTTCAAAAAAAACGTGCTTCAATTCCACACACCATTTCTGTAAAGAACAAAGAGCTGCTTTTGTCAAATGTATTAGATATGTATAAGATATTATTCACATTGATAATCTCTTAAATGTGCTTTTCATCATGTGTGTTGACCTTGGTGGGGCACACATACCGGTAAGGAACTCTTTACGAAGAGCGCCTTGGTCTATTCCATTTTCTCGAATGAAGGAGACCCTGAAGAGATTCTTTGGGGAGGCCTGTTTTTGCCTGGCCCACTGTTTCAGCCCCCTTTGAAACAGGTCCTCTCTTGTCACATTGATGTTGAATGACCGGGATGTGTCAACTTTATTTTCAAGTGACATCAGGATGTCTGATACGCTACACAACAATATCAAAACAATATTGTTGAGAATTCAGTGCTACAGACAGGCAAGCATCATTATCCAATCCCATTAAAAATTATTCTACAGCATACCTGCCGAAGTGCTCATCGGTGTCCTCACTAATATCTGCATCTCCCTCATCTGTGTTGCTGTAAAGATCAACAATAACAAAAAATTCCATAAACAGGTAACCTTAATCCATCATCTGTCCAAATTCTTTAATAAAAGGGGGGACGATGATGGGACTCTACAGTGGGATTAAGCATTTTAAGCAAGTGGATACAAAATGCATCAAACTTTGTAAGATACTAAGAAGAAACTTAGAAAAGCTTTTACCTCTCCCCGCAGACACTTGCATGCACATAGATGTCGTCTTTTGTAAATAGTTGACTGCACAATGGACAAGCAACCTATGAAAATAAAAAATAACAGTGTTAAATATCCATTAAAAATGCAGATGTACTCTTTCAGAGGTCAGATGTAAACATGCTCTTTGATGAGAACAGATCATGTAAAACATTTCACTGGTTAATTCTTAAAACATAAATCTTAAGAAGAAACAGAAGCAATTTGCTCACCTTACTCTCCAAATGTGATGGCTGCACATCACCAGATGCCTGTAAAACATTTCTGGGTCATTTACATCAGATATATTTGAAATAAAATCATAAAAGTATGGCTCAATAATATGAAATGCTATGTATGATCTCTTCATTTGTATTGATAGCTTACCACTTCATCATCCAAGTTGATAATGTCATCATCACAATGGGTCTATAAAATTAAATATCAAGACTTGATGACTTACAAAAAAACAATAGCTATAAACAACAGTGCCAGAAGCAATTTTGGGTTAAGCTGACAGGGACACTGCTAACATGGTCCCACCATCCCACCAGTTGCTGTGAAATTTAAGAAATGACACAATGACCAACCTGTATATCAAATAAGGAGAAAGAACATCAATGTTATAGTTTCAAATCAGCAAGCCATACCTCAACCTTGACTTTAGACTGGATACATGTCTTGACATGGAGACCGAGGAGCTGCAGAGGCACATACTCCTGGCATGACACACACCGGGCTTTCGGCATGGCCTGGAACTCCAGAGCTGTGAAGGGTAGGGGAGAAATGTCCAGTGTGTTCTGGATGGGCATAATGTAGAGACAGCCCTTGCCTCCCCAGCTCTTCACAAGGCTGGCCCCTGTGTATCCTTCCTCTTCAGGTGTCAACAAGTTGAGTTTCCGTTGACCTGATCCTCCTGTTTAAGTTCAAATATTAAACAAATATTTATTTTCTGCCCCTTGTTGGAAGGATCATACTTTTCAAACATGACAACTTTATAACAAACAAAAAGATTCAATAAATTTCCTTTGCTTGGAGAAGAAAGTCAACTTCAATCTCTTGCTTTTTACCCATGACTTTGTGCAGCATCCAGGCACCCTCCAGTTCTGACATCTTCGGATACGTCTCAGAAAGAATGTGTGTAATCTATGAATTTAAAGTGTGTGAGTAAGATTAGCAAATATTTATCAAATCAATGAGCTCAAGACAAATCTGTTCATTAGAGTTATTGGCAGCATTCCAAAAATAAATGATATGGTTTTGGTGGCTAAGATTGGGGCTACTGTTTTCTCTGGATATGCTGTTTTAGTATAGGTTAATAATATTTTGTGCAAATTTCAGTTCTTACTTCATTAAGTGTCATACCACATACCTCATTATGGCAAGCATCCTCTAGAACATTTACAGTCCTTCTTCCTAACCCAGCTTGTAAAAGCATTAGCTCATCAGATGGTTTGGGGGTTCTCTCTGTTGGGCTGTCCAGAAGAAAGAATTGGATTGGCGTTGTTTTGGTGCCTGACCTTTTTTTAGACAATCGCGAAGGAGGCCTACACTTCTGCTTATCTTTAAATAGTCCAGGAAAAACCCGTAGAAAGAGGAGTAGATGAAATTCAAATTAATTTGAATCAGCAGTCAAACATCTGTGTGAGGAACTGAAGAGGGCTGTTGTTGAAACAGCTGAGATGCATCCTTTGAACAACATCCAAACCTGGCCATATTCTTTTGAACTGCAGTCCCTGAAGGTGCCTGTGCAGGTCCACGCACCACATTGTGCTCTTGTGGTTCCTGGGATGTGTCCTGCCTGGATACCCTGGCTGAGCTTGACTGTGCATTGCACTGTCCCTGAACTTCATTGTTCATTCAACATAATTAATTCACTGACATCATGTAACTTCTGTTGTGTTATAGGCTAAATGAATAGGTGAGCTGTATGATGATTACAGCAACACTTCCATGACGAATGCAATAAGTTGTTCCACAAACAGTATTTATATATTGTTATATGTATACAGGGAAAGCAACATAATGTAATCAAACCACACGTTGTCTAGAGATGGCAACGCAACCTAGTAAAGATAGTTACTCATGATACATACTGTTTGGTGTTGAATGAATTCAATGTAGCTCTCAGCCTGGCCACCAAATTGAGGGCCATATTGCGCAAATCGTCCTAGAGGAATAGGGAGAAATAAAGAAATGTAACTGAAACAAACACCACCACAAATGAACTACTTTAACGTAATAACATTTTAGAAAATAGTTCACCTCCTCTTTTGCGTCCGCCATTTTCTCTTACATCTATAAACAGCAAGATGAGCTGGATCCACACAAAAATACAATAAGGGACAATGTGAACATGTGGCTAAGTTACCCAACATTCAAAACAGTATTTTACTGCATTGAATGTTAGCCTGCAAAATCAAATGCATTAAATCAGCGTCAATAAGAATAGCACTTTTACATGTGAAAACAATTATGTTATGATTCAGTTAGCCTAACGTTAGTTGTCTAAGATGCAGTTTTTAAAGATTAAAAGTTTTAAAATGAGTGTCGGGCGATCAGCATCACAAGTGTTGGCTAAGGCGTTAGCTACAGAAAGAATAGGCTAGCTAGTTACATTACTTGTTGCTCAAAAATATGTAACGTTAATGTTAACTTACTTAACAAAACGTAGGCTTCATCGTTCGCAAATATATACATCGATGGTAATTGATTTAACTATGATCTGCGCAGCATTTTATACGTGCAGAGACATTTTATGTATATTAGAAAACTCATTCTAATTCATTCCCACTCTTCTTCGGTGGTAACTTAACTCCGTGCTTCCTGTAATGAGCTGTCAATCAAGGTACAAGGATGTCCCTGTGGTTGTGATTACGATGAAAGTGACCAATCATAAGAGGGTCAGTGCCCTCCTTGGTTTCCGCCCCCAAATTGTCAAAAGTCATGTAGACTCGAGGGAGCAGAAATCAGCTGAGCGAGCAGAAATCCACTGCGCGAGCAAAACAGCACTCCGCGAGCAGAAGCCCGCTGCGCATGAGCAGGATTCCACTGTACAAGCAGAGTTCTCTTACGAGAGTACTCTCGTGTTGCGTAAGTTTAGCTTACGCTACGGGAAAACTCCTTTTCTCGAGAATACTGAAGCAAAAAATTATCCTTTAATTTTTAGAATGTAAAACGCATTTGCTGCAGCAGACAGAAATAGGCGAGACAGCTCGCGCGCCTATTGGCTACTCTGCGGCAACTGCTGCAACCTATCAGTGCGTCTTGGCATGACTCTAGCGCCAATGGGAAGCCTTCCCGCTGTCGTCATAGCCCGCCAGAACAGGGTGTGGCTTCGCCTATAAAACCCCACTGCACAGGTTGCACAAGTGATTTCGTCTCCTTCAGCGAAGGACTTCGCTGGTTCCAGAGAGAGAAGCAACGCCGTCGATCAGCATATCAGCGGGACGAGCTCGAGTCAAGGACCCGGCTGGATATTCGCCACCTTCGCTCGCCGTACCTGCTGCGCTCCCGGCGCTCATATCCTTTTTACAATCTCTCCGTGTGTGTTCGCCGCTGCGACACACACGTTTTTTCCTCTAAAAAAGCTAAGGCATTTTTCAATGGCCATCATGTCCTGCGGCTCGTGCCGAGCCGTTCTCAGCGACGGGGACTGCCACGAGCTGTGCGCTTCCTGTCTGGGAAAGGACCACGCGGATCACGCGCTCGCCAAGGGCGGCTGCCGTGAGTGCGAATCTTTGCCTCTCTCGACCCTGCGGGCTCGACAGGCTTTGTTCGCCATCAAAACCGCTATCTCTATGCCTTCTGCTGGGCCGCGCCGTAAAAAGCGCCGCTCACAAAGGCCACCAGAAGTCTCTGTGAAAGAGCACTCGCCGGCGGCGTCCCCGCGAGCCTCTTTTCTCGACGGCCAACGCCCTGCTATCGCGGCGCCCGACGAGATGGAGCGGGACATCGCGGAGGACGACAGCTGTTCGATTCTGGCGTCCGAGAGTGAGGGCTGGTCAGGCTCCATCCCTGACCCCGCCCCGTCGACGCAGGAATCCAGCGTGAGGGCTTCTGTCGACGCCGAGCTTCTCCGTCTTATCACTAAGGCCATAGAAGACCTCGGCCTCGAGTGGTCAACGCTCCCTTCCTCCCCGAACTGCATGATGAGCTCTCCAAGTCATGGGGAGCTCCGTACTCAGCCAGGCTAAAATCCTCTGTCTCTTCGACGCTCTCCGCGGTTGACGGCGCGAAAGACAGGGGATATCTTTGTGTTCCTCCCGTCGAGGAAGCGGTAGCGACTCACTTGTGCCCGCCCTCTGCGGGATGGCGGTCCAAGCTGAGCCTACCCACTAAAGCCTGCCGAACGACTTCAACGCTGATCGGTCGCGCGTTCACGGAGCGTTTTACAGAGGTGCAGCAAACGTCCCAGGCCATGAGACATTTTCTGCCGCGGCGTTCTAGTTCCGCAGCGGGCCGCGCTAGGAAGCAGCCGCCCGCTCGGAAAACAGCGCCCCCACCGCCTCCTCCGCCCACCTCACAACGCCAGGGTCGGGATGCACGTCAGCGTTCACGCTCCGCCAGCCGCCGCAGACCGCCTCCCGCCCGGGGACCCAGGCACAAGCTCGCTCAGTTCCCTCAGCAGAGGCGACTCGAAGGGTGCATCCAGCAGCCAACGAGTCAGTTCCACAACTCGCTCGCCTGCACATAAACGCCGTTCTCACGGCGACCCACATATCTCTCAAAAAGAGCATTATTTCGGGTCATATTCCGGCTCAGGCCGAAGGTGTCTTAAATGTAGGACAGGTGCCCACTGCCCAGTGTCCACCCCTACACGAAAACACTACCCTCACTGTGTGTCACACTCATTCAAGGTCGAAAACAATAAAGCTGGCTCAAGCCGCCCGACCGCTAAGTGTAAGAATTGTGCCCACTCCCCAGTGTTCACTCTTACACACAAGCACTACCCATGCAGTGTCCCACACCACCACAGGGTCCATATCAGTCAAACCGGCTCACGCCGTTCATGTTCTAAGTGTAGGAAATGTGCCCGCTGTACAGCGCTCACCCCCGCTTGTGAATATGACTGTATCTGCGCCGCGCACACACATAGAGCCTCAATGTGTGAGTGCGCGCGCTGCCAGTGTGGTGAGTGCAGGTCACGTGTCTGCCTCTCAGCGCACACACTTTGTGAACAGCTCGCAGCGCCACGCGCCGCGAGCCCACAGAGCTGTATCTGTATCAAAGCAGCTGCCCGCGCTCACGACCAGGCCGCCAGTTACAGAAATACTGCGCGAAGCACTGTATGCCCCACTCGAAATGAACATGATGAACGAAGTACGTCATCATGGCTGGGTCTCCGGGTCCCCGAATATGAGCGACCACAACCCAGATTTCATTCAACCCCCGGCCATTCACGCGAAAGCGTGGGAAAGCATTCCAGGGGCTTCGAAATGGGTGCTAAATATAGTGAAACGGGGATACTCGCTACAGTTCGCTCGCAGACCACCGCGCTTCATAGCCCGGGTCGAAACCTCGGTGAATCAGGAAGTAGCACACCTACTTCGCACCGAAATAGCGAATTTACTGAGAAAAGGGGCTGTGGAAGCAGTCCCCTCGGCAGGAAGCGAGTCGGGGTTTTACAGCCGTTACTTCTTAGTACCAAAGAAGGATGGCGGGCTCTGCCCTATACTAGATTTCAGACACCTGAACAAAGCGCTGGTGAAGCACTCGTTCAAAATGATTACAACCAGACAAATTCTCGCTCGAATTCGACCCGGGGACTGGTTTATATCAGTGGATCTGAAGGATGCTTATTTTCAGATCCAAATAGCAGCCCGACACAGGCCCTTCTTGAGGTTCGCCTTCGAGGGCCGGGCTTATCAGTACACCGTTCTTCCCTTCGGCCTGTCTTTGGCACCTTGTACATTTACGAAGTGCATGGACACGGCCCTCGCGCCCCTCAGACGAAGGGGCGTGAGAGTCTTGAACTATCTGGACGACTGGCTAATTATAGCACAGTCAAAAGAAGAATTGGTGTTACACAGAACACTACTGCTGACCCATCTCGAGCAGTTGGGTCTCAGAGTCAACAGGGCCAAAAGCATTCTACTCCCCAGACAGCTCCAACTGTATGGTGGCGCGCCTGACGCGAGAACGCAGCGACATTCACTGTGGGAAAAAATCTCCCCCTCAGAGTGTTCCAGAGGATGATGGGTCTCATGGCCTCAGCCTCGTCAGTACTACAGTTGGGTTTGATGAATATGCGCCCTTTTCAACTATGGTTGAGACGGCGAGTACCAGCGCGAGCATGGACCTCAGGTCTGCTCCGTCTCACGGTGAATCAGACATGCGTTTCCGCCCTGAAACCGTGGACGAGACCCGGCTGGTACCAGTCAGGCGTGAACCTGGGCATCGCTTCACGAATCAAAGTGGTCTTGACAGATGCGTCCAACACGGGTTGGGGCGCCCTATAAGAAGGGAGACCTTGTATGGGCCTGTGGTCAAACGCAGAAAAGCGTCTCCACATAAACTGTCTAGAGATGAAAGCGGTCGAGAATGCCCTTCAGTTCTTCCTCCCTGCACTGAGGAACCACCACATTCTAGTCAGAACAGACAACACGTCAGTGGCGTCCTACATACAGTAAATCGCCAGGGCGGCCTCAAATCCCGGAGCCTGTTTGCAATAGCAAAGCGCCTCCTCATATGGAGCCAGCACAATTTGCGCTCGCTGAGAGCGGCGCACGTGCAGGGCGTCCTGAACGTGGGCCCAGATATGCTATCCAGGGCAAAGCTCTCCCCAGGAGAGTGGTCCCTGCACCCCCTCACGGTGCGAAATGTCTGGGACGTTTTCGGCAGAGCAGAGGTAGACCTGTTCGCGTCGCAAGCCAACGCTCACTGCCCAATGTTCTTCTCGAAAGAGATGGACGCGCTGGCCCAAAACTGGCCCAGACGCCCGCTGTATGCTTTTCCCCCGGTCGCTCTGTGACCACAGGTAATCAAACGACTCAGGGAGAGCAAATGCTCGATACTTCTCATAGCTCCGCTATGGGAAAATCAAGTCTGGTTCCCAGAACTGGTAGAACTAGAGAGCGCGGCTCCATGGCCGATTCCGCTGAGGAAAGACCTGTTGTCTCAGGCCCAGGGAGCGATTTGGCACCCATACCCCGAGCTGTGGGCTCTGCATGTGTGGGCGATCAACTACCTCCACTGCACCTCCCAGAGGGAGTGCTGAACACAATCACAGAGGCAAGAGCTCCGTCTACTAGACGGCTTTACAACTCTAAATGGTCAGTGTTTGCTGAGTGGTGCTCAGCTCATGATTTAAACACGCTAAAAGGGGAGGTAACGGTGGTTCTTTCTTTCCTACAAGAGCTGTTGGACAGCGGGAGAACCCCTTCCACGCTCAAAGTGTACGTGGCGGCTATAGCAGCGTTCACAAACCCTGCAAATGGCCAGTCGTTAGGAAAGAACGACCTCATAATTCGTTTCCTAAGGGGTGCTAGGAGGATGAATCCTCCTCGGCCACCCTCGGTTCCGGTTTGGGACCTTTCTACGGTCCTCGAGGCCATGAAGGGCGAACCGTTTGAACCACTGCACACGGTAGGGTTAAAATACCTATCGTTTAAAACCGTTTTTCTGTTGGCGCTAGCCTCAGTAAAACGGGTGGGCGACCTGCAGCGCTTTCAGTAAGCGCTACGTGCTTGGAATTTGGGCCTAATGACTCTAAGGTCATCCTCAAACCAAGACACGGTTATGTCCCTAAAGTGCTTACGACTCCCTTCAGAGCGCAAGTTATCTCCCTCTCGGCCCTCCCTATGTCTGATAGTGAGGCAGGGGTTAACCTTCTCTGCCCGGTGAGGGCATTAAGGATTTATGTGGAGCGCTCCGCCGCTTTCAGGCAATCGGAGCAGCTTTTCGTTTCGTTCGGTGGCCGCATTAAATGGCTAGCCATCTCGAAACAGACCCTGTCCAGATGGATAGTGGACGCTATCGCGTCAGCTTATGCATCCAAAGGTCTAAACTGCCCTTTGGGGGTGAGGGCCCACTCGACTAGGGGCATGGCCTCGTCGTGGGCATGGTCAAGTGGGGTTTCTATCCATGACATTTGTATGGCAGCAGGCTGGGCCTCGCTGTCTACATTTGTAAGGTTTTATAACCTGGAAGTACCCGCATTACAGGCCAGACTGCTCTCAGTCTGATAATGCTATATTAACGTTGTCTACCCAACTCGGTTTGACTAGACTGTTGATATACTGCAAGTTCTGTGGCCTACGCAGTTTAAGGTGGTCATACTGCCTTAACTGTATGGATACACGTTAATGCACCTATCTCATAACACCGAGTCGTCCCGCCCTGTTATGCCACTGTGATTGCTTCACTTTACATGAGCCCCGGGCACTGCCCTTGGGACATAAGTGTTTGAAATTCAGCACGCACGGCATTTTACATAGGGTTCCCGTAGCGTAAGCTAAACTTACGCAACACGAGAGTACTCTCGTAAGAGAACGACACTCGGTTACTAACGTAACCTCGGTTCTCTCTAGAGAGGGAACGAGTGTTGCGTAGCCTGCCGTGCTTGTGCTGCACTTTGGTTTTCGCTTCTAGTCGACTGAAATCACTTGTGCAACCTGTGCAGTGGGGTTTTATAGGCGAAGCCACACCCTGTTCTGGCGGGCTATGACGACAGCGTGGGAAGGCTTCCCATTGGCGCTGCAATGCAGTTACTAACTCCCATTATTACAATGCAGAAGATGGAAGTGGATATCTGGCATGGAGAATAAAGACTCTGCAGAAAGAAGCATCAGAGGGACGGATGAAACGCCAATGGCAACCACAAACAGGTGCGAGATTTGATGCTTAGTTAGTGTTCTTATTAGCTTGGCTGGAAGGCTTGATAAACTTTTTTATTTTTTTTTATTGAACATAAAACTTGCTTATTTTTATAATTTTTTTTTAAAGTATTCTTTTGTTCCAGATTGGTCTGTCATTAAGTCATAATGTAAATGAGGTCAAGTGTTACATAGTATCTCTTCAACAAATAATTGCTGTTCTTTTTAAATGCAAATATGTTTTGCACAATCATCCATGTTGGGCAAATTTAAAAGTCACTCTGGGATACTGTACATGTATGTTTTCTGTTTTTTCCTGTCATGTATCTAGTTTTGGTATAAATGTGTTGTGCATGCTTTTGAAAGAAAAGGAACTAAATATTTGGTTTTCATATTGTCTCAAACACTTTCAGGTGGGCCAACTACTGACAGGGATCCCTTCAAAGAAGACAGCTGGTTGAAAGATGAACGTCCGTGTCAGGAAGCAATTGCCCTGATAAAGCATACAGCTGACGAGGCAGTGGTAAAGGAAAAGATGAGGTTAACACTGGCCTATCGCCAGAAGATGCTGCACGACCCTAAAGAGTCATCTGATATTCTTTCTATTTTCCCGCGATTCTTGGATATACCAGGCTTGGTATGTGAGACTTCAAATCTTTAAACATGAAAATATACACATATGAATTTAAGTGCTATTGTTGTTCTGCAGTAACCCAGACTCATTAGGTAAAAAAAGCAAGTTTCTACTGTGGTTCTTACTTTAATTATCTTTGGCATTTTGTACAGATTGATCAAGATTTTGGACTTCTATTTGGTGATGCGACCTCTGCAAAGTTGTTGGAGAAGTGGTCTACCAACATAAAAACCAAAGGTTATAGCACAGTGCCGTGGCCTCACACAGACTAGTGAGCTCCAAGACCTCATACAAAATGCTGATGCCACTGAAGTTGAAGAAGGTAACTATATTGTGCTATAACTTAAATTATTTAATAGGAAGTTATGCGTTTATGACAAGCATAGCTTTATTCAGATCTATAGAGTTTAAAGTGTGGTCACAACTTTACCCATTAGACATGCTTGACTCATATGCAACACAGACTTGCAACGGGTAAACTGTCAGAATGAAAATCACCTGTTTCTAACATTTCTACCCTGATCTTTTCTCAAAGGCCTAGTACAGGAGTTGCAGATTTACAGAATTTGGGTCTCTGAATAACAAATGTATGGTTGATATGTAGTAGATAAAGTTTAACTCTATGACCTCATTTCAATATCTGTAGAGGTTTCACCTTAATTCATCCACACATCTGTAGTCATCAATACCATGAATGTGCTGTTAATACTGATTATGTGTGCTGTATAAACTAAAGTACTAGAGTGGTTCATGTATTTATACCGGCACATCATCCAAGTGAAGTTAAGTCTAAGTTAAACTTCAACTGAGTAGGAGGGTATGTTCAACCCCTTCTACCTAAAAACTTAAAACAAATGTGTTTATTTTGTTTTCCTTGTCTCCAGGTTGGGACAGCGACATGTCTTCCATTCTGATGCCGGTTCACCTTTTGCCACCCTCAAGTCAAGGCCGCAAAAGACCGGGAAAGATCTCAGCGAGAAAAGCATGTGATTGTCTTGTCAAATTCATCAAGGTAAAGCTACTGATGAAGCAAACCAAATGACACTAGTTCATATTGTTGTGTTACTGTGTGACCTTGAACTTGCTTATTTCTCAGACAGGTTCTTATTTGGTCCTCCAAATTGTTGTTCTTGTTCTATTCTTTTCTACTTAGTACATACTTAGCAGGGTTCTAGACTGCAACCAAATTTATATAATGATCGAGCCCTGCTTAATAACAATCTGTTGGAAGTATGTAATAAAGAAACTTTGGTGGAAGACATCACTGTATATTTTATTCATGGTGTATATTGAGTTTAACTTTTAAGTCACATTGGCACTAATGTGTTTTCTTTCTTTCACAGACCGGTACCAGTATCCAAGGGCACTTGGATACCATTGGAGAGAGTCTCCAGCCATATCTACTTGTTGTTGGGCCAAAGAGAAGTATGGTCCAATCTTGTTTTATTGTGATTGACCTACATGCTCTACCCTGTAAGGCCTCTAATTCACTGGCCTGTGTTGATGAGCTTTTCAAAGCTCACTTTGTCTTTGGCACCTCATACTGTCAGGAACTTACCAATGTGTATAGCTTTCTGCAAACCACTGTCTATGACATAGATGTTGAAACCACCAACAGGGCTTGAATTTCGGCGCGGGATTGCGGGTATTGCGCATATTTTTTATCATTCCCGCAGGTCTCCCATTTATAATGCGGGAAATTCCCGCAAACATTGATTCACTTTATCATGTAGGTTGTATTGGTAAATTAATCCACACAGATTATAAAATCAAATGAGTCATTTTAAAACTGTCTGCGAGACGCAATTTCACAAACAGCGTGAGTGATTCAGCGGTGCTGGGTCTTCTATCTCTCGTCTCTCTAAATGGGTTGCACAAGGCAATCGTTAAGCGCGCTGCAGGCGGCGATAATACACACTCGCGTTTCGAGAGTCGGGATAGACGGAATTGTCACTTGCATAATGGGGCCAGCATTGCATCATGAGTAACTAAAGTTTACCATTTGCACGTCTTTTTAAGTCTCAACAGTTTAAACATTCACGTGATTTTAAACTCTTCGGTAGCCTACTTGCGCGCGGTCTGAGAGGTGTTTTTTTCTCTGCATACATACATAGAGTAAAGCCGCCTCACAAACAGCTCGCGGGTAACAAAAGTTATTTTTCGTGGATTATCTCGCTTTAACAGTCAAAAACATAAGAAAATTATGTCAATTTCGGTCTTGGTGAGTATCCTCTAAACACAGTCGGTTATGTCTTAAATAAGCATACATCGCACGTGACCGTAATATGAAAACAGGGTCCGTGCACTAGCTCTTAAAGTGACAGCAGACATATGTGTCTGTCATTAATTTGTTTGTCAAAACAACAAAACATTGCTTTCATTTTAAGGAATCAGGATTAATAGCCCTATGTATTTAATTTAGTCAGGACTAAAATACTACCCTGTGTTATTTTACATTTGATTACTTTATTCAGTCTCTGTAGTATTTCTGAATACTAGTTTTAGACTTAAGCAAAAACTTTTCTCTTTATTTCTCTTTATTGGTATCTTTATTCTATTGTATTTATTTGTGCTACTTTTTTCAATTTAATTCAAAGATTGAAATCAAGCTTCCTTGAGTTGTGTAAATTCTTAAAGTGTAAGTTGCAGGTTAAATTTTTCACGAAGATAATGCAATGTGTTTATTAAACATAAAGATAAGAACCGCCCACCATTGTTTTTTATACCAAAATGCTGATATAATATGAAAAGTTGGCACTTTTAACAGTGGTTTTAACCGCTCTCGCTGCCTTCCACTAGATGGGGCGTGACGTCATAAGAGGAACTCACTAGTAGAGTTACCGTACGCTAGCAGCTATATTCGCCTTACATAACTTCAGAAAAGTTGGTTGTATGTTTTATTTGATAAAAAAAATTATGGATAAAATAACTCCATTGTAAACATACTCGTGTGTGCTGACTTCAAGGGGACCGTGATCCTGCCTGAAATGAGAATAAGCTATTCGCAAAACAAACGGGTTCAGGCACGTCAGGTCAGCCGGTCGCAGGTCGAGCTGTCCACTAAACTCCAAAACGCGTTCACCTCACGGCAGCACACACTCTCCACTGCTGATAGCCCACACAAACACAGTGATGGGGACATCGATCTCTCTTTTTCTTTTCTGACAATAAACATCGCTAATTAAATCGTGAGAAATTGATAACGCATGGATTGAGGAAGGGTATTACATGACGTTTGAGGCGTCGATGAGACTAGCGATTGATGCCTGTGCAGTGTGTGCATCTCTAACTCTGATTTGGACTGACTTACTGTAAGTAAATAATGTCTTCAGTCGTTGTCCCTCCTTGCTATTCTACATGACGGCAATATTTTGAAAAAACTTGCTTGTTCCGTTATATTATCCGGGTTAAGTTTGCACCAGGCTAGACTAGCTCTAACGTAGCTAACGTTACTCACCGGGACACCTGGCTAACGTTAACCCTCCACTCATTCTCCTCACACCAAGCATTAATAACTCTTTGAGTGCCATGGCTCCCCTCTCTCACGCCTGACCGGTTAAAAATTGTAGGGCTGTGGTCCATAAAGAATTTGATGGTTTCCCACATCCTCAGTCGTTCTCCAAATAGTCATAATACAGTAAGAATCTAGCGGAGTATGGGTTGTGAGTTCCTCTTGTGACGTCATCAACCAGTAACTGAAAAAACACGCTACCTTTGAAGAAACCCCAATAAATGTTATTTTAACGCATTTTAAGACAGAAATAATTAAATATATATATATAGAGCACTTTAATGTACACATTAATTGGCTGTGGTGGTTAACCTGCAACTTACACTTTAAGAACAAAATTACCCCATTGTAAAAATGCAATGAGTGAGCATACATTTAGGCGAGATAAATGTAATAAAAAAAAAAAGTCTAAACTCCCCCCTCAAATTAAAAATTCCCCCCCATAAGAATCACCTAAGGGGGGATTTCCCCCCCATTTTCCAAAATGAAATTCAGGCCCTGCACCAAGGTGAATCCCAGAGTGGCTGAGTTAAGAGCTAGAATGCTCCAGTGAGCAGATGATTTGTTTCATATGTAAAAGGGGGCATGCTAGTGCCAATGCCCTTATAAGGCACTTTATTTAGTTCATGGCCTTTGTCCAGGCAAAAGTTTGAAGTTAAAATGTGCTCAAAGAGGTTGTTCACGTTTACCATAGTTTTTCTGGATTACGAAAGCATCTCAGCAAGTGTTGTTCAATTGACCGTTCACGCCTCGAGTATGGTGAAAGCTCATCCAATGCCAACTCCATTTCACTAGGGGATGTAGGTGTTTTACCAAACGGAAATTCAACTTGTGAGTCTGTATTCCTAAAAACAAATATAGCAAACAGTTGTGCAACAGTGGTAGCTGAACTTAAAGTTGCTGGTGTCGCAGAGACAACTATTAACTATGTTGTTAGTGCTCTAGAAGAAGTGATTGGAGACGTTTATAGTCAAACTCAAGAATCTGTGAAAAACAGCCTATCTTTAGAGGAGCCCATAAAAAGTTTTGTTGAGTCTCAAATTGAGCAGTGTTTTGAAAAAATTCAAAATCCTTTTGTGGCATTAAACACTGAGCAAGAGAATGCAGTACTTTTCGGATAAATGGGGAAAAATAGATCCTGTTGAATATGTTCTCGGAACAAGATTTGCTACACGGCATAACAGAACAATTGGAACTTTTGCCCAAACCATTGTTAAGGATAAATTTGTATATATACCAATTCTTGAGACATTACAGTCGATTTATAAGCACCCTAACATAAAAGATATGATGATGAGGGATTCAAAACAAATACCAAATTTTCTTTATGACATACAAGATGGAGAATTCTTTAAGAATCATGCGCTCTTCTCAAAACAAAGACATGCTGTTCAGATCCAGCTTTTTTTTTGATGAATTTGAATGCTCAAACCCCCTTGGATCAAAAAAGGGAATACATAAATTAGGAGCTATCTATTTTACCCTTAGAAATATTTCCCCTAAATACAATTCGAGTTTACTAAATATCCATTTAGTCGCTTTATTTCATGCACAAGATATAAAAACATACGGGTTTGATAAAATACTAGAGCCGCTTGTTCAGGATATCTCAACACTGGAAACCAAGGGAATTCAGATTCCTTTATTTGATCATACAGTTTATGGAACCATTGTCCAAGTTACTGGTGACAACCTTGGAGTCCATTCTTTATTTGGTTTTGTAGAATCTTTCAGTGCTAGGTATTGTTGCCGCTTTTGCCTACTAGAGAAAGAAGACTTTCAGACAGAGTTCAGTGAAGATAGTCCAAAGATGTCAGTGCGAACTAAAGAACTTCATGCTAAACACTGTCAGAGTATGCAGAGCAATCCCAGTCTACCTTATGTAATGGGAGTAAAAAAGTCTTGCCTTTTAAATTCGTTGCAATATTTCCACACCACTGCAAATTTTTCGGTTGATATCATGCATGATATTTTAGAGGGCGTTGGACAATATGAAATGAAATTACTCCTTCAGCACCTGATTGACAATTACACCACATCAGCAGAAGTACACAGAAGAATTCAGAGTTTCAACTATGGCTTCTTGGAACAAAACAACAAACCTCCTGGTATAGCATTAAGAGAGGGTTCCAATGACTTGGGCTTAAATGCCACCCAGAGCTGGTGTTTACTGCGTCATCTACCTGCGTCTAAGTTCAAAATGAAATGCCTGTATTTCATGTAATCCAGAATATTGTTATCAAAGATGAGCAGGTCTTTTTGATTACAACTGCACTAAAAACGTTTTGTTTAGCTGAACATATCCATGCTTACAAAGTTGCATATACCACAGAAGCACCTTCTGTTTTGGAGATTAGGGATATTTTGCACCACAAGTTGTTTGATATTCTTATGTCTTATGATTTGGATTCTGATTTGTTTATTGTACCATATTGTTTCATGTAATTCTTCATCTCTTCTCTTACATTACCACTATCACAATTTTCTATTATTTTAGTATTATTGTTTTCATTATTTATTTTATGATCACAAGAGAATTAAACAGGTGCTAGATTTCTTTATTATTATTTTAGTATTGTTTTCATTTTTTTTTTTAGGATCACAAATGAATTAAGTGTAAGTGTAATATTGTTGAAACAGGTGCTTGAAAAATACAATTTTGAGACATGAGTATACAGTTGTTGATTTTATTTTCAGACTGAAAAGCAAGTTTTTCATTTATATTTTCTAGACTTTTTGAGGGTAAAACATGAATAGTTATTCTTTATTCAGTTAGTTATTCTTTATAGTTTACTCATAATTGATGATAAACAACTCTGGAGGGGAAGTAAAATGTGGCAGAGTAAATTTGAAGTTCCCCTGAACAGAGTTAAAAAGTAGCCGAGTCAATTTCTTGTAGCTCTGAAGTGAGTAAAATAGCATGAGAGTTGATTTTAAAAAACACTAAATAGAGTTAAATATTGTAGGAAAGAGTAAAATATTATCACTAAATTGAGTATAATTAACTCTGGAAAACTGCCCTATCAAAAGAGTGACTTTTACTCTTTTCAGAGAGGGACCAAATGTTATCTGGCATAGAGTAAAATTTTCTTCAATTTGAGTAAATTTTACTCTGACAAATTTACTGTGTACCTGTCACCGGAAGGGGCGGGGCACCTGTCAATCAATCATTTTTGACAGGAGGTCCGTCATATCAACTACTGGCACCAAACAGGATTTTCATTCTTTTTTTTCTTTTTTCTTTTTTCTCAGAATCTGTGGTCAGATATTAATAATAAAGAAACTCACTTTAAAATAATAAACATATATTATTCATGAAATTATTTTATCAGTAAGTTTAAAGAAGGGGTTTCTCCATTATGTTGTTTTTGTAAAGAGGAAACAGAAAAAAAATTACATTTATTTTTTAGTTACCTCTGTTACCTTAAATTATACGTTTATCTCTGTAAAGCTGCTTTGAAACAATCTACATTGTTAAAAGCGCTAAATAAATGAAGATGACTTGACTTGACTAGCTGTAATTATACCAAATTATTTAGGTCCAATGTTTCTCTGTTTATTTTTTAGGTGTTTTACAAATTTGTCACTATAACTGATATAATGGTCTTGTTTATGGATTATGATACTGGTTTATTGGAAATGGATAATATAACTAAAATTTTATTTTATAGTTAAAGCTAGGGTAGGTAATCCTGTTCAGAAACACTTTTTTTTATACTGGGTGAAATGGTCCTTCCATCCTGAGAGTAGTCTATACATTATGTGTTCAGAAAAAGGAATGAAAACAATCAGACCTCTGTAGCAGCTGCAGGACAGTAAAAACTCTGACCATTCACTGCCACTCGGTCCAAGTGTAAAGAACCAATCAGATGCCTTCAGAGCCAGGAGGAGTGTCTTAGCAGTGTCAATCAAGTTCGCGTACGCGCTGATTCTTGCACAGCGCGTACCGTCATTCAAAATCAAGATTGCCGGTGTGCCGAGCAGCTGTGCTAATGGCGGACAAACAACCAAAACTACCAATTTCTCGAGTGGAACCTGCTCATACAACAAAGACAGGTAAACGGGAAAAGACCGATGACGATAAACAAGCCCGTCGGAGCCCATTGACTCAGTGTTAAAACTCTAGCCGCATAACATACAGATAAAATGTCACGCACTGTGCAAAGCAACAATTGAAACCTGCTAATTCACTGGCTTGTCATGTTGCTAAAATAATGTACTAGCAAACCTTATTTAGCATTACATATCGCTAGAATAATTATTTACATAGCCTACTGCAACGTTAGTTACCGTTATATTATCTTACTGGCTATTTATAACTCATAGAAAGAGTGCAACGTTATAAAGTTACATTACATGTGATTCTGACATGATGCTACATGCACTGCGCTCCTTCCTCTCCGCTTGTCTCAGGTAAATAATGCGTCTTCGGTCGGAGTCGCGCGTTCATGTGTTTTGGGGGCGTGGCTTTGAAAGGACCCCAGAAGGGAGAGGGTGGACTGAATGGAAATAATGAGCTGTCTTTAAAACAGTCGTTAGAGGTCTACATACACTCGATTTTTATACTTTCTTTTTCAGAATACTTACATTTTAATTATGTATTGATATATACATAAAGTTTAAACAAATTTGAAAAATAAGTTTTTTAGACCATTCTTACCTACCCCAGCTTTAAGACTTTAAGAACTCTTCCATTTACATATTCACCTTATTCCGCCCCGCCCACTTTTACTTCTGTCCAGTACTTCCGTTGTAAACCAACTTCCGGTTTAGCGGACCCTCATTCAATTTCGAGGAGAACGGCAGAGAAGTCTCACTGATAAAATGTCACATAAGATAAGCTAATTTGTGCCAAATGTGCTATGTACGTGTGTACCAACAGCACAGCAATGCACTGTTTCTCGGGGTAATTTTTAAACGACTTTTAGGTGTTTATATGACCCGTCTGCCTGTCTGATCGCAGCCCGGCCGATGTGTAGTGTTTAGCCTACATTAGCCACAAACATCTAATGTTGTAATGGTCTCACTACAGAACACATACACATGCTATACCTTGTTTGAAAGCTATGGTCCTCTAGAATTCAGTCGCTGGATTTATTTTACAGCCATTACTTGTGTTAGAGATCAAACCATAAGAAATTGCAGCTAGTAGTTAGCTAAGCTAACGTTACCCTCTTGTTCATCTAGTTGAGGCTCTACTTTCTTTCTACACCAGTTCGTGGCTATTTTTTTCTCATCTGTTGGCAAATGCAAATGTATCTGGTGATTAAGCAAACAAACTGGTGTAATAATGTTTCACACTTTACATGTAGTAGTGTTTGTGCACATCTTCATAACTAAGTAATAGCTATTAGAAAGACACAGCTATTAAATAATTTGATTGTGGCATTGTTTCAAAAGCTTCAAGTGAAATGTACTTTAGTACGTTGCAGCAGTTGTTAATAACCATAGGCCAACGCATTTGGCTATAATATTATAGTCTATCTACTTATATCAAGACAGATAACAGATTGGACCAGGGCAAACAAAACGCTAAGTAGCTAAACCAGGAAGTGAGATTACGCGGATGGCGCCACCCAGTGCTACTTCCGGAATAAGGTGAATATGGTTTGAGTGATCACTATGCAACAAAGTATCGCGAGAGCGACGGTAAACCTTCGCCATAGTAGGATTCGTATTTCGCTTCAAACTCAACATTCGCAATGCAGTATGGGAATGAAAATGGAAGGTGGGAGACAAGATAACACAAACCAGTAATAAGAGAAAATGACATTGAAGCAGTAACTAATGCAGAAAAGGCAGAGGTACTGGCTAGGGCATTTGTTAAGGTGCATAGCACAAAAAACTTATCCAGTGAAGAGTTAGAGTGGAGAGCAAAGGTGATTGAGAAAAATAAAGGCATATTGGGAAGGAAAGTCACAAATGAATGTGCAATTGATACAAACTTCTCATTATTTGAGTTGAAAAGAGCTTTAATAGGAGTTAAGAGTACTTCACCAGGGAAAGATGAGGTATGTTACAAAATGATAGAGCAGCTATCAGATGTGGCTAAGAGTGTTGTTTTAACATTGTATAACAAGATATGGGAGCAAGGGAAGTTGCCTGGAATGTGGAAACACTCTGTGGTAGTCCCTATAGGTAAGCCTGGTAAGGATAAAACAGAGGTTAAAAGCTATAGACCAATAGCTCTTACATCCAACTTATGCAAAATTATGGAAAAAATGATTACTATAAGACTAGGATATGTAATTGAAAAAAGAGGAATGCTCTCCCCTCATCAAAGTGGTTTTCGTAGTGGACGTACAACAATGGACCCAATTATTTGTCTAGAAAATGAAATTAGGAAAGCACAAGTAAGTAAAGAAGCTGTTTTAGTTATTTTATTTGACATTGAAAAAGCTTATGACATGTTGTGGAAGGAGGGGCTTTTAATTAAGTTAAATAAGATGGGCATAGGTGGCAGGATGTTTAACTGGATTCAAGATTTTTTAAATAACAGAACCATAGAGGTGAGAGTAGGGATGGAATTTTCAAATATATATCCAATAGAGAACGGTACTCCACAAGGAAGCGTATGTAGCCCAATGCTTTTTAATATAATGATTAATGACATTTTTAACGGAATAGATCAGAGAATGGGTAGAGCACTATATGCTGATGATGGGGCATTATGGGTGAGAGGAAGGAATATTGACAACCTGAAGGTTAAGATGCAGTCAGCAATTGTTAAGGTTGAAAAGTGGTCATGTGAGTGGGGTTTTCATCTATCTATAGAAAAGACACAATTTATATGTTTTTCCAAAAAAAGAACGAATCCTGCTATAGAACTTAAACTGTATGGGCAGCATCTTAAACAAGTGGATAGTATAAGATATTTGGGGGTATGGTTTGATGTTAAGCTAAATTTTAAAACGCACATTCAGAAAATGATAGATAAGTGCAAAAAAGGCATAAATATACTGAAGTGTTTAGCAGGGTTTAGCTGGGGAGCATCAGGCATGTCCCTGAAAAGGATTTATACTGCATTGATTCGTTCTGTATTTGATTATAGAAGCATAGTTTATAGCTCAACAAATAAAACCTTAATGCAAGAATTAGACAGAGTACAGGCCAAGGCACTTCGAATATGTTGTGGTGCGTTTAGGACAACACCTATCCCATCATTACAAATAGAAGTAGGAGAAATGCCGTTAGACTTAAGGCGATTACAACTTTCCATGTCTTACTGGATAAATCTGCTAGGTCATGAAGAAACACACCCTACAAAGAAGGTGTTATTAGAATGCTGGGAGTATGGGCGTCCACTATGCAGTTTTGGGTGGCATGGGAATAGGCAGGCAAAAGATATGGAAATTGACAACATTGCTTGTTGCAAAACTGTTAGCATACCAACAATCCCACCATGGATGTTTTGTTATCCCAGGGTAGATTTGGAAGCTAAAAATATAATTAAATCAGGGATATATCAAAACGTTCAGCAATATATTGACATAAATTATGAAGACACAGTTCAGATTTTTACAGACGCATCAAAAGATCAGACTGGGAAAACAGGGGTAGCAGTACACATTTTAAAGTATAATGTAAATATTAAAAAAAGGACAACAGACCATCTGGCCATTTTTACAGCAGAAATGGTAGCAATAATTCTGGCTTTACAATGGGTGGAAGAAGTAAAACCAAATAAGGTGATTATATGTTAAGACTCAATGTCCTCACTAGAATGCATTCAAAGTGGAAAATCTACATGTAGACAGGATCTACTAGATGAAATTAATCAAATTAATTTTATAATAAGTCAACAAAGCATAAGCGTAGGATTTATATGGGTTCCTGCACACAGGGGAGTGAAGGGCAACGAGAAGGCAGACATGCTGGCAAAGGAAGCAATTACATCAGAACTGGTTGAACTCGATATTAAATTAAGTAGGTCAGAAATTAAAAGTATAATTAAGAACAAAATTAACATAAAGTGGCAGGAGAGATGGGATAAGGAGGGAAAAGGCAGACATTTGTATAATATACACAAAAAGGTTACAGCTAGAAAATTCAGTGGATTGGAAAGACAGGAGGAAACATGGTTTTCCAGACTGAGGATGGGACATACAAGTTTAAATAGTGGATTACACATAATAGGGAAACATCAGACTGGACTATGCATAAATTGTGGAGTAGTAGAAAATGTAAAACATATACTTATAGATTGTACACAATACACCAGAGAAAGGGAGAATATGAAGAGAGCAATAGACAGAGAGTTAACCATGGGAAATTTATTGAGTGTAACCAGCACACAGTCCACAGTTAGGGCAGTTATTAATTATCTTAAAGAAAGCCAACTAGCAAGAAGAATTTAGTTATTTATTTATTTATTTAATTAATAATATTATTACAAGTTTGAGGAGCTATAAGAGTGGAAGCTGGAGGAGCTGAACACGCAGCGCCAGCTGAAGCTTTATTTATTGTTTATTTAGTTACTTTTTTTTTTTTTTTTTTTGACATCCCTATGTGATCACACCTCAGCCCAGTAGATGGCGGTAATGCACTTTGACTGCAAACTGCCAATAAAAATTATAGAAGAAGAAGAAGAAGAAGAAGAGGCCCGAGAGAAACCAGAGGTCGGGGGCGGTTGGCAACACTGGACTGTGACTGGAGCACTGATGGCAGGAAATGACGGTAGCTCCGGTAGCGATCCGGAAATGGAGGATGAATCATGTAGCGGGAGTGTTGGAGGGAATGAATGGAGTAGAATAGCAAAGCGGAAAAGAAAGAAAACCAATAGCCAAGGATCTTTTATGGATAGTGGAAAGGAGGATCACGTGAGTAGGATTGACGTGGAAGAATTTAAAGTAATGATGAAATTTGGAGAACCCGGAGTGACATTAAACCCAATTAAATTGACCAAAGCTCTGAAAAGAGTGTTAGGAGAAATAAATAATGCAAAGACCCTGAGAGATGGAAATGTGATTATTATGTGCAAAGACGAAAAACAACAAAAGAAGGCACTGGGTATTAATTCAATGCTTGGATATTCGGTGTCAAGCACAGTGATGACTAGGAAACCATGGTTAAGAGGTGTCATTTATGGAATTCCAACTGATGTACCTGTTGATAAAATTAAAAGCGCCATTGAAGGGAGCAAGGTCGTTGGAGCAAAAAGGCTCCAATATGGTAAAAACAAAGAAAGGAAGGATAGTATGTCGGTGATGCTTCAGTTTGATGAAGAAAGAATGCCAGAGAGGATTAAAATAGGATATGTAAGTTATCAAGTAAGACCTTACGTTCCTCCCCCACTAAGATGCTTCAAGTGTCAGAAGTATGGACATGTTAGTGCGGTTTGCAGAGGAAATTTACGATGTGCGAGGTGTGGCGGCGAACATGAATATGGTAAATGTGACGTAGGAGTGAAGGCAAAATGCTGCAATTGCGGTGATGAGCATAGTGCTGGATTTGGGGGATGCAGTGCTCACAAACAAGCGGTGAAAATCCAGAATGTGAGAATTGCGGAGGGGCTGACTTATGCTGAAGCCGCAAAGAAAGCAAAACGACATGAGCAGAGACAGGGAGAGGTGGTTAGTAAGGAAGGCAATGAAATTTCTTTGGTTCAGGAAAAGACAAATGAGGATAAATTGGTGATCGGAAAAATGGAATTCGTGTCATTTATGGCCGAAGTGATAAATTGTTCGGCTCAATCGGAAAGTAGAACAGAAAGAATTAAAATCATAATAAGGGCAGCAGAGAGATACTTGAATGTAGCCGGAGTAACTTTGGAAAAAATAAATGACATGCTAATGACTAAATCAAGTGTTCAAACTTCATGTGGAAGTACATAATATTTATGTTTTTTACGGTTTTGCAATGGAATGCTAGAAGTATTATTGCAAATGGACCAGAATTTAAGAGGTATATAGATCAACAAGATAAGAAACCTAATATAATTTGCATACAAGAAACGTGGTTAAAACCTCACCTAAATTTTGTACTGCAAGGATATAATATAGTAAGGAGAGATAGAGGGGCAGGAAATGGAGGTGGGGTGGCCACTTTTATTAAGAATGATATAGATTACAGAGTCATTAATGAGATTGAAGCATATGAGCTGGTGGTGATTGAAGTATTTGCAGAGAATCAAACTATTCGAATAATAAATTATTATAATCCGTGTAGTAAACTAAGTAAGGAATTAGAGAAGGTTATTGGGTCAGGAAATACTAAAGTAATTTGGTGTGGAGATTTTAATGCACATAGCACTTTATGGGGAAGTAGTAGTGATGATTATAATGGGGGGGGGTAGTAGAAGAAATTTTAGACAGTAATGGGTTAGTATGTTTAAATGATGGCAGAAACACAAGAATAGATTTGGTTCGTGGAGTTGGGTCAGCAATTGATTTAACATTGGTTTCTGAAGAGATAGCAAATAAATGTATATGGGATGTGTGGGAAGAAAATATTATGGGCAGTGATCATTATATAATTTTATGTAAGGTAGGGATAAGTGTATTGGAGCATAATGTGTTTTTAGCACCAAGATGGAGATTTAAAAAAGCAAATTGGGAAGTGTATGAGTATTTAAGCGAGGTAGAAATAACATCATTAGATCTAAACCTGATAGAGGATATAGAGGAGTGTAATGAGAAATTATGTAAAGTTTTGTTTGAGGTAACAGATAAAGTTATAGGTAAAAAGGGAACATGTAAAAAAAGGAATGCAGTTCCGTGGTGGACAGAAGAATGCAGTACCGCAGTTAAAAATAGGAATAAAGCATTTAGGAAAATTAAACAAACTAATTTATTTGAAGATTTTATATATTATAAGAGAGCATTAGCTGAGGTGAGAAGAATAGTAAGAACAGCTAAAAAGAAGTACTGGAGAGATTGGTGTAATTCAATAGGAGGAGATGTTGACATTAGTGAAATGTGGGGATCAATTAGAAAAATGGGAGGAATATATAGAAATAACGTTATACCAGTTTTAAAAAATGATGTAGGAAAAATGGCTGTGGCAGATAAAGAAAAGGCTGAAATGCTGGCTAAAGTATTTGTTAAAGTCCATAGTGATGATAATGTAACAGAGGATATTAAAAAGAATAGAAATAAGAATAAGAGTCAGCATCCAGACGTGTTGATGAAAAGGAACCCTACTGGAGACACCTTAGATGCAGATTTTAGTATTTATGAATTAAAGATGGCTTTAGGAGGAGTCAAACATACATCTCTTGGAAGAGATGATATTTGTTATGCAATGATACAACATTTATCAGATAGATCATTGAAAGTGGTTCTAAATTTATTCAATAAGATCTGGAATGCAGGAAAGCTTCCTTCTTCATGGAAGCATGGAATAATAATACCAATAGGCAAACCTGGAAAGGACAAATCCAATCCAATTAATTATAGGCCAATTGCATTAACTTCTAATTTATGTAAATTGATGGAAAAAATGATTGTACGTAGACTAAATTATATATTGGAAGTTAAAGGATTTATGTCACCATACCAAAGTGGATTCAGGGCAGGTCGGAATTCTATGGACGCTGTGTTAAGCCTAGAAGCAGATATCAGGAAAGCGCAGGCTAATAAAGAAGTAATGGTAGGGGTGTTATTCGACATAGAGAAAGCTTATGATATGCTTTGGAAAGAGGGACTATTAATAAAAATTAAATGTATGGGAATTGGAGGAAAGATGTATAATTGGATTATGGATTTTCTTCTTGAAAGAACAATTCAAGTTAGGATAGGAGTAGAGTATTCAGAGACATACAAGATAGAGAACGGAACTCCTCAAGGAAGTGTATGCAGCCCAGTTTTATTTAATATTATGATAAATGATGTTTTTTGTAATTTAAAAGGTGATGTAGGAAGAGCATTATTTGCGGATGACGGGGCAATTTGGAAAAGAGGACGTAATATTGCACGTGTAACACAAAGTATTCAAAAAGCAGTAGATGAAGTGGAGGGGTGGGCAAATAATTGGAGCTTTAGATTATCTGTGGCTAAAACTCAGGTTATATGTTTTACTAAAAGGAAAAAAATACCAGAGGTTAAGTTAAAGTTATATAAGCAGGAATTGGAGCAAGTGCCAGTAGTCAAATATCTCGGTGTATGGATGGATTCCAGGATGACTTTTGCTATACATGCTAAAAATCTGATTAAGAAATGTAAAAAAGGAGTAAATATATTAAGATGTTTAACAGGGGTTGAATGGGGAGCTTGTAGATTATCGTTGAAAAGAATATATAATACTTTAATTAGATCAAGTTTAGATTATGGAAGTATAATTTACGGTTTTGCAAACGAGACTACACTCAAAAAGATTGAAGCAATACAAAATCAAGCCCTAAGAATATGTTGTGGTGCAGTCAGAACATCCCCCATAGCAGCTCTACAGGTAGAAGTTGGGGTTGCTCCGGTAAAACTTCGAAGACTTAAAATAAGACTGAATTATTGGGTTAATATAAAAGGTCATAAAAAGAATCATCCAGTGAAGGGAGTACTAGAAGAATGCTGGGAACATGGGAATAAAAACATTAAAAGCTTGGGATGGAGTGTTCAAAGAGAAGTACAAGAAGCAGGTATTGAAGATTGTGATGTTAGCCCTACTGTGATATTATCCAGTATACCACCATGGATTTTTCCAATGCCAATAATTGACCTACAAATTCAAATGAAAATTAAGAATGAGAAAGACATCCTAAAGAATATTATAGCACAGCAGTATTTAGATCAGACTTACTCATCATGGGTGCAAATATTTACTGATGGGTCTAAGGATCCTATCTCTGGAAGAACAGCAGCTGCTGTATTTATTCCTAAGTTTCAAATTAGTATCAAGAAAAGAATAACTGATCATATCTCAGTATTTGCAGCAGAATTAGTTGCCATGATGGTTGCACTTCATTGGGTAGAGGACGTAAAACCGAGATTAGTAGCTATATGTTCTGATTCGTTTGCAGCAATCACAAGCCTCGTAAGTGGAAATAAAGTATCAAGGCAAGACATTATATATGAAATACTTGCAAGTTTGTTAAGAATAAGTAGTGTAAGCTTAATAGTGTTTGTGTGGGTTCCTGCTCATGTGGGATTGGAGGCCAATGAAGTGGTAGATAGACTAGCAAAGCAAGCAGTAAAACATAATGAGATAAATGTGCAAGTGACGTTAAGCAAAAATGACGTTAAAAGTAAAATAAAAGAATTCATAAACAATAAATGCCAAGAACTATGGAATAATGAGGTCAAGGGAAGACAGTTGTATAGTATTCAGAAGCAAGTAGGAAACGGAAGAAGTGTTTTTGGGAATAGGAAAGAGGATACGATTGTTTCTCGTATTAGAATAGGGCACACACGATTAAATCATTCCTTGTTTAAGATAGGAAAACATGATACGGGAAAATGTAATTATTGTGATCAGGCAGAAACAATAGAACATGTTTTAATAAAATGTTTAAAATATGGAAAAGAAAGGTTAGTACTTAAGAGGAAAGTAAGAAAATTGGGTGTGGTAGTATTCAGTATGGAAAGTCTATTGGGAAAGCAAGTAGAACAAGTAAAAATATATAGTGAGATAATGAAGTATCTTAAAGCAATAGGAGTAGGTTGGAGAATTTGAAGTATTGAGGTTTTTTTCTTTTTTTTTTTTTTTTTTGAGTTGCTTATTGTTTTGTTTTTTTGTTATTAGTGCTTCACACTCCAGTCCAGTTGGTGGCGGTAATGCACCGGAAGTTGGTTTGCCAACCGCCATAAAACACCAAATGAAGAAGAAGAAGAAGAAGAAGAAGAAGAAGAAGAAGAAGATAACACAAACTCTCGTTCTGTGGAGCTTTCATAGTTGCGCTGAAGAAAACTACACAATGCAAAGGGTGATTTTGTTTGGCAGTGCTTACAGAGCGATCGTGGCAGGATCAGCCGGACTTCATGCGCACTATTTTCTCTGTACGAGACATGAGAGTGTGAGCAGGACTCAGATTAGAAAACATTCTCAAGATCAACCCACCAACTATACAGGACACTTTAGCTTTTACAGCTTACCACACCGGACTCTCATCAATGTGTCTGGAGAAGACATGAATTCATTTCTTCAAGGGATAATAACCAATGACACAGCTCTTCTGGCAGAGGATGCACTGCGTGCGATGTATGCACACATGCTCAATGTTCAAGGCAGGACACTTTATGACATCATCATTTACAGGTAATATGCTACATTGTTTTAGCGTTTCATATGTTTGAATTGTAAACTAGTCACGGAATGTAATATTATTTTAGAGGTGCTGGAATTTTGTAAATAAGACTAGTAAAATGTGGGCGTTTAGCATTATCTCACTTTACCACCTTGGACTTTTTGTTACTGATAGCTGCTCTTCTACAGTGCTATTCTATGTCAGTAAAGTCAATGTGGTTTTAGCAGTTCATAAACATCAAATGATATTGATATGTCCAAAGTGGCATACAAACGAGTGGTACAAACAGATGTGATTAATCCACATGAAGAAAACAGGTAGAAGTAAATAGCTCTCTACCACATTTCAGTTGAATATATTATACAACCCTATTGGGTCTTTCCGTGTCAACTCAACCAGAGGACTGTCATGTCAAATTTGTTTTTTACCCCAAGTTTGCATGCCTGTAACTCAAGAAGTATTAAAGATATCTTGATATCCTTTTAGATTCTGGTTCTTATCACACCTTTCTTTTGGTATAGGCTACTATCTTCATTTTAAAGGCCACAAATGGTTAAATCCCAGCCATATGGAGATCTTAATGTATGGGATGAATTGTCTCAAAATGATTAACACATGCAAGCACAATTATCCATGAACTTGATAAATGTTGCAGATATGTTTTACTATCCACAACCAAATTCCTCCCTGTGTAAAATTCAGAATTAAATGAATGTGTTGCAATTTGTTATTTTGTATTAGTATATCATAATTTGCGCATGCAACAAAGAAGATTTGTGGATCAGGTGACTCGTCCATTCATTGACTTCTTTTCTGAGTCAATCTTATTTGATTCATTTGGATTTTGAGACTTTCTTTTTCGTGGTTTTCAAGCATTTCACAACCTACACTCAAACAACTACCAGTGAATATGTCGGTGCTAGCCTAATTATTAATGTGTGCACAACTACCCATCTATTTGACAAATTCCCAAATGCACATTACTACATTTAAACTAATACTTTACAACTTGTGTGTTCAAAATCCGGAATTACACAAACTAGTGCAAAATGCCCATGCAAAATCAGTTTTTGTGTGTGTTTTTAGTAATTGTTGGTTTGGTGTGTTTGAGTGCTCCTTGTTACAATTGCACAGCAAAAGTTCAGTGACTTTTTTTATTTGTGCATGGTAGAAAGTAGGGCTGAAACGATTAGTCGACATTGTCGACAATAAAAAATTGTCGACAAATATCTTGGTTGTCGAGTAGTCGTTTGATCTCACGTGACCTAATGTAAGGGCCTGCAATATCGCGATTTGACCGCTACGGCGCATGTCAGTTAATTTTTTATACTGTAAATTAAAAGGTGAATGAGTGTCTCTGTCAGCTCAGCTCAATTGTCATGTCAATTTTTTTATTTTTTATTTATTCTTATAATAATTGTTTGCAGTTTAAGTTTGTCTGTAATGCAGCTGATTTTTTTTTTGTTTAGTTTTTTTCTATTGAAAGAGAACAGAATATTTAACCAGTGCTTAGAGCATTTGTGTGTGATTTGAGTCGGACAGAAATCTGAAAACTTGAAGAGAATCACTAACGGACTAACGGTTCAAGAGATGCGAATAACACACACACACACACACATAGACAGACAGACAGAAAGACGTTCCCGTAATTTATAGATAGATATAATATACAGAAGTAAACGGCGTAGGTGACTTACAGATTTCAGGGAGCAGGCTACACAGTGAACTCGACGATTCAGGGAGCAGGCTACACAGTGAACTCGACGATTCAGGGAGCAGGCTACACAGTGAACTCCGAAAAAACGCTACGCTTGAGCAAACAGTTTGTGAATAGGTTACTACAAATGATGGCCGTGAATAAAATATAATATTCAGAAGTAAACAGTGTAGCTGACAGAGTGTTTATATCAGAAGTTTATTTTTAAACCACAACCTTCTTGGGGCTTCTTTGACCGATACAACCCTCTAATGTCGGAGTGTTTATTTTTAAACCACAACCTTCTAAGTGCTTCTTTTACCGGTATTTTTAACGATATCTTTTGCATTTCTCATCCAAACAACGTCAAACTTGGCACTGCACTTACTCGTGCCCGTAGCGAGACACCTGTCAAGTTTGAAATCCATCGGACTAACGGTTCGAGAGATATGCGAATTAGGGGTGGGCGGATCGATCCTGAAGTATCGATACTATCGATACTGACGTGGTATCGAAAAGGATCGATCCTTACATAAAAATATCGATCCAAATGTGTGTTTTTTTTACCAGTAATTTTTTATTAATTTAGCACGCAATTCAGTGTGTAAAATAAGCTTCTAAGTGGAAAAATAAGCGAATGTTAGCGGATAATTGTGTAGGATATAACTTTTTCTCCTAGTCATCTGGATACAAGACGAAACCAATCAATCACAGAGAGCGTTCGATGCTGGTGCTTCGCTGAGCTCACAGGCCCAGTGCGTTTGGGAAACGTAGCCTTGCTTAGATGACAGAGAAACAATGTGGAGTTATTTCGCAATAAACAAACCAAAAGTGTACATAACGGTTCAAAATGTTGACGTCAGTAAGATTTTTTTAATGAAATTAAAATTTTTATTCAACAAGGATCGATGCATTAAATTGATCAAAAGTGACAGTCAAGGGTTTTACACGGTTAAAAAAAATCTACTTCATATAAATGCTGTTCTTTCAACTTCATAATTCTGCATAAAATGTATCATGGTTTCCACAAAAATATGAAACTGTTTTCAACATTGATAATAAAGAAAGAAAGAAATGTTTCCTGAGCAGCACATCAGCACATCAGCATATTAAAATGAATTATCATCATGACTGGAGTAATGATGCCGAAAATTCAGCTTTGATCACATGAATAAAATATAGCTGCAAGCAGCAATTACCGGGGCCAAGCACAATCAGATGACAAGACATGCCAACATTGCTGAAAGTGTCAGACCAACTGCGACAATGAGCAATTAAAGACATTAAAGAGGATTTTAGGTGAAATTGCTGAAAAATCATATAAACAGTCATTAAAAATATGATTTAATGCATTATCACTTTCGACCAATAGGTGGCGCAGTTACAAAACTGATGTGATGTGGTCAGAGTGAAGTGACAATGACACATACAAAGTTTGGTGTCAATATGTCAAGGCATTGCAGAGATAAAGCCTGAATAGTGCTTTTAGCATTATACCTCAAATTTGCTGCTGCGCTATACGAAAACGGTTTCGTCTATCGACACGAAATCCATAACTTTTAGTCGGCACGGTCTGGAGATGATACGATTCGATTTTGGTGAAAATCGGACAAACGGTCTAGGAGGAGTTCGAAAAAGTAGGTTTTGACTTGAAATCAAGATGGCGGACAGGAAGTTCGGCCAAATAAGGAAAACTCGGTATCTATGTTTTCGGCTTGGTCCAAGGAATCTATTAAGATAAGTGGCATTTCAATAGCCAGATTTATTCAAAAGTTATTAGCCTTTTTGGAAATTTTGTTATAACTTTTGACCATATATGTGTCGATTTTGGTGCAAAAATCTCAATTTGCTTCGGAGTTATAGACATTTATATGAAAAAACACGTAAAAAATGACTGACACATGACTTTGATTGAATATTACTACCCCTAAACATCAATTTTTTCGCATTTGGGCATTGGCGTACAGCTATCGACCTATGTTTCCAAACTTCTGAAGGTGGTTTCGTCTCGATCGGACAAGCGGTTTCAAAGATATAGCCAAATGTTTTTCAAGCGCTAAATCACAACGCTACACAAACCGTAAGGCGAAACCTAACATGTTTGGTATCGTTGGACTCGGCAACGATTCAGGAGTCTGAAGAGATGAGTCCTGTGAAAATAAGTTGACCACACCCAAAGTTATAAGCATTTGGAAGCATTTGGGGAAAAAAATTCACCACTAGATGGCACTGTTTCGAAACTTCTCAGGCTCCTTCAGGACATCGTGCTGATGACCCATACCGAGTTTCGTAACGATACGTTCATGCATTGCTAAAATACAGCATTTTAGCACATAATTCAAAATGGCCGACAGCCAAAATGGCTGATCTGGGAAAATTGGATATCATTCGACTCAGCATGATGCCCTGAATCTAACGAGACCACTTTTATGATTTTTGGACAAACCATTCAGAAGTTATAAGCAAAAACAGCCATTTTTCATATCTCCGGACCAGTAGGTGGCACTGCGCCGAAACGCAGCATGTAGGCTCAGGTCATGCTTGTGATGATATGTGCTTAGTTTGGTCTGAATACGATAAAGCGTTGCGGAGATACAGGCTTGTGTCTGTTTTCGCAAGCGCTACATAAAATTTGTTTGCGCGGTATTCGAGAACGGTTTGACGAATCAACACGAATTGCATAACTTTTTGTCGGCATAGTCTGAAGATGATCTGATTCAATTTTCGTGGAAATTGGAGCAACGGCTTAGGAGTTCGAAAAAGTAGGTTTTTTGAAAAATTCAAAATGGCGGAAAAATTATAATGACGGAAAATGACGTCATAGGGTGCAATCGAATCGTCATGAGCTCAGGAATCAGAGGAAAAAAGAATTTTGTTTCTAGCCCTTGTGGTTCAAAAGTTATTAGCATAAACATGACTGCAACTTTGGACAGGTGGTGGCGCTAGAGGGAATGACTTAGACACACCAAAATTGGTGTATTTAATGTTGGGACTGTCCTCTATCAGAATGTCAAACCATTACAACTTTCCCGCGATCGGTTCTATGGGCTGCCATAGACTCCCAGTCGGAAGAAGGAAGAATAATAATAAATATAGCTGCAAGCAGCAATTACCGGGGCCAAGCAGAATAAGACGACAAGACATTTCGACATGTCTGAAAGTGTCAGACCAACTGCAACAATGAGCAATTAAAGACGTTTAAAGAGGATTTTAGGCAAAATGCCTGAAAAATCATAGACACAATAATTAAAAATATGATTTAATGGATTATCACTTTCGACCAATAGGTGGCGCAGTTAACAAAACTGATGTGATGTGGTCAGAGTGAAGTGACAATGACACGTACAAAGTTTGGTGTCAATATCTCAAGGCATTGCAGAGATAAAGCCTGAATAATGCTTTTAGCATCATGCCTCAACTTTGCTGCTGCGCTATACGAAAACGGTTTCGTCAATTGACACGAAATCCATAACTTTTAGTCGGCACAGTCTGGAGATGATACGATTCGATTTTGGTGAAAATCGGACAAACGGTGTGGGAGGAGTTCGAAAAAGTAGATTTTGAATGAAAATAGCATTTTATCTCACAAAACTGTATTGAAGTCAATGGGAATTTCATGTTTTGTTCTATTATAGCGCCACCAAGAGGCTCAGTCCCACAATTTTTTTTACGTGTCCTCAGAGTGAGCCCATACATATGTGTGTCAGTTTTGGTGAAAATATCTCAATTTGCTTTAGAGTTATAGACATTTATATGAAAAAACACGTAAAAAATGACTGACACATGACTTTGTTTGAATTTTACTACCCCTAAACATCAATATTTTCGCATTTGGGCATTGGCGTTTAGCTATCAACCTATGTTTCCAAACTTCTGACGGAGGTTTCGTCTCGATCGGACAATCGGTTTCGAAGATATAGCCAAATGTTTTTTAAGCGCTAAATCACAACGCTACACAAACCGTAAGGCGAAACCTAGCATGTTTGGTATCGTAGGACTCGGCAAGGTTTCAGGAGACTAATTAGATGAGTCTCGTGAAAATAAGTTGACCACACCCAAAGTTATAAGCGTTTGAAAAAAAAAATTCACCACTAGGTGGCACTGTTTCGAAACTTCTCACGCTCCTTCAGGACATTGTGCTGATGACCCATACCAAGTTTCATAACAATCCGTTCATGCGTTCTTAAAATACAGCATTTTAGCACAAAATTCAAAATGGCCGACAGTCAAAATGGCCGATATGGTAAAATTGGATATCAGTCGACTCGGCATGTTGCTCTGAATCTAACGAGACCAATTTTATGATTTTTGGACAAATTGTTCAGAAGTTATAAGCAAAAATAGCCATTTTTCATATCTCCGGACCAGTAGGTGGCGCTGCGACGAAACGCAGCATGTTGCCTCAGGTCATGCTTGGGATGACATGTACCAAGTTTGGTCTGAATACGATAAACCGTTGTGGAGATACAGCCTTACGACTGTTTTTGCAGGCACTACGTAAAATTTGTTTGTGCGTTTATCAAAAACGGTTTGACGAATCAACTTGAATTCCATAACTTTTTGTCAGCACTGGCTGAAGATGATCTGGTTCAATTTTCGTGCAAATCGGACAAACCGTCTAGGAAGAGTTCGAAAAAGTATGTTTCGCGAATGATTCAAAATGGCAGCCATATTCTTATTACGGAAAATGAAGTCATAGGATGCAATCGAATCGGCATGAGCTCAGGAATCAGAGGAAAAAATAATTTTGTTGATTGGCCTTACAGTTCAAAAGTTATTAGCAAAATAACAGTGAAATTTTGGACAGGTGGTGGCGCTAGAGGGAATGACTTAGAAACACCAAAATTGGTGTATTTAATGTTGGGACTGTGCTCTATCAGAATGTCAAACCAAAACAACTTTCCCGCAATCGGTTCTATGGGCTGCCATAGACTCCAAGAGCGGAAGAAGAAGAATAATAATAATAATAATAAATATAGCTGCAAGCAGCAATTATCGGGGCCAAGCGCAAGCAGATGACAGGATATGCCAACATGGCTGAAGGTGTCAGACCAACTGCAACAATGAGCAATTAAATACATTTAAAGAGGATTTTAGGCGAAATGGCTGAAAAATCATATAAAAAGTCATTCAAAATATGATTTAATGGATTATCACTTTTGACCAATAGGTGGCGCAGTTACAAAACTGATGTGATGTGGTCAGAGTGAAGTGACAATGACACATACAAAGTTTGGTGTCAATATGTCAAGCCATTGCAGAGATAAAGCCTGAATAGTGCTTTTAGCATCATGCTTCAAATTTGCTGCTACGCTATACGAAAACGGTTTCGTCTATAGACACGAAATCCATAACTTTTAGTCAGCACACTCTGGAGATGATACGATTCGATTTTGGTGAAAATCGGACAAACGGTCTAGGAGGAGTTCGAAAAAGTAGGTTTTGACTGAAAATCAAGATGGCGGACAGGAAGCTAGGCCAAATAAGGAAACCTTGGTATCTATGTTCTCGGCTTGACCCAAGGAATCTATTAAGACCAGTTGCATTACAATAGGCCAATTTATTCAAAAGTTATTAGCAGTTTTGTAAATTTTGTTACAACTTTTGACCACTAGGTGGCACTGTCTCAAAATATTTTGGGTACCTTCAGGGGATGGTGCTGATGGCATATTTTGAGTTTCGAAATATTAAACTAATGCATTCGTTTAGTATAGCATTTTATTTCACAAAACTGTATTGAAGTCAATGGGGATTTCATGTTTTGTTCTATTATAGCGCCACCAAGAGGCTGAGTTCCACCATTTTTTTTACATTTCCTCAGAGTGAGCCCATACATATGTGTGTCGATTTTGGTGAAGATATCTCAATTCGCTTCAGAGTTATAGACATTTATATGAAAAAACACGTAAAAAATGACTGACACATGACTTTGATTGGATTTTACTACCCTTTACTATCAATATTTTCGCATTTGGGCATTGGCGTATAGCTATCGACCTATGTTTCCAAACTTCTGACGGTGGTTTCGTCTCGATCGGACTAGCGGTTTCGAAGATATAGCCAAATGTTTTTTAAGCGCTAAATCACAACGCTACACAAACCGTAAGGCGAAACCTAGCATGTTTGGTATCGTGGGACTTGGCAACGATTCAGGACTCTAATGAGATGAGTCTCGTGAAAATAAGTCGACCACACCCAAAGTTATAAGCATTTGGAAGCATTTGGGGAAAAAAATTCACCACTAGGTGGCACTGTTTCGAAACTTCTCAGGCTCCTTCAGGGCATCGTGCTGATGATCCATTCCGAGTTTTGTAACGATACGTTCACGCGTTCATAAAATACAGCATTTTAGCACATAATTCAAAATGGCCGACAGCCAAAATGGCTGATCTGGGAAAATTGGATATCAGTCGACTCGGCATGTTGCCCTGAATCTAACGAGACTGATTTTATGATTTTTGGACAAACCATTCAGAAGTTATAAGCAAAAACATCCATTTGTCATATCTCTGGACCAGTAGGTGGCGCTGCGCCGAAACGCAGCATGTAGCCTCAGGTCATGCTTGTGATGACATGTACCAAGATTGGTCTGAATCTGATAAAGCGTTGCGGAGATACAGCCTTATGTCTGTTTTCGCAAGCTCTACGTAAAATTTCTTCGTGGGTTTATCGAAAACGGTTAAGAGAATCAACTTGAATTCCATAACTTTTTGTCGGCATGGTCTGGAGATGATCTGGTTCAAATTTCGTGAAAATCGGAGTAACGGCCTAGGAGGAGTTCGAAAAAGTAGGTTTTTCGGAAAATTCAAAATGGCGGAAAAATTTTCATGACGGAAAATGACGTCATAGGGTGCAATCGAATCGGCTTGAGCTAGGGAATCAGAGAAAAAAATAATTTTGTTTCTAGCCCATGTGGTTCAAAAGTTATTAGCATAAACATGAGTGCAACTTTGGACAGTTGGTGGCGCTAGAGGTAATGACTTGGAGACTCCAAATTTGCTATGCTGATAGGTCAGACCCTCCTCTATCATTGTGCCAAATTTCATAACTTTCCCGCAAGCGGTTCTATGGGCTGCCATAGACTCCCAGTCGGAAAAATTAAGAATAATAATAATAAGAACGGGAACAGATACAATAGGTGCCTACGCACCTTCGGTGCTTGGCCCCTAATAAATATAGCTGCAAGCAGCAATTATCGGGGCCAAGCACAATCAGATGACAAGACATGCCAACATGTCTGAAAGTGTCAGACCAACTGCAACAATGAGCAATTAAAGACATTTAAAGAGGATTTTAGGTGAAATTGCTGAAAAATCATATAAACAGTCATTAAAAATATGATTTAATGCATTATCACTTTCGACCAATAGGTGGCGCAGTTACAAAACTGATGTGATGTGGTCAGAGTGAAGTGACAATGACACATACAAAGTTTGGTGTCAATATGTCAAGGCATTGCAGAGATAAAGCCTGAATAGTGCTTTTAGCATTATACCTCAAAATTGCTGCTGCGCTATACGAAAACGGTTTCGTCTATCGACACGAAATCCATAACTTTTAGTCGGCACGGTCTGGAGATGATACGATTCGATTTTGGTGAAAATCGGACAAACGGTCTAGGAGGAGTTCGAAAAAGTACGTTTTGACTGAAAATCAAGATGGCGGACAGGAAGTTAGGCCAAATAAGGTAAACTTGGTATCTATGTTCTCGGCTTGACCCAAGGAATCTAGTAAGACCAGTGGCATTTCAATAGCCAGATTTATTCAAAAGTTATTAGCCTTTTTGGAAATGTTGTTATAACTTTTGACCACTAGGTGGTGCTGTTTCGAAATATTTTGAGTACCTTCAGGGGATGGTGTTGTTGGCACATTCTGAGTTTCGTAATATTACACCAATGCATTTGTTAAGTATAGCATTTTATTTCACAAAACTGCATTGAAGTCAATGGGAATTTCATGTTTTGTTCTATTATAGCGCCACCAAGAGGCTCAGTCACACCATTTTTTTTATGTGTCCTCAGAGTGAGCCCATACATATATGTGTCGATTTTGGTGCAAAAATCTCAATTTGCTTCGGAGTTATAGACATTTATATGAAAAAACACGTAAAAAATGACTGACACATGACTTTGATTGAATATTACTACCCCTAAACATCAATATTTTCGCATTTGGGCATTGGCGTATAGCTATCGACCTATGTTTCCAAACTTCTGACGGTGGTTTCGTCTCGATCGGACAAACGGTTTCGAAGATATAGCCTAATGTTTTTTAAGCGCTAAATCACAACGCTACACAAACCGTAAGGCGAAACCTAGCATGTTTGGTATCGTAGGACTCGGCAACGATTCAGGAGTCTATTGAGATGAGTTTCGTGAAAATAAGTCGATCACACCCAAAGTTATAAGCATTTGAAAAAAAAAAAAGACCACTAGGTGGCGCTGTTTCGTAACTTCTCAGGCTCCTTCAGGACATCGTGCTGATGACCCATGCCAAGTTTCGTAACAATCCGTTCATGCGTTCCTAAAATACAGCATTTTAGCACATAATTCAAAATGGCCGACAGTCAAAATGGCCGATATGGTATAATTGGATATCAGTCGACTCGGCATGTCGCCCTGGATCTAACGAGACCAATTTTATGATTTTTGGACAAACTGTTCAGAAGTTATAAGCAAAAATAGCCATTTTTCATATCTCCGGACCAGTAGGTGGCGCTGCGCCGAAACGCAGCATGTAGCCTCAGGTCATGCTTGTGATGACATGTACCAAGTTTGGTCTGAATACGATAAACCGTTGCGGAGATACAGCCCTACGACTGTTTTTGCAGGCGCTACGTAAAATTTGTTCGAGCGTTTATCGAAAACTGTTCGACGAATCAATTTGAATTCCATAACTTTTGGTCAGCACTGCCTGAAGATGATCTGGTTCAATTTTCGTACAAATCGGACAAACCGTCTAGGACGAGTTCGAAAAAGTAGCTTTTTAGAAAAATTAAAAATGGCGGCCATATTTTAATGACGGAAAATGACGTCATAGGGTGCAATCGAATCGTCATGAGCTCAGGAATCAGAGGAAAAAATAATTTTGTTGATTGGCCTTACGGTTCAAAAGTTATTAGCATAATAAAAGTGAAAGTTTGGACAGGTGGTGGCGCTAGAGGGAGTGACTTAGAAACACCAAAATTGGTGTATTTAATGTTGGGACTGTCCTCTATCAGAATGTCAAACCAAAACAACTTTCCCGCAATCGGTTCTATGGGCTGCCATAGACTCCCAGTCGGAAGAAACGGAAGAATAATAATAAATATAGCTGCAAGCAGCAATTACCGGGGCCAAGCAGAATAAGACGACAAGACATGCCAACATTGCTGAAAGTGTCAGATCAACTGCAACAATTAGCAATTAAAGACATTTAAAGAAGATTTTAGGCGAAATGCCTGAAAAATCATATAAACAGTAATTAAAAATATGATTTAATGGATTATCACTTTCGACCAATAGGTGGCGCAGTTACAAAACTGATGTGATGTGGTCAGAGTGAAGTGACAATGACACATACAAAGTTTGGTGTCAATATGTCAAGGCATTGCAGAGATAAAGCCTGAATAATGCTTTTAAATCACAACGCTACACAAACCGTAAGGCGAAACCTAGCATGTTTGGTATCGTAGGACTCGGCAAGGTTTCAGGAGACTAATTAGATGAGTCTCGTGAAAATAAGTTGACCACACCCAAAGTTATAAGCGTTTGAAAAAAAAAATTCACCACTAGGTGGCACTGTTTCGAAACTTCTCACGCTCCTTCAGGACATTGTGCTGATGACCCATACCAAGTTTCATAACAATCCGTTCATGCGTTCTTAAAATACAGCATTTTAGCACAAAATTCAAAATGGCCGACAGTCAAAATGGCCGATATGGTAAAATTTGTTTGTGCGTTTATCAAAAACGGTTTGACGAATCAACTTGAATTCCATAACTTTTTGTCAGCACTGGCTGAAGATGATCTGGTTCAATTTTCGTGCAAATCGGACAAACCGTCTAGGAAGAGTTCGAAAAAGTATGTTTCGCGAATGATTCAAAATGGCAGCCATATTCTTATTACGGAAAATGAAGTCATAGGATGCAATCGAATCGGCATGAGCTCAGGAATCAGAGGAAAAAATAATTTTGTTGATTGGCCTTACAGTTCAAAAGTTATTAGCAAAATAACAGTGAAATTTTGGACAGGTGGTGGCGCTAGAGGGAATGACTTAGAAACACCAAAATTGGTGTATTTAATGTTGGGACTGTGCTCTATCAGAATGTCAAACCAAAACAACTTTCCCGCAATCGGTTCTATGGGCTGCCATAGACTCCAAGAGCGGAAGAAGAAGAATAATAATAATAATAATAAATATAGCTGCAAGCAGCAATTACCGGGGCCAAGCAGAATAAGACGACAAGACATGCCAACATTGCTGAAAGTGTCAGATCAACTGCAACAATTAGCAATTAAAGACATTTAAAGAAGATTTTAGGCGAAATGCCTGAAAAATCATATAAACAGTAATTAAAAATATGATTTAATGGATTATCACTTTCGACCAATAGGTGGCGCAGTTACAAAACTGATGTGATGTGGTCAGAGTGAAGTGACAATGACACATACAAAGTTTGGTGTCAATATGTCAAGGCATTGCAGAGATAAAGCCTGAATAATGCTTTTAGCATCATGCCTCAACTTTGCTGCTGCGCTATACGAAAACGGTTTCGTCAATCGACACGAAATCCATAACTTTCAGTCGGCACAGTCTGGAGATGATATGATTCGATTTTGGTGAAAATCGGACAATCGGTGTAGGAGGAGTTCGAAAAAGTAGGTTTTGAATGAAAATAGCATTTTATTTCACAAAACTCTATTGAAGTCAATGGGAATTTCATGTTTTGTTCTATTATAGCGCCACCAAGAGGCTCAGTCCCACAATTTTTTTTACGTGTCCTCAGAGTGAGCCCATACATATGTGTGTCAGTTTTGGTGAAAATATCTCAATTCGCTTCAGAGTTATAGGCATTTATATGAAAAAACACGTAAAAAATGACTGACACATGACTTTGTTTGGAATTTACTACCCCTAAACATCAATATTTTCGCATTTGGGCATTGGCATATAGCTATCGACCTATGTTTCCAAACTTCTGACGGTGGTTTCGTCTCGATCGGACTAGCGGTTTCGAAGATATAGCCAAATGTTTTTTAAGCGCTAAATCACAACGCTACACAAACCGTAAGGCGAAACCTAGCATGTTTGGTATCATAGGACTCGGCAATGATTCAGGAGTCTAAAAAGATGAGTTTCGTGAAAATAAGTTGACCACACCCAAAGTTATAAGCATTTGAAAAAAAAAATTCACCACTAGGTGGCGCTGTTTCGAAACTTCTCACGCTCCTTCAGGACATCGGGCTGATGACCCATACCAAGTTCCGTAACAATCCGTTCATGTGTTCTTAAAATACAGCATTTTAGCACAAAATTCAAAATGGCCGACAGCCAAAATGGCCGATATGGTAATATTGGATATCAGTGGACTCGGCATGTTACCCTGAATCTAACGAGACCAATTTTATGATTTTTGGACAAACTGTTCAGAAGTTATAAGCAAAAATAGCCATTTTTCATATCTCCGGACCAGTAGGTGGCGCTGCGCCGAAACACAGCATGTAGCCTCAGGTCATGCTTGTGATGACATGTACCAACTTTGGTCTGAATCTGATAAAGCGTTGCGGAGATACGGCTTTACATCTGTTTTCGCAAGCGCTACGTAAAATTTATTCGTGGGTTTATCGAAAACTGTTAAGCGAATCAACTTGAATTCCATAACTTTTTGTCAGCATGGTCTGTAGATGATCTGGTTTAATTTTCGTGCAAATCGGACAAACCGTCTAGGACGAGTTCGAAAAAGTAGCTTTTTAGATAAATTCAAAATGGCGGCCATATTGTTATGACGGAAATGACGTCATAGGGTGCAATCGAATTGGCATGAGCTCAGGAATCAGAGAGAAAAAGAATTTTGTTGATTGGCCTTACGGTTCAAAAGTTATTAGCAAAATAAAAGTGAAACTTTGGACAGGTGGTGGCGCTAGAGGGAATGACTTAGACACACCAAAATTGGTGTATTTAATGTTGGGACTGTCCTCTATCAGAATGTCAAACCAAAACAACTTTCCCGCATTCGGTTCTATGGGCTGCCATAGACTCCCAGTTGGAAGAAGGAAGAATAATAATAATAAGAACGGGAACAGATACAATAGGTGCCTCCGCACCTTCGGTGCTTGGCCCCTAAATATAGCTGCAAGCAGCCATTACCGGGGCCAAGCAGAATAAGACGACAAGACAGGCCGACATGTCTGAAAGTGTCAGACCAACTGCAACAATGAGCAATTAAAGACATTTAAAGAGGATTTTAGGCAAAATGCCTGAAAAATCATATAAACAGTCATTAAAAATATGATTTAATGCATTATCACTTTCGACCAATAGGTGGCGCAGTTACAAAACTGATGTGATGTGGTCAGAGTGAAGTGACAATGACACATACAAAGTTTGGTGTCAATATGTCAAGGCATTGCAGAGATAAAGCCTGAATAGTGCTTTTAGCATTATACCTCAAATTTGCTGCTGCGCTATACGAAAACGGTTTCGTCTATCGACACGAAATCCATAACTTTTAGTCGGCACGGTCTGGAGATGATACGATTCGATTTTGGTGAAAATCGGACAAACGGTCTAGGAGGAGTTCGAAAAAGTAGGTTTTGACTTGAAATCAAGATGGCGGACAGGAAGTTCGGCCAAATAAGGAAAACTCGGTATCTATGTTTTCGGCTTGGTCCAAGGAATCTATTAAGATAAGTGGCATTTCAATAGCCAGATTTATTCAAAAGTTATTAGCCTTTTTGGAAATTTTGTTATAACTTTTGACCATATATGTGTCGATTTTGGTGCAAAAATCTCAATTTGCTTCGGAGTTATAGACATTTATATGAAAAAACACGTAAAAAATGACTGACACATGACTTTGATTGAATATTACTACCCCTAAACATCAATTTTTTCGCATTTGGGCATTGGCGTACAGCTATCGACCTATGTTTCCAAACTTCTGAAGGTGGTTTCGTCTCGATCGGACAAGCGGTTTCAAAGATATAGCCAAATGTTTTTCAAGCGCTAAATCACAACGCTACACAAACCGTAAGGCGAAACCTAACATGTTTGGTATCGTTGGACTCGGCAACGATTCAGGAGTCTGAAGAGATGAGTCCTGTGAAAATAAGTTGACCACACCCAAAGTTATAAGCATTTGGAAGCATTTGGGGAAAAAAATTCACCACTAGATGGCACTGTTTCGAAACTTCTCAGGCTCCTTCAGGACATCGTGCTGATGACCCATACCGAGTTTCGTAACGATACGTTCATGCATTGCTAAAATACAGCATTTTAGCACATAATTCAAAATGGCCGACAGCCAAAATGGCTGATCTGGGAAAATTGGATATCATTCGACTCAGCATGATGCCCTGAATCTAACGAGACCACTTTTATGATTTTTGGACAAACCATTCAGAAGTTATAAGCAAAAACAGCCATTTTTCATATCTCCGGACCAGTAGGTGGCACTGCGCCGAAACGCAGCATGTAGGCTCAGGTCATGCTTGTGATGATATGTGCTTAGTTTGGTCTGAATACGATAAAGCGTTGCGGAGATACAGGCTTGTGTCTGTTTTCGCAAGCGCTACATAAAATTTGTTTGCGCGGTATTCGAGAACGGTTTGACGAATCAACACGAATTGCATAACTTTTTGTCGGCATAGTCTGAAGATGATCTGATTCAATTTTCGTGGAAATTGGAGCAACGGCTTAGGAGTTCGAAAAAGTAGGTTTTTTGAAAAATTCAAAATGGCGGAAAAATTATAATGACGGAAAATGACGTCATAGGGTGCAATCGAATCGTCATGAGCTCAGGAATCAGAGGAAAAAAGAATTTTGTTTCTAGCCCTTGTGGTTCAAAAGTTATTAGCATAAACATGACTGCAACTTTGGACAGGTGGTGGCGCTAGAGGGAATGACTTAGACACACCAAAATTGGTGTATTTAATGTTGGGACTGTCCTCTATCAGAATGTCAAACCATTACAACTTTCCCGCGATCGGTTCTATGGGCTGCCATAGACTCCCAGTCGGAAGAAGGAAGAATAATAATAAATATAGCTGCAAGCAGCAATTACCGGGGCCAAGCAGAATAAGACGACAAGACATTTCGACATGTCTGAAAGTGTCAGACCAACTGCAACAATGAGCAATTAAAGACGTTTAAAGAGGATTTTAGGCAAAATGCCTGAAAAATCATAGACACAATAATTAAAAATATGATTTAATGGATTATCACTTTCGACCAATAGGTGGCGCAGTTAACAAAACTGATGTGATGTGGTCAGAGTGAAGTGACAATGACACGTACAAAGTTTGGTGTCAATATCTCAAGGCATTGCAGAGATAAAGCCTGAATAATGCTTTTAGCATCATGCCTCAACTTTGCTGCTGCGCTATACGAAAACGGTTTCGTCAATTGACACGAAATCCATAACTTTTAGTCGGCACAGTCTGGAGATGATACGATTCGATTTTGGTGAAAATCGGACAAACGGTGTGGGAGGAGTTCGAAAAAGTAGATTTTGAATGAAAATAGCATTTTATCTCACAAAACTGTATTGAAGTCAATGGGAATTTCATGTTTTGTTCTATTATAGCGCCACCAAGAGGCTCAGTCCCACAATTTTTTTTACGTGTCCTCAGAGTGAGCCCATACATATGTGTGTCAGTTTTGGTGAAAATATCTCAATTTGCTTTAGAGTTATAGACATTTATATGAAAAAACACGTAAAAAATGACTGACACATGACTTTGTTTGAATTTTACTACCCCTAAACATCAATATTTTCGCATTTGGGCATTGGCGTTTAGCTATCAACCTATGTTTCCAAACTTCTGACGGAGGTTTCGTCTCGATCGGACAATCGGTTTCGAAGATATAGCCAAATGTTTTTTAAGCGCTAAATCACAACGCTACACAAACCGTAAGGCGAAACCTAGCATGTTTGGTATCGTAGGACTCGGCAAGGTTTCAGGAGACTAATTAGATGAGTCTCGTGAAAATAAGTTGACCACACCCAAAGTTATAAGCGTTTGAAAAAAAAAATTCACCACTAGGTGGCACTGTTTCGAAACTTCTCACGCTCCTTCAGGACATTGTGCTGATGACCCATACCAAGTTTCATAACAATCCGTTCATGCGTTCTTAAAATACAGCATTTTAGCACAAAATTCAAAATGGCCGACAGTCAAAATGGCCGATATGGTAAAATTGGATATCAGTCGACTCGGCATGTTGCTCTGAATCTAACGAGACCAATTTTATGATTTTTGGACAAATTGTTCAGAAGTTATAAGCAAAAATAGCCATTTTTCATATCTCCGGACCAGTAGGTGGCGCTGCGACGAAACGCAGCATGTTGCCTCAGGTCATGCTTGGGATGACATGTACCAAGTTTGGTCTGAATACGATAAACCGTTGTGGAGATACAGCCTTACGACTGTTTTTGCAGGCACTACGTAAAATTTGTTTGTGCGTTTATCAAAAACGGTTTGACGAATCAACTTGAATTCCATAACTTTTTGTCAGCACTGGCTGAAGATGATCTGGTTCAATTTTCGTGCAAATCGGACAAACCGTCTAGGAAGAGTTCGAAAAAGTATGTTTCGCGAATGATTCAAAATGGCAGCCATATTCTTATTACGGAAAATGAAGTCATAGGATGCAATCGAATCGGCATGAGCTCAGGAATCAGAGGAAAAAATAATTTTGTTGATTGGCCTTACAGTTCAAAAGTTATTAGCAAAATAACAGTGAAATTTTGGACAGGTGGTGGCGCTAGAGGGAATGACTTAGAAACACCAAAATTGGTGTATTTAATGTTGGGACTGTGCTCTATCAGAATGTCAAACCAAAACAACTTTCCCGCAATCGGTTCTATGGGCTGCCATAGACTCCAAGAGCGGAAGAAGAAGAATAATAATAATAATAATAAATATAGCTGCAAGCAGCAATTATCGGGGCCAAGCGCAAGCAGATGACAGGATATGCCAACATGGCTGAAGGTGTCAGACCAACTGCAACAATGAGCAATTAAATACATTTAAAGAGGATTTTAGGCGAAATGGCTGAAAAATCATATAAAAAGTCATTCAAAATATGATTTAATGGATTATCACTTTTGACCAATAGGTGGCGCAGTTACAAAACTGATGTGATGTGGTCAGAGTGAAGTGACAATGACACATACAAAGTTTGGTGTCAATATGTCAAGCCATTGCAGAGATAAAGCCTGAATAGTGCTTTTAGCATCATGCTTCAAATTTGCTGCTACGCTATACGAAAACGGTTTCGTCTATAGACACGAAATCCATAACTTTTAGTCAGCACACTCTGGAGATGATACGATTCGATTTTGGTGAAAATCGGACAAACGGTCTAGGAGGAGTTCGAAAAAGTAGGTTTTGACTGAAAATCAAGATGGCGGACAGGAAGCTAGGCCAAATAAGGAAACCTTGGTATCTATGTTCTCGGCTTGACCCAAGGAATCTATTAAGACCAGTTGCATTACAATAGGCCAATTTATTCAAAAGTTATTAGCAGTTTTGTAAATTTTGTTACAACTTTTGACCACTAGGTGGCACTGTCTCAAAATATTTTGGGTACCTTCAGGGGATGGTGCTGATGGCATATTTTGAGTTTCGAAATATTAAACTAATGCATTCGTTTAGTATAGCATTTTATTTCACAAAACTGTATTGAAGTCAATGGGGATTTCATGTTTTGTTCTATTATAGCGCCACCAAGAGGCTGAGTTCCACCATTTTTTTTACATTTCCTCAGAGTGAGCCCATACATATGTGTGTCGATTTTGGTGAAGATATCTCAATTCGCTTCAGAGTTATAGACATTTATATGAAAAAACACGTAAAAAATGACTGACACATGACTTTGATTGGATTTTACTACCCTTTACTATCAATATTTTCGCATTTGGGCATTGGCGTATAGCTATCGACCTATGTTTCCAAACTTCTGACGGTGGTTTCGTCTCGATCGGACTAGCGGTTTCGAAGATATAGCCAAATGTTTTTTAAGCGCTAAATCACAACGCTACACAAACCGTAAGGCGAAACCTAGCATGTTTGGTATCGTGGGACTTGGCAACGATTCAGGACTCTAATGAGATGAGTCTCGTGAAAATAAGTCGACCACACCCAAAGTTATAAGCATTTGGAAGCATTTGGGGAAAAAAATTCACCACTAGGTGGCACTGTTTCGAAACTTCTCAGGCTCCTTCAGGGCATCGTGCTGATGATCCATTCCGAGTTTTGTAACGATACGTTCACGCGTTCATAAAATACAGCATTTTAGCACATAATTCAAAATGGCCGACAGCCAAAATGGCTGATCTGGGAAAATTGGATATCAGTCGACTCGGCATGTTGCCCTGAATCTAACGAGACTGATTTTATGATTTTTGGACAAACCATTCAGAAGTTATAAGCAAAAACATCCATTTGTCATATCTCTGGACCAGTAGGTGGCGCTGCGCCGAAACGCAGCATGTAGCCTCAGGTCATGCTTGTGATGACATGTACCAAGATTGGTCTGAATCTGATAAAGCGTTGCGGAGATACAGCCTTATGTCTGTTTTCGCAAGCTCTACGTAAAATTTCTTCGTGGGTTTATCGAAAACGGTTAAGAGAATCAACTTGAATTCCATAACTTTTTGTCGGCATGGTCTGGAGATGATCTGGTTCAAATTTCGTGAAAATCGGAGTAACGGCCTAGGAGGAGTTCGAAAAAGTAGGTTTTTCGGAAAATTCAAAATGGCGGAAAAATTTTCATGACGGAAAATGACGTCATAGGGTGCAATCGAATCGGCTTGAGCTAGGGAATCAGAGAAAAAAATAATTTTGTTTCTAGCCCATGTGGTTCAAAAGTTATTAGCATAAACATGAGTGCAACTTTGGACAGTTGGTGGCGCTAGAGGTAATGACTTGGAGACTCCAAATTTGCTATGCTGATAGGTCAGACCCTCCTCTATCATTGTGCCAAATTTCATAACTTTCCCGCAAGCGGTTCTATGGGCTGCCATAGACTCCCAGTCGGAAAAATTAAGAATAATAATAATAAGAACGGGAACAGATACAATAGGTGCCTACGCACCTTCGGTGCTTGGCCCCTAATAAATATAGCTGCAAGCAGCAATTATCGGGGCCAAGCACAATCAGATGACAAGACATGCCAACATGTCTGAAAGTGTCAGACCAACTGCAACAATGAGCAATTAAAGACATTTAAAGAGGATTTTAGGTGAAATTGCTGAAAAATCATATAAACAGTCATTAAAAATATGATTTAATGCATTATCACTTTCGACCAATAGGTGGCGCAGTTACAAAACTGATGTGATGTGGTCAGAGTGAAGTGACAATGACACATACAAAGTTTGGTGTCAATATGTCAAGGCATTGCAGAGATAAAGCCTGAATAGTGCTTTTAGCATTATACCTCAAAATTGCTGCTGCGCTATACGAAAACGGTTTCGTCTATCGACACGAAATCCATAACTTTTAGTCGGCACGGTCTGGAGATGATACGATTCGATTTTGGTGAAAATCGGACAAACGGTCTAGGAGGAGTTCGAAAAAGTACGTTTTGACTGAAAATCAAGATGGCGGACAGGAAGTTAGGCCAAATAAGGTAAACTTGGTATCTATGTTCTCGGCTTGACCCAAGGAATCTAGTAAGACCAGTGGCATTTCAATAGCCAGATTTATTCAAAAGTTATTAGCCTTTTTGGAAATGTTGTTATAACTTTTGACCACTAGGTGGTGCTGTTTCGAAATATTTTGAGTACCTTCAGGGGATGGTGTTGTTGGCACATTCTGAGTTTCGTAATATTACACCAATGCATTTGTTAAGTATAGCATTTTATTTCACAAAACTGCATTGAAGTCAATGGGAATTTCATGTTTTGTTCTATTATAGCGCCACCAAGAGGCTCAGTCACACCATTTTTTTTATGTGTCCTCAGAGTGAGCCCATACATATATGTGTCGATTTTGGTGCAAAAATCTCAATTTGCTTCGGAGTTATAGACATTTATATGAAAAAACACGTAAAAAATGACTGACACATGACTTTGATTGAATATTACTACCCCTAAACATCAATATTTTCGCATTTGGGCATTGGCGTATAGCTATCGACCTATGTTTCCAAACTTCTGACGGTGGTTTCGTCTCGATCGGACAAACGGTTTCGAAGATATAGCCTAATGTTTTTTAAGCGCTAAATCACAACGCTACACAAACCGTAAGGCGAAACCTAGCATGTTTGGTATCGTAGGACTCGGCAACGATTCAGGAGTCTATTGAGATGAGTTTCGTGAAAATAAGTCGATCACACCCAAAGTTATAAGCATTTGAAAAAAAAAAAAGACCACTAGGTGGCGCTGTTTCGTAACTTCTCAGGCTCCTTCAGGACATCGTGCTGATGACCCATGCCAAGTTTCGTAACAATCCGTTCATGCGTTCCTAAAATACAGCATTTTAGCACATAATTCAAAATGGCCGACAGTCAAAATGGCCGATATGGTATAATTGGATATCAGTCGACTCGGCATGTCGCCCTGGATCTAACGAGACCAATTTTATGATTTTTGGACAAACTGTTCAGAAGTTATAAGCAAAAATAGCCATTTTTCATATCTCCGGACCAGTAGGTGGCGCTGCGCCGAAACGCAGCATGTAGCCTCAGGTCATGCTTGTGATGACATGTACCAAGTTTGGTCTGAATACGATAAACCGTTGCGGAGATACAGCCCTACGACTGTTTTTGCAGGCGCTACGTAAAATTTGTTCGAGCGTTTATCGAAAACTGTTCGACGAATCAATTTGAATTCCATAACTTTTGGTCAGCACTGCCTGAAGATGATCTGGTTCAATTTTCGTACAAATCGGACAAACCGTCTAGGACGAGTTCGAAAAAGTAGCTTTTTAGAAAAATTAAAAATGGCGGCCATATTTTAATGACGGAAAATGACGTCATAGGGTGCAATCGAATCGTCATGAGCTCAGGAATCAGAGGAAAAAATAATTTTGTTGATTGGCCTTACGGTTCAAAAGTTATTAGCATAATAAAAGTGAAAGTTTGGACAGGTGGTGGCGCTAGAGGGAGTGACTTAGAAACACCAAAATTGGTGTATTTAATGTTGGGACTGTCCTCTATCAGAATGTCAAACCAAAACAACTTTCCCGCAATCGGTTCTATGGGCTGCCATAGACTCCCAGTCGGAAGAAACGGAAGAATAATAATAAATATAGCTGCAAGCAGCAATTACCGGGGCCAAGCAGAATAAGACGACAAGACATGCCAACATTGCTGAAAGTGTCAGATCAACTGCAACAATTAGCAATTAAAGACATTTAAAGAAGATTTTAGGCGAAATGCCTGAAAAATCATATAAACAGTAATTAAAAATATGATTTAATGGATTATCACTTTCGACCAATAGGTGGCGCAGTTACAAAACTGATGTGATGTGGTCAGAGTGAAGTGACAATGACACATACAAAGTTTGGTGTCAATATGTCAAGGCATTGCAGAGATAAAGCCTGAATAATGCTTTTAAATCACAACGCTACACAAACCGTAAGGCGAAACCTAGCATGTTTGGTATCGTAGGACTCGGCAAGGTTTCAGGAGACTAATTAGATGAGTCTCGTGAAAATAAGTTGACCACACCCAAAGTTATAAGCGTTTGAAAAAAAAAATTCACCACTAGGTGGCACTGTTTCGAAACTTCTCACGCTCCTTCAGGACATTGTGCTGATGACCCATACCAAGTTTCATAACAATCCGTTCATGCGTTCTTAAAATACAGCATTTTAGCACAAAATTCAAAATGGCCGACAGTCAAAATGGCCGATATGGTAAAATTTGTTTGTGCGTTTATCAAAAACGGTTTGACGAATCAACTTGAATTCCATAACTTTTTGTCAGCACTGGCTGAAGATGATCTGGTTCAATTTTCGTGCAAATCGGACAAACCGTCTAGGAAGAGTTCGAAAAAGTATGTTTCGCGAATGATTCAAAATGGCAGCCATATTCTTATTACGGAAAATGAAGTCATAGGATGCAATCGAATCGGCATGAGCTCAGGAATCAGAGGAAAAAATAATTTTGTTGATTGGCCTTACAGTTCAAAAGTTATTAGCAAAATAACAGTGAAATTTTGGACAGGTGGTGGCGCTAGAGGGAATGACTTAGAAACACCAAAATTGGTGTATTTAATGTTGGGACTGTGCTCTATCAGAATGTCAAACCAAAACAACTTTCCCGCAATCGGTTCTATGGGCTGCCATAGACTCCAAGAGCGGAAGAAGAATAATAATAATAATAATAATAAATATAGCTGCAAGCAGCAATTACCGGGGCCAAGCAGAATAAGACGACAAGACATGCCAACATTGCTGAAAGTGTCAGATCAACTGCAACAATTAGCAATTAAAGACATTTAAAGAAGATTTTAGGCGAAATGCCTGAAAAATCATATAAACAGTAATTAAAAATATGATTTAATGGATTATCACTTTCGACCAATAGGTGGCGCAGTTACAAAACTGATGTGATGTGGTCAGAGTGAAGTGACAATGACACATACAAAGTTTGGTGTCAATATGTCAAGGCATTGCAGAGATAAAGCCTGAATAATGCTTTTAGCATCATGCCTCAACTTTGCTGCTGCGCTATACGAAAACGGTTTCGTCAATCGACACGAAATCCATAACTTTCAGTCGGCACAGTCTGGAGATGATATGATTCGATTTTGGTGAAAATCGGACAATCGGTGTAGGAGGAGTTCGAAAAAGTAGGTTTTGAATGAAAATAGCATTTTATTTCACAAAACTCTATTGAAGTCAATGGGAATTTCATGTTTTGTTCTATTATAGCGCCACCAAGAGGCTCAGTCCCACAATTTTTTTTACGTGTCCTCAGAGTGAGCCCATACATATGTGTGTCAGTTTTGGTGAAAATATCTCAATTCGCTTCAGAGTTATAGGCATTTATATGAAAAAACACGTAAAAAATGACTGACACATGACTTTGTTTGGAATTTACTACCCCTAAACATCAATATTTTCGCATTTGGGCATTGGCATATAGCTATCGACCTATGTTTCCAAACTTCTGACGGTGGTTTCGTCTCGATCGGACTAGCGGTTTCGAAGATATAGCCAAATGTTTTTTAAGCGCTAAATCACAACGCTACACAAACCGTAAGGCGAAACCTAGCATGTTTGGTATCATAGGACTCGGCAATGATTCAGGAGTCTAAAAAGATGAGTTTCGTGAAAATAAGTTGACCACACCCAAAGTTATAAGCATTTGAAAAAAAAAATTCACCACTAGGTGGCGCTGTTTCGAAACTTCTCACGCTCCTTCAGGACATCGGGCTGATGACCCATACCAAGTTCCGTAACAATCCGTTCATGTGTTCTTAAAATACAGCATTTTAGCACAAAATTCAAAATGGCCGACAGCCAAAATGGCCGATATGGTAATATTGGATATCAGTGGACTCGGCATGTTACCCTGAATCTAACGAGACCAATTTTATGATTTTTGGACAAACTGTTCAGAAGTTATAAGCAAAAATAGCCATTTTTCATATCTCCGGACCAGTAGGTGGCGCTGCGCCGAAACACAGCATGTAGCCTCAGGTCATGCTTGTGATGACATGTACCAACTTTGGTCTGAATCTGATAAAGCGTTGCGGAGATACGGCTTTACATCTGTTTTCGCAAGCGCTACGTAAAATTTATTCGTGGGTTTATCGAAAACTGTTAAGCGAATCAACTTGAATTCCATAACTTTTTGTCAGCATGGTCTGTAGATGATCTGGTTTAATTTTCGTGCAAATCGGACAAACCGTCTAGGACGAGTTCGAAAAAGTAGCTTTTTAGATAAATTCAAAATGGCGGCCATATTGTTATGACGGAAATGACGTCATAGGGTGCAATCGAATTGGCATGAGCTCAGGAATCAGAGAGAAAAAGAATTTTGTTGATTGGCCTTACGGTTCAAAAGTTATTAGCAAAATAAAAGTGAAACTTTGGACAGGTGGTGGCGCTAGAGGGAATGACTTAGACACACCAAAATTGGTGTATTTAATGTTGGGACTGTCCTCTATCAGAATGTCAAACCAAAACAACTTTCCCGCATTCGGTTCTATGGGCTGCCATAGACTCCCAGTTGGAAGAAGGAAGAATAATAATAATAAGAACGGGAACAGATACAATAGGTGCCTCCGCACCTTCGGTGCTTGGCCCCTAAATATAGCTGCAAGCAGCCATTACCGGGGCCAAGCAGAATAAGACGACAAGACAGGCCGACATGTCTGAAAGTGTCAGACCAACTGCAACAATGAGCAATTAAAGACATTTAAAGAGGATTTTAGGCAAAATGCCTGAAAAATCATATAAACAGTCATTAAAAATATGATTTAATGCATTATCACTTTCGACCAATAGGTGGCGCAGTTACAAAACTGATGTGATGTGGTCAGAGTGAAGTGACAATGACACATACAAAGTTTGGTGTCAATATGTCAAGGCATTGCAGAGATAAAGCCTGAATAGTGCTTTTAGCATTATACCTCAAATTTGCTGCTGCGCTATACGAAAACGGTTTCGTCTATCGACACGAAATCCATAACTTTTAGTCGGCACGGTCTGGAGATGATACGATTCGATTTTGGTGAAAATCGGACAAACGGTCTAGGAGGAGTTCGAAAAAGTAGGTTTTGACTTGAAATCAAGATGGCGGACAGGAAGTTCGGCCAAATAAGGAAAACTCGGTATCTATGTTTTCGGCTTGGTCCAAGGAATCTATTAAGATAAGTGGCATTTCAATAGCCAGATTTATTCAAAAGTTATTAGCCTTTTTGGAAATTTTGTTATAACTTTTGACCATATATGTGTCGATTTTGGTGCAAAAATCTCAATTTGCTTCGGAGTTATAGACATTTATATGAAAAAACACGTAAAAAATGACTGACACATGACTTTGATTGAATATTACTACCCCTAAACATCAATTTTTTCGCATTTGGGCATTGGCGTACAGCTATCGACCTATGTTTCCAAACTTCTGAAGGTGGTTTCGTCTCGATCGGACAAGCGGTTTCAAAGATATAGCCAAATGTTTTTCAAGCGCTAAATCACAACGCTACACAAACCGTAAGGCGAAACCTAACATGTTTGGTATCGTTGGACTCGGCAACGATTCAGGAGTCTGAAGAGATGAGTCCTGTGAAAATAAGTTGACCACACCCAAAGTTATAAGCATTTGGAAGCATTTGGGGAAAAAAATTCACCACTAGATGGCACTGTTTCGAAACTTCTCAGGCTCCTTCAGGACATCGTGCTGATGACCCATACCGAGTTTCGTAACGATACGTTCATGCATTGCTAAAATACAGCATTTTAGCACATAATTCAAAATGGCCGACAGCCAAAATGGCTGATCTGGGAAAATTGGATATCATTCGACTCAGCATGATGCCCTGAATCTAACGAGACCACTTTTATGATTTTTGGACAAACCATTCAGAAGTTATAAGCAAAAACAGCCATTTTTCATATCTCCGGACCAGTAGGTGGCACTGCGCCGAAACGCAGCATGTAGGCTCAGGTCATGCTTGTGATGATATGTGCTTAGTTTGGTCTGAATACGATAAAGCGTTGCGGAGATACAGGCTTGTGTCTGTTTTCGCAAGCGCTACATAAAATTTGTTTGCGCGGTATTCGAGAACGGTTTGACGAATCAACACGAATTGCATAACTTTTTGTCGGCATAGTCTGAAGATGATCTGATTCAATTTTCGTGGAAATTGGAGCAACGGCTTAGGAGTTCGAAAAAGTAGGTTTTTTGAAAAATTCAAAATGGCGGAAAAATTATAATGACGGAAAATGACGTCATAGGGTGCAATCGAATCGTCATGAGCTCAGGAATCAGAGGAAAAAAGAATTTTGTTTCTAGCCCTTGTGGTTCAAAAGTTATTAGCATAAACATGACTGCAACTTTGGACAGGTGGTGGCGCTAGAGGGAATGACTTAGACACACCAAAATTGGTGTATTTAATGTTGGGACTGTCCTCTATCAGAATGTCAAACCATTACAACTTTCCCGCGATCGGTTCTATGGGCTGCCATAGACTCCCAGTCGGAAGAAGGAAGAATAATAATAAATATAGCTGCAAGCAGCAATTACCGGGGCCAAGCAGAATAAGACGACAAGACATTTCGACATGTCTGAAAGTGTCAGACCAACTGCAACAATGAGCAATTAAAGACGTTTAAAGAGGATTTTAGGCAAAATGCCTGAAAAATCATAGACACAATAATTAAAAATATGATTTAATGGATTATCACTTTCGACCAATAGGTGGCGCAGTTAACAAAACTGATGTGATGTGGTCAGAGTGAAGTGACAATGACACGTACAAAGTTTGGTGTCAATATCTCAAGGCATTGCAGAGATAAAGCCTGAATAATGCTTTTAGCATCATGCCTCAACTTTGCTGCTGCGCTATACGAAAACGGTTTCGTCAATTGACACGAAATCCATAACTTTTAGTCGGCACAGTCTGGAGATGATACGATTCGATTTTGGTGAAAATCGGACAAACGGTGTGGGAGGAGTTCGAAAAAGTAGATTTTGAATGAAAATAGCATTTTATCTCACAAAACTGTATTGAAGTCAATGGGAATTTCATGTTTTGTTCTATTATAGCGCCACCAAGAGGCTCAGTCCCACAATTTTTTTTACGTGTCCTCAGAGTGAGCCCATACATATGTGTGTCAGTTTTGGTGAAAATATCTCAATTTGCTTTAGAGTTATAGACATTTATATGAAAAAACACGTAAAAAATGACTGACACATGACTTTGTTTGAATTTTACTACCCCTAAACATCAATATTTTCGCATTTGGGCATTGGCGTTTAGCTATCAACCTATGTTTCCAAACTTCTGACGGAGGTTTCGTCTCGATCGGACAATCGGTTTCGAAGATATAGCCAAATGTTTTTTAAGCGCTAAATCACAACGCTACACAAACCGTAAGGCGAAACCTAGCATGTTTGGTATCGTAGGACTCGGCAAGGTTTCAGGAGACTAATTAGATGAGTCTCGTGAAAATAAGTTGACCACACCCAAAGTTATAAGCGTTTGAAAAAAAAAATTCACCACTAGGTGGCACTGTTTCGAAACTTCTCACGCTCCTTCAGGACATTGTGCTGATGACCCATACCAAGTTTCATAACAATCCGTTCATGCGTTCTTAAAATACAGCATTTTAGCACAAAATTCAAAATGGCCGACAGTCAAAATGGCCGATATGGTAAAATTGGATATCAGTCGACTCGGCATGTTGCTCTGAATCTAACGAGACCAATTTTATGATTTTTGGACAAATTGTTCAGAAGTTATAAGCAAAAATAGCCATTTTTCATATCTCCGGACCAGTAGGTGGCGCTGCGACGAAACGCAGCATGTTGCCTCAGGTCATGCTTGGGATGACATGTACCAAGTTTGGTCTGAATACGATAAACCGTTGTGGAGATACAGCCTTACGACTGTTTTTGCAGGCACTACGTAAAATTTGTTTGTGCGTTTATCAAAAACGGTTTGACGAATCAACTTGAATTCCATAACTTTTTGTCAGCACTGGCTGAAGATGATCTGGTTCAATTTTCGTGCAAATCGGACAAACCGTCTAGGAAGAGTTCGAAAAAGTATGTTTCGCGAATGATTCAAAATGGCAGCCATATTCTTATTACGGAAAATGAAGTCATAGGATGCAATCGAATCGGCATGAGCTCAGGAATCAGAGGAAAAAATAATTTTGTTGATTGGCCTTACAGTTCAAAAGTTATTAGCAAAATAACAGTGAAATTTTGGACAGGTGGTGGCGCTAGAGGGAATGACTTAGAAACACCAAAATTGGTGTATTTAATGTTGGGACTGTGCTCTATCAGAATGTCAAACCAAAACAACTTTCCCGCAATCGGTTCTATGGGCTGCCATAGACTCCAAGAGCGGAAGAAGAATAATAATAATAATAATAATAAATATAGCTGCAAGCAGCAATTATCGGGGCCAAGCGCAAGCAGATGACAGGATATGCCAACATGGCTGAAGGTGTCAGACCAACTGCAACAATGAGCAATTAAATACATTTAAAGAGGATTTTAGGCGAAATGGCTGAAAAATCATATAAAAAGTCATTCAAAATATGATTTAATGGATTATCACTTTTGACCAATAGGTGGCGCAGTTACAAAACTGATGTGATGTGGTCAGAGTGAAGTGACAATGACACATACAAAGTTTGGTGTCAATATGTCAAGCCATTGCAGAGATAAAGCCTGAATAGTGCTTTTAGCATCATGCTTCAAATTTGCTGCTACGCTATACGAAAACGGTTTCGTCTATAGACACGAAATCCATAACTTTTAGTCAGCACACTCTGGAGATGATACGATTCGATTTTGGTGAAAATCGGACAAACGGTCTAGGAGGAGTTCGAAAAAGTAGGTTTTGACTGAAAATCAAGATGGCGGACAGGAAGCTAGGCCAAATAAGGAAACCTTGGTATCTATGTTCTCGGCTTGACCCAAGGAATCTATTAAGACCAGTTGCATTACAATAGGCCAATTTATTCAAAAGTTATTAGCAGTTTTGTAAATTTTGTTACAACTTTTGACCACTAGGTGGCACTGTCTCAAAATATTTTGGGTACCTTCAGGGGATGGTGCTGATGGCATATTTTGAGTTTCGAAATATTAAACTAATGCATTCGTTTAGTATAGCATTTTATTTCACAAAACTGTATTGAAGTCAATGGGGATTTCATGTTTTGTTCTATTATAGCGCCACCAAGAGGCTGAGTTCCACCATTTTTTTTACATTTCCTCAGAGTGAGCCCATACATATGTGTGTCGATTTTGGTGAAGATATCTCAATTCGCTTCAGAGTTATAGACATTTATATGAAAAAACACGTAAAAAATGACTGACACATGACTTTGATTGGATATTACTACCCTTTACTATCAATATTTTCGCATTTGGGCATTGGCGTATAGCTATCGACCTATGTTTCCAAACTTCTGACGGTGGTTTCGTCTCGATCGGACTAGCGGTTTCGAAGATATAGCCAAATGTTTTTTAAGCGCTAAATCACAACGCTACACAAACCGTAAGGCGAAACCTAGCATGTTTGGTATCGTGGGACTTGGCAACGATTCAGGACTCTAATGAGATGAGTCTCGTGAAAATAAGTCGACCACACCCAAAGTTATAAGCATTTGGAAGCATTTGGGGAAAAAAATTCACCACTAGGTGGCACTGTTTCGAAACTTCTCAGGCTCCTTCAGGGCATCGTGCTGATGATCCATTCCGAGTTTTGTAACGATACGTTCACGCGTTCATAAAATACAGCATTTTAGCACATAATTCAAAATGGCCGACAGCCAAAATGGCTGATCTGGGAAAATTGGATATCAGTCGACTCGGCATGTTGCCCTGAATCTAACGAGACTGATTTTATGATTTTTGGACAAACCATTCAGAAGTTATAAGCAAAAACATCCATTTGTCATATCTCTGGACCAGTAGGTGGCGCTGCGCCGAAACGCAGCATGTAGCCTCAGGTCATGCTTGTGATGACATGTACCAAGATTGGTCTGAATCTGATAAAGCGTTGCGGAGATACAGCCTTATGTCTGTTTTCGCAAGCTCTACGTAAAATTTCTTCGTGGGTTTATCGAAAACGGTTAAGAGAATCAACTTGAATTCCATAACTTTTTGTCGGCATGGTCTGGAGATGATCTGGTTCAAATTTCGTGAAAATCGGAGTAACGGCCTAGGAGGAGTTCGAAAAAGTAGGTTTTTCGGAAAATTCAAAATGGCGGAAAAATTTTCATGACGGAAAATGACGTCATAGGGTGCAATCGAATCGGCTTGAGCTAGGGAATCAGAGAAAAAAATAATTTTGTTTCTAGCCCATGTGGTTCAAAAGTTATTAGCATAAACATGAGTGCAACTTTGGACAGTTGGTGGCGCTAGAGGTAATGACTTGGAGACTCCAAATTTGCTATGCTGATAGGTCAGACCCTCCTCTATCATTGTGCCAAATTTCATAACTTTCCCGCAAGCGGTTCTATGGGCTGCCATAGACTCCCAGTCGGAAAAATTAAGAATAATAATAATAAGAACGGGAACAGATACAATAGGTGCCTACGCACCTTCGGTGCTTGGCCCCTAATAAATATAGCTGCAAGCAGCAATTATCGGGGCCAAGCACAATCAGATGACAAGACATGCCAACATGTCTGAAAGTGTCAGACCAACTGCAACAATGAGCAATTAAAGACATTTAAAGAGGATTTTAGGTGAAATTGCTGAAAAATCATATAAACAGTCATTAAAAATATGATTTAATGCATTATCACTTTCGACCAATAGGTGGCGCAGTTACAAAACTGATGTGATGTGGTCAGAGTGAAGTGACAATGACACATACAAAGTTTGGTGTCAATATGTCAAGGCATTGCAGAGATAAAGCCTGAATAGTGCTTTTAGCATTATACCTCAAAATTGCTGCTGCGCTATACGAAAACGGTTTCGTCTATCGACACGAAATCCATAACTTTTAGTCGGCACGGTCTGGAGATGATACGATTCGATTTTGGTGAAAATCGGACAAACGGTCTAGGAGGAGTTCGAAAAAGTACGTTTTGACTGAAAATCAAGATGGCGGACAGGAAGTTAGGCCAAATAAGGTAAACTTGGTATCTATGTTCTCGGCTTGACCCAAGGAATCTAGTAAGACCAGTGGCATTTCAATAGCCAGATTTATTCAAAAGTTATTAGCCTTTTTGGAAATGTTGTTATAACTTTTGACCACTAGGTGGTGCTGTTTCGAAATATTTTGAGTACCTTCAGGGGATGGTGTTGTTGGCACATTCTGAGTTTCGTAATATTACACCAATGCATTTGTTAAGTATAGCATTTTATTTCACAAAACTGCATTGAAGTCAATGGGAATTTCATGTTTTGTTCTATTATAGCGCCACCAAGAGGCTCAGTCACACCATTTTTTTTATGTGTCCTCAGAGTGAGCCCATACATATATGTGTCGATTTTGGTGCAAAAATCTCAATTTGCTTCGGAGTTATAGACATTTATATGAAAAAACACGTAAAAAATGACTGACACATGACTTTGATTGAATATTACTACCCCTAAACATCAATATTTTCGCATTTGGGCATTGGCGTATAGCTATCGACCTATGTTTCCAAACTTCTGACGGTGGTTTCGTCTCGATCGGACAAACGGTTTCGAAGATATAGCCTAATGTTTTTTAAGCGCTAAATCACAACGCTACACAAACCGTAAGGCGAAACCTAGCATGTTTGGTATCGTAGGACTCGGCAACGATTCAGGAGTCTATTGAGATGAGTTTCGTGAAAATAAGTCGATCACACCCAAAGTTATAAGCATTTGAAAAAAAAAAAAGACCACTAGGTGGCGCTGTTTCGTAACTTCTCAGGCTCCTTCAGGACATCGTGCTGATGACCCATGCCAAGTTTCGTAACAATCCGTTCATGCGTTCCTAAAATACAGCATTTTAGCACATAATTCAAAATGGCCGACAGTCAAAATGGCCGATATGGTATAATTGGATATCAGTCGACTCGGCATGTCGCCCTGGATCTAACGAGACCAATTTTATGATTTTTGGACAAACTGTTCAGAAGTTATAAGCAAAAATAGCCATTTTTCATATCTCCGGACCAGTAGGTGGCGCTGCGCCGAAACGCAGCATGTAGCCTCAGGTCATGCTTGTGATGACATGTACCAAGTTTGGTCTGAATACGATAAACCGTTGCGGAGATACAGCCCTACGACTGTTTTTGCAGGCGCTACGTAAAATTTGTTCGAGCGTTTATCGAAAACTGTTCGACGAATCAATTTGAATTCCATAACTTTTGGTCAGCACTGCCTGAAGATGATCTGGTTCAATTTTCGTACAAATCGGACAAACCGTCTAGGACGAGTTCGAAAAAGTAGCTTTTTAGAAAAATTAAAAATGGCGGCCATATTTTAATGACGGAAAATGACGTCATAGGGTGCAATCGAATCGTCATGAGCTCAGGAATCAGAGGAAAAAATAATTTTGTTGATTGGCCTTACGGTTCAAAAGTTATTAGCATAATAAAAGTGAAAGTTTGGACAGGTGGTGGCGCTAGAGGGAGTGACTTAGAAACACCAAAATTGGTGTATTTAATGTTGGGACTGTCCTCTATCAGAATGTCAAACCAAAACAACTTTCCCGCAATCGGTTCTATGGGCTGCCATAGACTCCCAGTCGGAAGAAACGGAAGAATAATAATAAATATAGCTGCAAGCAGCAATTACCGGGGCCAAGCAGAATAAGACGACAAGACATGCCAACATTGCTGAAAGTGTCAGATCAACTGCAACAATTAGCAATTAAAGACATTTAAAGAAGATTTTAGGCGAAATGCCTGAAAAATCATATAAACAGTAATTAAAAATATGATTTAATGGATTATCACTTTCGACCAATAGGTGGCGCAGTTACAAAACTGATGTGATGTGGTCAGAGTGAAGTGACAATGACACATACAAAGTTTGGTGTCAATATGTCAAGGCATTGCAGAGATAAAGCCTGAATAATGCTTTTAAATCACAACGCTACACAAACCGTAAGGCGAAACCTAGCATGTTTGGTATCGTAGGACTCGGCAAGGTTTCAGGAGACTAATTAGATGAGTCTCGTGAAAATAAGTTGACCACACCCAAAGTTATAAGCGTTTGAAAAAAAAAATTCACCACTAGGTGGCACTGTTTCGAAACTTCTCACGCTCCTTCAGGACATTGTGCTGATGACCCATACCAAGTTTCATAACAATCCGTTCATGCGTTCTTAAAATACAGCATTTTAGCACAAAATTCAAAATGGCCGACAGTCAAAATGGCCGATATGGTAAAATTTGTTTGTGCGTTTATCAAAAACGGTTTGACGAATCAACTTGAATTCCATAACTTTTTGTCAGCACTGGCTGAAGATGATCTGGTTCAATTTTCGTGCAAATCGGACAAACCGTCTAGGAAGAGTTCGAAAAAGTATGTTTCGCGAATGATTCAAAATGGCAGCCATATTCTTATTACGGAAAATGAAGTCATAGGATGCAATCGAATCGGCATGAGCTCAGGAATCAGAGGAAAAAATAATTTTGTTGATTGGCCTTACAGTTCAAAAGTTATTAGCAAAATAACAGTGAAATTTTGGACAGGTGGTGGCGCTAGAGGGAATGACTTAGAAACACCAAAATTGGTGTATTTAATGTTGGGACTGTGCTCTATCAGAATGTCAAACCAAAACAACTTTCCCGCAATCGGTTCTATGGGCTGCCATAGACTCCAAGAGCGGAAGAAGAATAATAATAATAATAATAATAAATATAGCTGCAAGCAGCAATTACCGGGGCCAAGCAGAATAAGACGACAAGACATGCCAACATTGCTGAAAGTGTCAGATCAACTGCAACAATTAGCAATTAAAGACATTTAAAGAAGATTTTAGGCGAAATGCCTGAAAAATCATATAAACAGTAATTAAAAATATGATTTAATGGATTATCACTTTCGACCAATAGGTGGCGCAGTTACAAAACTGATGTGATGTGGTCAGAGTGAAGTGACAATGACACATACAAAGTTTGGTGTCAATATGTCAAGGCATTGCAGAGATAAAGCCTGAATAATGCTTTTAGCATCATGCCTCAACTTTGCTGCTGCGCTATACGAAAACGGTTTCGTCAATCGACACGAAATCCATAACTTTCAGTCGGCACAGTCTGGAGATGATATGATTCGATTTTGGTGAAAATCGGACAATCGGTGTAGGAGGAGTTCGAAAAAGTAGGTTTTGAATGAAAATAGCATTTTATTTCACAAAACTCTATTGAAGTCAATGGGAATTTCATGTTTTGTTCTATTATAGCGCCACCAAGAGGCTCAGTCCCACAATTTTTTTTACGTGTCCTCAGAGTGAGCCCATACATATGTGTGTCAGTTTTGGTGAAAATATCTCAATTCGCTTCAGAGTTATAGGCATTTATATGAAAAAACACGTAAAAAATGACTGACACATGACTTTGTTTGGAATTTACTACCCCTAAACATCAATATTTTCGCATTTGGGCATTGGCATACAGCTATCGACCTATGTTTCCAAACTTCTGACGGTGGTTTCGTCTCGATCGGACTAGCGGTTTCGAAGATATAGCCAAATGTTTTTTAAGCGCTAAATCACAACGCTACACAAACCGTAAGGCGAAACCTAGCATGTTTGGTATCATAGGACTCGGCAATGATTCAGGAGTCTAAAAAGATGAGTTTCGTGAAAATAAGTTGACCACACCCAAAGTTATAAGCATTTGAAAAAAAAAATTCACCACTAGGTGGCGCTGTTTCGAAACTTCTCACGCTCCTTCAGGACATCGGGCTGATGACCCATACCAAGTTCCGTAACAATCCGTTCATGTGTTCTTAAAATACAGCATTTTAGCACAAAATTCAAAATGGCCGACAGCCAAAATGGCCGATATGGTAATATTGGATATCAGTGGACTCGGCATGTTACCCTGAATCTAACGAGACCAATTTTATGATTTTTGGACAAACTGTTCAGAAGTTATAAGCAAAAATAGCCATTTTTCATATCTCCGGACCAGTAGGTGGCGCTGCGCCGAAACACAGCATGTAGCCTCAGGTCATGCTTGTGATGACATGTACCAACTTTGGTCTGAATCTGATAAAGCGTTGCGGAGATACGGCTTTACATCTGTTTTCGCAAGCGCTACGTAAAATTTATTCGTGGGTTTATCGAAAACTGTTAAGCGAATCAACTTGAATTCCATAACTTTTTGTCAGCATGGTCTGTAGATGATCTGGTTTAATTTTCGTGCAAATCGGACAAACCGTCTAGGACGAGTTCGAAAAAGTAGCTTTTTAGATAAATTCAAAATGGCGGCCATATTGTTATGACGGAAATGACGTCATAGGGTGCAATCGAATTGGCATGAGCTCAGGAATCAGAGAGAAAAAGAATTTTGTTGATTGGCCTTACGGTTCAAAAGTTATTAGCAAAATAAAAGTGAAACTTTGGACAGGTGGTGGCGCTAGAGGGAATGACTTAGACACACCAAAATTGGTGTATTTAATGTTGGGACTGTCCTCTATCAGAATGTCAAACCAAAACAACTTTCCCGCATTCGGTTCTATGGGCTGCCATAGACTCCCAGTTGGAAGAAGGAAGAATAATAATAATAAGAACGGGAACAGATACAATAGGTGCCTCCGCACCTTCGGTGCTTGGCCCCTAAATATAGCTGCAAGCAGCCATTACCGGGGCCAAGCAGAATAAGACGACAAGACAGGCCGACATGTCTGAAAGTGTCAGACCAACTGCAACAATGAGCAATTAAAGACATTTAAAGAGGATTTTAGGCAAAATGCCTGAAAAATCATATAAACAGTCATTAAAAATATGATTTAATGCATTATCACTTTCGACCAATAGGTGGCGCAGTTACAAAACTGATGTGATGTGGTCAGAGTGAAGTGACAATGACACATACAAAGTTTGGTGTCAATATGTCAAGGCATTGCAGAGATAAAGCCTGAATAGTGCTTTTAGCATTATACCTCAAATTTGCTGCTGCGCTATACGAAAACGGTTTCGTCTATCGACACGAAATCCATAACTTTTAGTCGGCACGGTCTGGAGATGATACGATTCGATTTTGGTGAAAATCGGACAAACGGTCTAGGAGGAGTTCGAAAAAGTAGGTTTTGACTTGAAATCAAGATGGCGGACAGGAAGTTCGGCCAAATAAGGAAAACTCGGTATCTATGTTTTCGGCTTGGTCCAAGGAATCTATTAAGATAAGTGGCATTTCAATAGCCAGATTTATTCAAAAGTTATTAGCCTTTTTGGAAATTTTGTTATAACTTTTGACCATATATGTGTCGATTTTGGTGCAAAAATCTCAATTTGCTTCGGAGTTATAGACATTTATATGAAAAAACACGTAAAAAATGACTGACACATGACTTTGATTGAATATTACTACCCCTAAACATCAATTTTTTCGCATTTGGGCATTGGCGTACAGCTATCGACCTATGTTTCCAAACTTCTGAAGGTGGTTTCGTCTCGATCGGACAAGCGGTTTCAAAGATATAGCCAAATGTTTTTCAAGCGCTAAATCACAACGCTACACAAACCGTAAGGCGAAACCTAACATGTTTGGTATCGTTGGACTCGGCAACGATTCAGGAGTCTGAAGAGATGAGTCCTGTGAAAATAAGTTGACCACACCCAAAGTTATAAGCATTTGGAAGCATTTGGGGAAAAAAATTCACCACTAGATGGCACTGTTTCGAAACTTCTCAGGCTCCTTCAGGACATCGTGCTGATGACCCATACCGAGTTTCGTAACGATACGTTCATGCATTGCTAAAATACAGCATTTTAGCACATAATTCAAAATGGCCGACAGCCAAAATGGCTGATCTGGGAAAATTGGATATCATTCGACTCAGCATGATGCCCTGAATCTAACGAGACCACTTTTATGATTTTTGGACAAACCATTCAGAAGTTATAAGCAAAAACAGCCATTTTTCATATCTCCGGACCAGTAGGTGGCACTGCGCCGAAACGCAGCATGTAGGCTCAGGTCATGCTTGTGATGATATGTGCTTAGTTTGGTCTGAATACGATAAAGCGTTGCGGAGATACAGGCTTGTGTCTGTTTTCGCAAGCGCTACATAAAATTTGTTTGCGCGGTATTCGAGAACGGTTTGACGAATCAACACGAATTGCATAACTTTTTGTCGGCATAGTCTGAAGATGATCTGATTCAATTTTCGTGGAAATTGGAGCAACGGCTTAGGAGTTCGAAAAAGTAGGTTTTTTGAAAAATTCAAAATGGCGGAAAAATTATAATGACGGAAAATGACGTCATAGGGTGCAATCGAATCGTCATGAGCTCAGGAATCAGAGGAAAAAAGAATTTTGTTTCTAGCCCTTGTGGTTCAAAAGTTATTAGCATAAACATGACTGCAACTTTGGACAGGTGGTGGCGCTAGAGGGAATGACTTAGACACACCAAAATTGGTGTATTTAATGTTGGGACTGTCCTCTATCAGAATGTCAAACCATTACAACTTTCCCGCGATCGGTTCTATGGGCTGCCATAGACTCCCAGTCGGAAGAAGGAAGAATAATAATAAATATAGCTGCAAGCAGCAATTACCGGGGCCAAGCAGAATAAGACGACAAGACATTTCGACATGTCTGAAAGTGTCAGACCAACTGCAACAATGAGCAATTAAAGACGTTTAAAGAGGATTTTAGGCAAAATGCCTGAAAAATCATAGACACAATAATTAAAAATATGATTTAATGGATTATCACTTTCGACCAATAGGTGGCGCAGTTAACAAAACTGATGTGATGTGGTCAGAGTGAAGTGACAATGACACGTACAAAGTTTGGTGTCAATATCTCAAGGCATTGCAGAGATAAAGCCTGAATAATGCTTTTAGCATCATGCCTCAACTTTGCTGCTGCGCTATACGAAAACGGTTTCGTCAATTGACACGAAATCCATAACTTTTAGTCGGCACAGTCTGGAGATGATACGATTCGATTTTGGTGAAAATCGGACAAACGGTGTGGGAGGAGTTCGAAAAAGTAGATTTTGAATGAAAATAGCATTTTATCTCACAAAACTGTATTGAAGTCAATGGGAATTTCATGTTTTGTTCTATTATAGCGCCACCAAGAGGCTCAGTCCCACAATTTTTTTTACGTGTCCTCAGAGTGAGCCCATACATATGTGTGTCAGTTTTGGTGAAAATATCTCAATTTGCTTTAGAGTTATAGACATTTATATGAAAAAACACGTAAAAAATGACTGACACATGACTTTGTTTGAATTTTACTACCCCTAAACATCAATATTTTCGCATTTGGGCATTGGCGTTTAGCTATCAACCTATGTTTCCAAACTTCTGACGGAGGTTTCGTCTCGATCGGACAATCGGTTTCGAAGATATAGCCAAATGTTTTTTAAGCGCTAAATCACAACGCTACACAAACCGTAAGGCGAAACCTAGCATGTTTGGTATCGTAGGACTCGGCAAGGTTTCAGGAGACTAATTAGATGAGTCTCGTGAAAATAAGTTGACCACACCCAAAGTTATAAGCGTTTGAAAAAAAAAATTCACCACTAGGTGGCACTGTTTCGAAACTTCTCACGCTCCTTCAGGACATTGTGCTGATGACCCATACCAAGTTTCATAACAATCCGTTCATGCGTTCTTAAAATACAGCATTTTAGCACAAAATTCAAAATGGCCGACAGTCAAAATGGCCGATATGGTAAAATTGGATATCAGTCGACTCGGCATGTTGCTCTGAATCTAACGAGACCAATTTTATGATTTTTGGACAAATTGTTCAGAAGTTATAAGCAAAAATAGCCATTTTTCATATCTCCGGACCAGTAGGTGGCGCTGCGACGAAACGCAGCATGTTGCCTCAGGTCATGCTTGGGATGACATGTACCAAGTTTGGTCTGAATACGATAAACCGTTGTGGAGATACAGCCTTACGACTGTTTTTGCAGGCACTACGTAAAATTTGTTTGTGCGTTTATCAAAAACGGTTTGACGAATCAACTTGAATTCCATAACTTTTTGTCAGCACTGGCTGAAGATGATCTGGTTCAATTTTCGTGCAAATCGGACAAACCGTCTAGGAAGAGTTCGAAAAAGTATGTTTCGCGAATGATTCAAAATGGCAGCCATATTCTTATTACGGAAAATGAAGTCATAGGATGCAATCGAATCGGCATGAGCTCAGGAATCAGAGGAAAAAATAATTTTGTTGATTGGCCTTACAGTTCAAAAGTTATTAGCAAAATAACAGTGAAATTTTGGACAGGTGGTGGCGCTAGAGGGAATGACTTAGAAACACCAAAATTGGTGTATTTAATGTTGGGACTGTGCTCTATCAGAATGTCAAACCAAAACAACTTTCCCGCAATCGGTTCTATGGGCTGCCATAGACTCCAAGAGCGGAAGAAGAATAATAATAATAATAATAATAAATATAGCTGCAAGCAGCAATTATCGGGGCCAAGCGCAAGCAGATGACAGGATATGCCAACATGGCTGAAGGTGTCAGACCAACTGCAACAATGAGCAATTAAATACATTTAAAGAGGATTTTAGGCGAAATGGCTGAAAAATCATATAAAAAGTCATTCAAAATATGATTTAATGGATTATCACTTTTGACCAATAGGTGGCGCAGTTACAAAACTGATGTGATGTGGTCAGAGTGAAGTGACAATGACACATACAAAGTTTGGTGTCAATATGTCAAGCCATTGCAGAGATAAAGCCTGAATAGTGCTTTTAGCATCATGCTTCAAATTTGCTGCTACGCTATACGAAAACGGTTTCGTCTATAGACACGAAATCCATAACTTTTAGTCAGCACACTCTGGAGATGATACGATTCGATTTTGGTGAAAATCGGACAAACGGTCTAGGAGGAGTTCGAAAAAGTAGGTTTTGACTGAAAATCAAGATGGCGGACAGGAAGCTAGGCCAAATAAGGAAACCTTGGTATCTATGTTCTCGGCTTGACCCAAGGAATCTATTAAGACCAGTTGCATTACAATAGGCCAATTTATTCAAAAGTTATTAGCAGTTTTGTAAATTTTGTTACAACTTTTGACCACTAGGTGGCACTGTCTCAAAATATTTTGGGTACCTTCAGGGGATGGTGCTGATGGCATATTTTGAGTTTCGAAATATTAAACTAATGCATTCGTTTAGTATAGCATTTTATTTCACAAAACTGTATTGAAGTCAATGGGGATTTCATGTTTTGTTCTATTATAGCGCCACCAAGAGGCTGAGTTCCACCATTTTTTTTACATTTCCTCAGAGTGAGCCCATACATATGTGTGTCGATTTTGGTGAAGATATCTCAATTCGCTTCAGAGTTATAGACATTTATATGAAAAAACACGTAAAAAATGACTGACACATGACTTTGATTGGATTTTACTACCCTTTACTATCAATATTTTCGCATTTGGGCATTGGCGTATAGCTATCGACCTATGTTTCCAAACTTCTGACGGTGGTTTCGTCTCGATCGGACTAGCGGTTTCGAAGATATAGCCAAATGTTTTTTAAGCGCTAAATCACAACGCTACACAAACCGTAAGGCGAAACCTAGCATGTTTGGTATCGTGGGACTTGGCAACGATTCAGGACTCTAATGAGATGAGTCTCGTGAAAATAAGTCGACCACACCCAAAGTTATAAGCATTTGGAAGCATTTGGGGAAAAAAATTCACCACTAGGTGGCACTGTTTCGAAACTTCTCAGGCTCCTTCAGGGCATCGTGCTGATGATCCATTCCGAGTTTTGTAACGATACGTTCACGCGTTCATAAAATACAGCATTTTAGCACATAATTCAAAATGGCCGACAGCCAAAATGGCTGATCTGGGAAAATTGGATATCAGTCGACTCGGCATGTTGCCCTGAATCTAACGAGACTGATTTTATGATTTTTGGACAAACCATTCAGAAGTTATAAGCAAAAACATCCATTTGTCATATCTCTGGACCAGTAGGTGGCGCTGCGCCGAAACGCAGCATGTAGCCTCAGGTCATGCTTGTGATGACATGTACCAAGATTGGTCTGAATCTGATAAAGCGTTGCGGAGATACAGCCTTATGTCTGTTTTCGCAAGCTCTACGTAAAATTTCTTCGTGGGTTTATCGAAAACGGTTAAGAGAATCAACTTGAATTCCATAACTTTTTGTCGGCATGGTCTGGAGATGATCTGGTTCAAATTTCGTGAAAATCGGAGTAACGGCCTAGGAGGAGTTCGAAAAAGTAGGTTTTTCGGAAAATTCAAAATGGCGGAAAAATTTTCATGACGGAAAATGACGTCATAGGGTGCAATCGAATCGGCTTGAGCTAGGGAATCAGAGAAAAAAATAATTTTGTTTCTAGCCCATGTGGTTCAAAAGTTATTAGCATAAACATGAGTGCAACTTTGGACAGTTGGTGGCGCTAGAGGTAATGACTTGGAGACGCCAAATTTGCTATGCTGATAGGTCAGACCCTCCTCTATCATTGTGCCAAATTTCATAACTTTCCCGCAAGCGGTTCTATGGGCTGCCATAGACTCCCAGTCGGAAAAATGAAGAATAATAATAAATATAGCTGCAAGCAGCAATTACCGGGGCCAAGCAGAATAAGACGACAAGACATGCCAACATTGCTGAAAGTGTCAGATCAACTGCAACAATTAGCAATTAAAGACATTTAAAGAAGATTTTAGGCGAAATGCCTGAAAAATCATATAAACAGTAATTAAAAATATGATTTAATGGATTATCACTTTCGACCAATAGGTGGCGCAGTTACAAAACTGATGTGATGTGGTCAGAGTGAAGTGACAATGACACATACAAAGTTTGGTGTCAATATGTCAAGGCATTGCAGAGATAAAGCCTGAATAATGCTTTTAGCATCATGCCTCAACTTTGCTGCTGCGCTATACGAAAACGGTTTCGTCAATCGACACGAAATCCATAACTTTCAGTCGGCACAGTCTGGAGATGATATGATTCGATTTTGGTGAAAATCGGACAATCGGTGTAGGAGGAGTTCGAAAAAGTAGGTTTTGAATGAAAATAGCATTTTATTTCACAAAACTCTATTGAAGTCAATGGGAATTTCATGTTTTGTTCTATTATAGCGCCACCAAGAGGCTCAGTCCCACAATTTTTTTTACGTGTCCTCAGAGTGAGCCCATACATATGTGTGTCAGTTTTGGTGAAAATATCTCAATTCGCTTCAGAGTTATAGGCATTTATATGAAAAAACACGTAAAAAATGACTGACACATGACTTTGTTTGGAATTTACTACCCCTAAACATCAATATTTTCGCATTTGGGCATTGGCGTATAGCTATCGACCTATGTTTCCAAACTTCTGACGGTGGTTTCGTCTCGATCGGACTAGCGGTTTCGAAGATATAGCCAAATGTTTTTTAACCCTCTGGGGTCTGGGGTGTTTTTGGGGTCCTTGAGATGTTCTGACATGCCCTGACATTTGTGCTTTTTTCAGTTGCTTATAAACATATTAATGGCAAAAAAAAATTACACACTATTTAGCACAAACAGGGCTACCATAATATGTGAGCAACAAGAATGTACATGTCTGCATTTTTGAGAGAATAATGTTTATGCGTGGTTATTGAAAAAACTAAAAACTAAAGTTTCTGAAATAAGGCCACAAAACACATACTAAATATGTGGCAATAAGACTTTTGACTAATGGATTTCATCGCCTAGTGTTTTTTCTTCAAAATGATATGAAAACCATCCTGCCTAATCATCCACAAAAAAACGATACATTGATTTTAGTTTTGTGAAACACTTTTAGTTTGGAAAGCCAATATGCGGATGGGGCGTAAACGCTCCAACAGCATCATGCATATGTAGTAGTTCACACCTGGTGAGACTACGTCCCTGCATACTTAATGAGCCATTCATTCAGGTGACGTGTCACCTATAGCTAACTTAAATATACAAGCTTCATAAAAATGATCATTCTAGGAGAAAATTTCAGATGGCATTTAGAGGCTTTTGCATCTGAACTCTTCATATATACACACACACATATATATATGCATGCACATACATACTTTATAATCTTTTCAAAACTAGTCAACGTCTTTCAAAACTAAAGTATACATTTTATCATACGTATTTCAAAGTAAAGGATTCATTAGTTAGTTGATGACTTTATTTTTGACAAAACACATACAGTATATATTCCTCATCTCAGTATAGCAATAGAGTTTGCTAAAAGCTGTTCATTCAATACAGCAGTATTTGAAAATTAATCATATTTTGTAAAATTACATTTATATTTGCATTTATGTCAAAACCTAGACACTTTTAAACATCAAAAGGACATTTATTAATATGTATTCGTGTCAAAATGACAAATAAACAGATTTTCCTATTCAATTTTGCATGGAAACGCTTCCAAGACGCTTGCATGTCACGTGAAAAATAGGCGTCGGTTCTATTTCTAGAATGCACGCGTTTTCCACGCGGCTCGTGCCGCGCCTGAGACGCGCGTCTCACACAGGCAGTATGCAAACTCTAAACTGTTAACATGGATGGGAGCCGAAATAAAAACGGACACGCCACGCAGCTGAGACGCTTACGCCACGCATCCAGTGTTTCACCGGCCTTATCCAGCGGATGTGGGCGTTTCACAGGTTTGTATGGATCGCCTCACATTTGCGTTTGAATAGCGCGGTCTCCGTAGGCGGAGTCACATTAAAACTTAATTAGCTGAGATGAGAACGACTGACATCTCTCTCTTTACATACTTATTATATAAACTGTGAATATTTGTTTTTTATAAAAATTACTTCATTTGAAAGAAGATAATTCAAGCTTCATGCCTGTGTGACTGTATGCCTGTTTGACTGAGTATTCGCTGAGTTACAGTTCATTTTCGGACGCGTTTCAGAATTGACTTCACTGACGGAGAGTAGGCAGAACTCGCATCATGTTTATTTTTCTTTATTTGGCGAAAAGCACAACACTTTGTTTTTATTATGAGCATACACAAAAAAAATACACACTAAACAGGATCGATTGATGTATAACACAAGCATATAAGATAAAAATTAAGATTTTTTTTTTATTTTTTTTTTGCACTCATACGAAAAAAAACGAGCCTATCGCGCCGGCGCGATAGCCGACCTCAGGGGGTTAAGCGCTAAATCACAACGCTACACAAACCGTAAGGCGAAACCTAGCATGTTTGGTATCATAGGACTCGGCAATGATTCAGGAGTCTAAAAAGATGAGTTTCGTGAAAATAAGTTGACCACACCCAAAGTTATAAGCATTTGAAAAAAAAAATTCACCACTAGGTGGCGCTGTTTCGAAACTTCTCACGCTCCTTCAGGACATCGGGCTGATGACCCATACCAAGTTCCGTAACAATCCGTTCATGTGTTCTTAAAATACAGCATTTTAGCACAAAATTCAAAATGGCCGACAGCCAAAATGGCCGATATGGTAATATTGGATATCAGTGGACTCGGCATGTTACCCTGAATCTAACGAGACCAATTTTATGATTTTTGGACAAACTGTTCAGAAGTTATAAGCAAAAATAGCCATTTTTCATATCTCCGGACCAGTAGGTGGCGCTGCGCCGAAACACAGCATGTAGCCTCAGGTCATGCTTGTGATGACATGTACCAACTTTGGTCTGAATCTGATAAAGCGTTGCGGAGATACGGCTTTACATCTGTTTTCGCAAGCGCTACGTAAAATTTATTCGTGGGTTTATCGAAAACTGTTAAGCGAATCAACTTGAATTCCATAACTTTTTGTCAGCATGGTCTGTAGATGATCTGGTTTAATTTTCGTGCAAATCGGACAAACCGTCTAGGACGAGTTCGAAAAAGTAGCTTTTTAGATAAATTCAAAATGGCGGCCATATTGTTATGACGGAAATGACGTCATAGGGTGCAATCGAATTGGCATGAGCTCAGGAATCAGAGAGAAAAAGAATTTTGTTGATTGGCCTTACGGTTCAAAAGTTATTAGCAAAATAAAAGTGAAACTTTGGACAGGTGGTGGCGCTAGAGGGAATGACTTAGACACACCAAAATTGGTGTATTTAATGTTGGGACTGTCCTCTATCAGAATGTCAAACCAAAACAACTTTCCCGCATTCGGTTCTATGGGCTGCCATAGACTCCCAGTTGGAAGAAGGAAGAATAATAATAATAAGAACGGGAACAGATACAATAGGTGCCTCCGCACCTTCGGTGCTTGGCCCCTAATAAGAACGGGAACAGATACAATAGGTGCCTACGCACCTTCGGTGCTTGGCCCCTAATAAATATAGCTGCAAGCAGCCATTACCGGGGCCAAGCACAATAAGACGACAAGACGTGTCAGACCAACTGCAACAATGAGCAATTAAAGACATTTAAAGAGGATTTTAGGCAAAATGCCTGAAAAATCATAGAAACAGTAATTAAAAATATGATTTAATGGCTTATCACTTTCGACCAATAGGTGGCGCAGTTACAAAACTGATGTGATGTGGTCAGCGTGAAGTGACAATGACACATACAAAGTTTGGTGTCAATATGTCAAGGCATTGCAGAGATAAAGCCTGAATAGTCCTTTTGGCATCATGCCTTAAATTTGCTGCTGCGGTATAAGAAAACGGTTTCGTCAATCGACACGAAATCCATAACTTTTAGTCGGCACGGTCTGGAGATGATACGATTCGATTTTGGTGAAAATCGGACAAACGGTCTAGGAGGAGTTCGAAAAAGTAGGTTTTGACTGAAAATCAAGATGGCGGACAGGAAGTTTGGCCAAATAAGGAAAACTTGGTATCTATGTTCTCGGCGTGAGCCAGGGAATCTATTAAGACCAGTGGCATTTCAATAGCCAGATGTATTCAAAAGTTATTAGCCTTTTTGGAAATTTTGTTATAACTTTTGACCACTAGGTGGCACTGTCTCGAAATATTTTGGGTACCTTCAGGGGATGGTGTTCATGGCACATTCTGAGTTTCGTAATATTAAACCAATGCATTTGTTTAGTATAGCATTTTATTTCACAAAACTGTATTGAAGTCAATGGGAATTTCATGTTTTGTTGTGTTATAGCGCCACCAAGAGGCTCAGTCACACCATTTTTTTTATGTGTCCTCAGAGTGAGCCCATACATATGTGTGTCGATTTTGGTGAAAATATCTCAATTCTCTTCAGAGTTATAGACATTTATATGAAAAAACACGTAAAAAATGACTGACACATGACTTTGATTGGAATTTACTACCCCTAAACAGCAATATTTTCGCATTTGGGCATTGGCGTATAGCTATCGACCTATGTTTCCAAACTTCTGACGGTGGTTTTGTCTCGATCGGACTAGCGGTTTCGAAGATATACCCAAATGTTTTTTAAGCGCTAAATCACAACGCTACACAAACCGTAAGGCGAAACCTAGCATGTTTGGTATCGTGGGACTTGGCAACGATTCAGGAGTCTAATGAGATGAGTCTCGTGAAAATAAGTCGACCACACCCAAAGTTATAAGCATTTGGAAGCATTTGGGGAAAAAAATTCACCACTAGGTGGCACTGTTTCGAAACTTCTCAGGCTCCTTCAGGGCATCGTGCTGATGATCCATTCCGAGTTTTGTAACGATACGTTCACGCGTTCATAAAATACAGCATTTTAGCACATAATTCAAAATGGCCGACAGCCAAAATGGCTGATCTGGGAAAATTGGATATCAGTCGACTCGGCATGTTGCCCTGAATCTAACGAGACTGATTTTATGATTTTTGGACAAACCATTCAGAAGTTATAAGCAAAAACATCCATTTGTCATATCTCCGGACCAGTAGGTGGCACTGCGCCGAAATGCAGCATGTAGCCTCAGGTCATGCTTGTGATGACATGTACCAAGATTGGTCTGAATCTGATAAAGCGTTGCGGAGATACAGCCTTATGTCTGTTTTCGCAAGCGCTACGTAAAATTTCTTCGTGGGTTTATCGAAAACGGTTAAGAGAATCAACTTGAATTCCATAACTTTTTGTCGGCATGGTCTGGAGATGATCTGGTTCAAATTTCGTGAAAATCGGAGTAACGGCCTAGGAGGAGTTCGAAAAAGTAGGTTTTTCGGAAAATTCAAAATGGCGGAAAAATTTTCATGACGGAAAATGACGTCATAGGGTGCAATCGAATCGGCTTGAGCTAAGGAATCAGAGAAAAAAATAATTTTGTTTCTAGCCCATGTGGTTCAAAAGTTATTAGCATAAACATGAGTGCAACTTTGGACAGTTGGTGGCGCTAGAGGTAATGACTTGGAGACTCCAAATTTGCTATGCTGATAGGTCAGACCCTCCTCTATCAGTGTGCCAAATTTCATAACTTTCCCGCAAGCGGTTCTATGGGCTGCCATAGACTCCCAGTCGGAAAAATGAAGAATAATAATAATAAGAACGGGAACAGATACAATAGGTGCCTACGCACCTTCGGTGCTTGGCCCCTAATAAGAACCGGAACAAAAACAATAGGTGCCTCCGCACCTTCGGTGCTTGGCCCCTAATAATAAGAACGCGAACGGATACAATAGGTGCCTCCGCACCTTCGGTGCTTGGCCCCTAAATATAGCTGCAAGCAGCCATTACCGGGGCCAAGCACAATCAGATGACAAGACATGCCAACATTGCTGAAAGTGTCAGACCAACTTCGACAATGAGCAATTAAAGACATTTAAAAAGGATTATAGGCAAAATGCCTGAAAAATCAGAGAAACAGTAAATAAAAATATGATTTAATGGATTATCACTTTTGACCAATAGGTGGCGCAGTTACAAAACTGATGTGATGTGGTCAGAGTGAAGTGACAATGACACACACAAAGTTTGGTGTCAATATGTCAAGGAATTGCAGAGATAAAGCCTGAATAGTGCTATTAGCATCATGCCTCAACTTTGCTGCTGCGCTATACGAAAACGGTTTTGTCAATCGACACGAAATCCATAACTTTTAGTCGGCACGGTCTGGAGATGATACGATTCGATTTTGGTGAAAATCGGACAAACGGTCTAGGAGGAGTTCGAAAAAGTAGGTTTTGAATGAAAATCAAGATGGCGGACAGGAAGTTAGGCCAAATAAGGTAAACTTGGTATCTATGTTCTCAGCTTGACCCAAGGAATCTACTAAGATGAGTTGCATTACAATAGGCCAATTTATTCAAAAGTTATTAGCAATTTTGGAAATTTTGTTATAACTTTTGACCACTAGGTGGCGCTGTTTCTAAATATGTTGGGTACCTTCAGGGGATGGTGCAGATGGCACATTCTGAGTTTTGTAATATTACACCAATGCATTTGTTTAGTATAGCATTTTATTTCACAAAACTGTATTGAAGTCAATGGGAATTTCATGTTTTGTTCTATTATAGCGCCACCAAGAGGCTCAGTCCAACCATTTTTTTTATGTGTCCTCAGAGTGAGCCCATACATATGTGTGTCGATTTTGGTGAAAATATCTCAATTATCTTCGGAGTTATAGACATTTATATGAAAAAACACGTAAAAAATGACTGACACATGACTTTAATTGGAATTTACTACCTCTAGACATCAATATTTTCGCATTTGGGCTTTGACGTGTCGTTAACAAGCTATGATTCCAAACTTCTGACGGTGGTTTCGTCTCGATCGGACAAACGGTTTCGAAGATATCGCCTAATGTTTTTTAAGTGCTAAATCACAACGCTACACAAACCGTAAGGCGAAACCTAGCATGTTTGGTATTGTTGGACTCGGCAAGGATTCAGGAGTCTAAAGACATGAGTCTCCTGAAAATAAGTCAACCACACCCAAAGTTATAAGCATTTGAAAAAAAAAATTCACCACTAGGTGGCGCTGTTTCGAAACTTCTCACGCTCCTTCAGGGCATCGTGCTGATGAGCCATACCATGTTTCGTAACAATCCATTCATGCGTTCTTAAAATACAGCATTTTAGCACAAAATTCAAAATGCCCGACAGCCAAATTGGCCGATATGGTAAAATTGGATATCAGTCGACTCAGCATGTTGGCCTGAATCTAACGAGACCAATTTGATGATTTTTGGGCAAACTATTCAGAAGTTATAAGCAAAAATAGCCATTTTTCATATCTCCGGACCAGTAGGTGGCGCTGCGCCGAAACGCAGCATGTCGCCTCAGGTCATGCTTGTGATGACATGTGCCAAGTTTGGTCTGAATCCAATAAAGCGTTGCGGAGATACAGCCTTACGTCTGTTTTCGCAAGCGCTACGTAAAATTTGTTTGTGGGTTTTTTAGAAAATTGCTAAGCGAATCAACTTGAATTCCATAACTTTTTGTCGGCATGGTCTGTAGATGATCTGGTTCAATTTTCGTGAAAATCGGAGCAACGGCCTAGGAGGAGTTCGAAAAAGTAGATTTTTTGAAAAATTCAAAATGGCGGACAAATTTCCATGACGGAAAATGACGTCATAGGGTGCAATCGAATCGTCTTGAGCTAGGGAATCAGAAGAAGTGGGAATTTTGTTTCTAGCCCTTGTGGTTCAAAAGTTATTAGCATAAACATGAGTGCAAATTTGGACAGCTGGTGGCGCTAGAGGCAATGAGTTGGAGACTCCAAATTTGCTATGGTGACTGTTCAGTCTGTCCTCTATCAGTGTGCCAAATTTCAAAACTTTCCCGCAAGCGGTTCTATGGGCTGCCATAGACTCCCAGAGCGGAAGAAGAAGAAGAATTATTTTTGGTACGCCAACAGATACAATAGGTGCCTACGCACATTCTGTGCTTGGCCCCTAATAATAAGGGAACCTTTTTGCCATTTATAGCGCCACCTATGGTCCGATCTGCATGAAACTCGGCACGCTTGTTCACCATGTCATGACACATATGCTCAGCGATTTTCGTGATGTTCTGAGTTTTCATTTGGGATTTATAGGCTTTTTAGTGTATTTTGCCACGCCCCTTTTCTAAATGACCCTGTTACAGCCACCCAAATGCAAAAGTTCAACTTTTTTTTCGATAATTATTGATCTAGAGAGTCCAGGGAATTGTCCTAGACTGGTTTGGTTCCAATCGGGCGAAAAACCAGGGACTAGTTCGCAAAAGTAGGTTTTGGACAAAATTCGACATAGCAGAAAATTCCCCCTGCCTAAATCAAAATCGGAGATAGCCATTTTGTCCGCCTTGAGCCAAGGATTCCAACGATATAAGACACTTGATCCTGGGACAAACGGTCTAAGAGTTATGAGCAATTTTGAACTTTTGGTTGCTGTAGCGCCACCTATGGGCCATTCGGGGTCATACTCTGATAGGTTGTCCCCAAATTGAGGCCTACCATCTGGCCAGGTTTCACGTCTCTAGGCCTTACGGTTTGGCCTGCACGATGCGTTTTACGAATCCTTACAATTACAATAGGGTTTCAGCATTTCATGCTTGAACCCCTAACAAGAATGAAGGCTTTTTGCCAGTTATAGCGCCACCTATGGTCCGATCTCCATGAAACTCTGCATGCTTCCTCACCATGTTCTGACACATATGCTCATCAATTTTGGTGAAGTTCTGAGTTTTCATTTGGGATTTATAGGCTTTTTAGTGTATTTTGCCACGCCCCTTTTCTAAATGACCCTGTTACAGCCACCCAAATGCAAAAGTTCAACTTTTTTTCGATAATTATTGATCTAGAGAGTCCAGAGAAATGTCCTAGACTGGTTTGGTTCCGATCTGGCGAAAAACCTAGGACTAGTTCGCAAAAGTAGGTTTCGGACAAAATTCGACATAGCAGAAATTTTGTCTGGCCTAAATTGAAATTGGAGATAGCCATTTTGTCCGCCTTGAACCAGGGATCACAGTGGTGTAAGACACTTGAGTCTAGGACAAATGCTCTGGGAGTTATGGGCGATTTAGTACTTTTGCACTAAATCTGTAGCTGTAGCACAACGTAAAATTTGTTTGCGCGGTATTCGAGAACGGTTTGACGAATCCACACGAATTCCATAACTTTTTGTCGGTACAGTGTGGAGATGATACGATTCGATTTTGGTGAAAATCGTACAAACGGTCTAGGAGGAGTTCGAAAAAGTAGGTTTTGACTGAAAATCAAGACGGCGGACAGGAAGTTCGGCCAAATATGGCAAACTTGGTATCTATGTTCTCAGCGTGACCCAGGGAATCTATTAAGACCAGTGGCATTTCAATAGGCAGATTTTTTCAAAGGTTATTAGCCTTTTTGGAAATGTTGTTATAACTTTTGACCACAAGGTGGCGCTGTTTCGAAACTTCTCACGCTCCTTCAGGGCATCGTGCTGATGAGCCATACCATGTTTCGTAACAATCCATTCATGCGTTCTTAAAATACAGCATTTTAGCACAAAATTCAAAATGCCCGACAGCCAAATTGGCCGATATGGTAAAATTGGATATCAGTCGACTCAGCATGTTGGCCTGAATCTAACGAGACCAATTTGATGATTTTTGGGCAAACTATTCAGAAGTTATAAGCAAAAATAGCCATTTTTCATATCTCCGGACCAGTAGGTGGCGCTGCCGCCCGAAACGCAGCATGTCGCCTCAGGTCATGCTTGTGATGACATGTGCCAAGTTTGGTCTGAATCCAATAAAGCGTTGCGGAGATACAGCCTTACGTCTGTTTTCGCAAGCGCTACGTAAAATTTGTTTGTGGGTTTTTTAGAAAATTGCTAAGCGAATCAACTTGAATTCCATAACTTTTTGTCGGCATGGTCTGTAGATGATCTGGTTCAATTTTCGTGAAAATCGGAGCAACGGCCTAGGAGGAGTTCGAAAAAGTAGATTTTTTGAAAAATTCAAAATGGCGGACAAATTTCCATGACGGAAAATGACGTCATAGGGTGCAATCGAATCGTCTTGAGCTAGGGAATCAGAAGAAGTGGGAATTTTGTTTCTAGCCCTTGTGGTTCAAAAGTTATTAGCATAAACATGAGTGCAAATTTGGACAGCTGGTGGCGCTAGAGGCAATGAGTTGGAGACTCCAAATTTGCTATGGTGACTGTTCAGTCTGTCCTCTATCAGTGTGCCAAATTTCAAAACTTTCCCGCAAGCGGTTCTATGGGCTGCCATAGACTCCCAGAGCGGAAGAAGAAGAAGAATTATTTTTGGTACGCCAACAGATACAATAGGTGCCTACGCACATTCTGTGCTTGGCCCCTAATAATAAATATAGCTGCAAGCAGCAATTACCGGGGCCAAGCAGAATAAGACGACAAGACATGCCGACATGTCTGAAAGTGTCAGACCAACTGCAACAATGAGCAATTAAAGACATTTAAAGAGGATTTTAGACGAAATGGCTGAAAAATCATAGAAACAATAATTAAAAATATGATTTAATGGATTATCACTTTTGACAAATAGGTGGCACAGTTACAAAACTGATGTGATGTGGTCAGAGTGAGGAGACAATGACATACAAAGTTTGGTGTCAATATGTCAAGGCATTGCAGAGATAAAGCCTGAATAGTGCTATTAGCATCATGCCTCAAATTTGCTGCTGCGCTATACAAAAACGGTTTCGTCAATTGACACGAAATCCATAACTTTTAGTCGGCACAGTCTGGAGATGATACGATTCGATTTTGGTGAAAATCGGACAAACGGTGTGGGAGGAGTTCGAAAAAGTAGATTTTGAATGAAAATAGCATTTTATCTCACAAAACTGTATTGAAGTCAATGGGAATTTCATGTTTTGTTCTATTATAGCGCCACCAAGAGGCTCAGTCCCACCATTTTTTTTATGTGTCCTCAGAGTGAGCCCATACATATGTGTGTCAGTTTTGGTGAAAATATCTCAATTTGCTTTAGAGTTATAGACATTTATATGAAAAAACACGTAAAAAATTACTGACACATGACTTTGTTTGAATTTTACTACCCCTAAACATCAATATTTTTGCATTTGGGCATTGGCGTATAGCTATCGACCTATGTTTCCAAACTTCTGACGGAGGTTTCGTCTCGATCGGACAATCGGTTTCGAAGATATAGCCAAATGTTTTTTAAGCGCTAAATCACAACGCTACACAAACCGTAAGGCGAAACCTAGCATGTTTGGTATCGTAGGACTCGGCAAGGTTTCAGGAGTCTAATTAGATGAGTCTCGTGAAAATAAGTCGACCACACCCAAAGTTATAAGCATTTGAAAAAAAAAATTCACCACTAGGTGGCGCTGTTTCGAAACTTCTCACGCTCCTTCAGAACATCATGCTGATGACCCATACCAAGTTTCGTAACAATCCGTTCATGCGTTCTTAAAATACAGCATTTTAGCACAAAATTCAAAATGGCCGACAGTCAAAATGGCCGATATGGTAAAATTGGATATCAGTCGACTCAGCATGTTGCCCTGAATCTAACGAGACCAATTTTATGATTTTTGGACAAACTGTTCAGAAGTTATAAGCAAAAATAGCCATTTTTCATATCTCCGGACCAGTAGGTGGCGCTGCGCCGAAACGCAGCATGTAGCCTCAGGTCATGCTTGTGATTAAATGTACCAAGTTTGGTCTGAATACGATAAACCGTTGCGGAGATACAGCCTTACGACTGTTTTTGCAGGCGCTACTTAAAATTTGTTTGAGCGTTTATCGAAAATGGTTTGACGAATCAATTTGAATTCCATAACTTTTGGTCAGCACTGCCTGAAGATGATCTGGTTCAATTTTCGTGCAAATCGGACAAACCGTCTAGGACAAGTTCGAAAAAGTAGCTTTTTAGATAAATTCAAAATGGCGGCCATATTTTAATGACGGAAAATGACGTCATAGGGTGCAATCGAATCGGCATGAGCTCAGGAATCATAGGGAAAAAGAATTTCGCTGATTGGCCTTACGGTTCAAAAGTTATTAACAAAATAAAAGTGAAACTTTGGACAGGTGGTGGCGCTAGAGGGAATGACTTAGAAACACCAAAATTGGTGTATTTAATGTTGGGACTGTCCTCTATCAGAATGTCAAACCAAAACAACTTTCCCGCAATCGGTTCTATGGACTGCCATAGACTCCCAGTCGGAAGAAACGGAAGAATAATAATAATAATAGGAACGGGAACAGATACAATAGGTGCCTACGCACCTTCGGTGCTTGGCCCCTAATAAGAACGGGAACAGATACAATAGGTGCCTCCGCACCTTCGGTGCTTGGCCCCTAAATATAGCTGCAAGCAGCAATTACCGGGGCCAAGCAGAATAAGACGACAAGACATGCCAACATGTCTGAAAGTGTCAGACCAACTGCAACAATGAGCAATTAAAGACATTTAAAGAGGATTTTAGACGAAATGGCTGAAAAATCATGGAAACAGTAATTAAAAATATGATTTAATTGATTATCACTTTTGACAAATAGGTGGCACAGTTACAAAACTGATGTGATGTGGTCAGAGTGAGGAGACAATGACACATACAAAGTTTGGTGTCAATATGTCAAGGCATTGCAGAGATAAAGCCTGAATAGTGCTTTTATCATCATGCCTCAAATTTGCTGCTGCGCTATACGAAAACGGTTTCGTCAATCGACACGAAATCCATAACTTTTAGTCGGCACAGTCTGGAGATGATACGATTCGATTTTGGTGAAAATCGGACAAACGGTGTGGGAGGAGTTCGAAAAAGTAGGTTTTGAATGAAAATAGCATTTTATTTCACAAAACTGTATTGAAGTCAATGGGAATTTCATGTTTTGTTCTATTATAGCGCCACCAAGAGGCTCAGTCACACCATTTTTTTTATGTGTCCTCAGAGTGAGCCCATACATATATGTGTCGATTTTGGTGCAAAAATCTCAATTTGCTTCGGAGTTATAGACATTTATATGAAAAAATACGTAAAAAATGACTGACACATGACTTTGATTGAATATTACTACCCCTAAACATCAATATTTTCGCATTTGGGCATTGGCGTATAGCTATCGACCTATGTTTCCAAACTTCTGACGGTGGTTTCATCTCGATCGGACAAGCGGTTTCGAAGATATAGCCTAATGTTTTTTAAGCGCTAAATCACAACGCTACACAAACCGTAAGGCGAAACCTAGCATGTTTGGTATCGTAGGACTCGGCAAGGTTTCAGGAGTCTAATTAGATGAGTCTCGTGAAAATAAGTCTATCAAACCCAAAGTTATAAGCGTTTGAAAAAAAAAATTCACCACTAGGTGGCGCTGTTTCGAAACTTCTCACGCTCCTTCAGGACATCGTGCTGATGACCCATGCCAAGTTTTGTAACAATCCGTTCATGCGTTCCTAAAATACAGCATTTTAGCACATAATTCAAAATGGCCGACAGTCAAAATGGCCGATATGGTAAAATTGGATATCAGTCGACTCGGCATGTCGCCCTGAATCTAACGAGACCAATTTTATGATTTTTGGACAAACAGTTCAGAAGTTATAAGCAAAAATAGCCATTTTTCATATCTCCGGACCAGTAGGTGGCGATGTGACGAAACGCAGCATGTTGCCTCAGGTCATGCTTGGGATGACATGTACCAAGTTTGGTCTGAATACGATAAACCGTTGCGGAGATACAGCCTTATGACTGTTTTTGCAAGCACTACGTAAAATTTGTTCGAGCGTTTATCGAAAACGGTTTGACAAATCAATTTGAATTCCATAACTTTTGGTCACCACTGCCTGAAGATGATCTGGTTCAATTTTCGTGCAAATCGGACAAACCGCCTAGGACAAGTTCGAAAAAGTAGCTTTTTAGATAAATTCAAAATGGCGGCCATATTTTAATGACGGAAAATGACGTCATAGGGTGCAATCGAATCGGCATGAGCTCAGGAATCATAGGGAAAAAGAATTTCGCTGATTGGCCTTACGGTTCAAAAGTTATTAACAAAATAAAAGTGAAAATTTGGACAGGTGGTGGCGCTAGAGGGAATGACTTAGAAACACCAAAATTGGTGTATTTAATGTTGGGACTGTCCTCTATCAGAATGTCAAACCAAAAAAACTTTCCTGCAATCGGTTCTATGGGCTGCCATAGACTCCCAGTCGGAAGAAACGGAAGAATAATAATAATAATAGGAACGGGAACAGATACAATAGGTGCCTACGCACCTTCGGTGCTTGGCCCCTAATAATAATAATAAGAACGGGAACGAAAACAATAGGTGCCTACGCACCTTCGGTGCTTGGCCCCTAATAAGAACGGGAACAGATACAATAGGTGCCTCCGCACCTTTGGTGCTTGGCCCCTAATAATAAGAAGAACGCGAACGGATACAATAGGTGCCTCCGCACCTTCGGTGCTTGGCCCCTAAATATAGCTGCAAGCAGCAATTACCGGGGCCAAGCAGAATAAGACGACAAGACGTGTCAGACCAACTGCAACAATGAGCAATTAAAGCTGCAAGCAGCATTTATCGGGGTTCAAGCAGTTAAGGCCTTTAACCCTTAAAGACCGATACGGCCGCCCGCGGCATAATATCGTTCTAAAATGTTTAATAACTTTTGAGTCGCTAATCCAATCTGTATGCTTTAAAATGCACCGTAAAGATGAGATTCACAGCTTTCCCGTGTTATCACGGTTGTCTTTATTGGTCATTCATAGGCTGCGTAGTGCCGGTGATCGCGTCATCAAAATCTGCAGCAGTGATTCGTCAAGGAAACACATGTGGTTTCTTTCTCTGAGCCAAACAGGAACGATTGTTGATGCTTAGTCCCACCCCCATGCCCAGATTCGTCCAAACGGTCATCAACTCAACCAACAAACATAGTGATTGGTGATTTTAACAACCAATCACGTTTCTTTATACATTTTTAACAAACGCAATGCATTGAAAACTACGCATGAAAACTAACGGATGCAAAGTTTTTGACCATAGCGCAAAACACGAAAGAGCGCAAAACATGAAAGAGCATAAAACACGAAAGAGCATGAGTATGTAAAAAAAAAACAGCAGTACAAATCGGAGGATGTGTTAGAATTGATTTTTTTAAACGAGTCGTTAGACCTGGTGGAACCTTCCGATTCAGAAGATTGTTTGAATCATTTGCACTGTTTATTTATCTATTTGTATTTAGTTTGTGAAGATTATTTGCACTATTTGTTCATTAGCATTCAGTATATTACCCTCAATGAACCATTTCTTCATTTGCACTGTTTATTTATTTTTGTATTTAGTTTGTGAAGATTATTTGAACCATTTGTTCATTTACACTCTGTATATTGTATTGTTAGTATTTATATTGCACAGTTGTCACTACTTGTTATATTGTTTGCATTTGTTGTTCATGTTCAAATTATAATATAATTTTCTGAAGAAAAATGTTTGCTTCAGTGTTCTGTTGTAATATAACAACTTTTCTATTTACTTTACCTCCTGAACTTATTTGGACACATCTACATTGTCAGTAAATGTAATACACCTGTTTTTACTCAAAAACGCCTAGAATAATATTATAATAAATGGCTATAACTTGCTGAGGGATTGTTACATGTAGACAAAATTTCATCTGGAAGTCTAAAACAACCAAGTCTAACTTTCTAAAAGAAAAAAACAAAACTTCAGGAAGTTCTGTTTGAGTTCACACTGAAAACACCACATTTTTTGCTGCCGTTTTTCTTAAAATCCTGTTAATTTCATAAATTCTCTGACAAAAGAAATGTAAAACTGGGACTTTAAATGAGCTAGCTGGAAACTTTAGGTTCTCCTGTTTAAAATGATATATGGCACTTGATGCTTGCTGCAAGAATGGGTTAGAAAAACAAAGAAAAGTACAGGTGAGTCAGGCGCCCCAAAAATGTTCTAGGTCTTTAAGGGTTAAGGCCTTTAAGCACACAAGCATCAAAAGACATTAAGTTTTATTTAGCAAGCATTTAACAACTGCCATCATAGATGAAAAAGTCAATTAACAGCCAATACAGGCAGTTTACCATAGGAAATATATGGTTTTAAAGTGTTTTTACAGTTATAGCACCTTTTGCCTAGTCTTCTTAAAGTCTTGCCTGATCTCCACCACTGTTATTAGTAGTACTCAAAGTGTGCCCATATATATGTGTCAGATTTGTTGTAAATATTTAATTTTGATAAGGAGTTTAGACAATTATATCCAGTGGCGTAACGAGCCAACACCGGGCCCTTAAGTAGGATTATCAAGGCGGGCCCCTTGATGACGCAATTGATGACATTGATGACGCAATGTCCGCGAGTAGGCTACTATGAATAGGGCAGGATATGATCATACACAGCATATAAGAGATGAGATGACTAACAAAATCAGGAGTAGCCTACGCTCACCAAAAACAAAACAAAAAAACAATGGGGACAGCGCACTATAAAACATTGTTAGGCTTAAGTCCAAATACATGAAAAAGATGCTCTCTTACATTATAGCGGGATTTTCCGGGCTTTCCTATGTGCAACTAGCCTGGGTTTCCCCATGCTGCCTTGAGCGCAGCGCGATTTTATTCACGCTGCTAGGCAGCCTGGATACCATGGACCAGATTTTCGCCTCAGCTAGGGAACCAATCACAGAACGGGGAGGGAGCAGCAAGACGATGACGACATAACCGCACGCGCGATCTGCTTGCAGTCGTCGAGATGGATGCTGTGGAGTTGAAGAAAATAATAGCTAGTGGAGATTGTAAAGTTGTCGACAATACGTCATCAAAAATCAAGTCCAGTGTGTGGGAGAAATTTGGAGTTATATGAAGAAAATATTGTGAAAGGCTTTGCTGCAAACATTTTCGTGTTGGATAGCCGCAAATGTGGAACTTCATCCCTGAGGAAGCACGCAGAAACTGTGGTAACAAAGCAGTTCAATCGAACGGTATTTTTCATATTTAACACTGTTAAGTATGTGTGGTGTGCAGGGCGTGTTTGAGCCCAAAATGGTCAGATGTAGGCTAGACGAAATTGCGTGGCATATAGTGTTGTAGCCGCGTCTGTTCGATTGGTAAAATGTTATAAGGCTACTCAGTTTTGTGGTAACGTTAGCCATGTTCTTCATGTATCGGCCTTTTGACAGCTTCGGCTGAAGTTGTCCTTGTGTTAATTGCCGTGTAATAACTTCTGTATGACCTGGCAATAAACATTTTTGTAAGTGTGTCTATAATGTGATAGTCTAAACTGATTTTATTTCGGGTGCGGGTCGGGTGTCGGTTCTATTTTAAGCGGGTCGGGTGCAAATTTTAATTAGAGCTGCTGTTGGGAAATGGGTCGGGTGCTGTTTTAAGCACTGCGGTTACGGGCGGGTGCGGATTTACAAAATCGGACCCGTGCAGGACTCTGGTGTACACATAAATCTCTGACCCATCGTCGTCTTCTTCGTTGAATATCTGTCGCTCTACATACATCATCTGGTATAATTGAAACGATTGGCTATGAGCTACGTACAGGCGCATTTGATAAACATTTGTAGCGCCCAATAAACGGCTCTGGGCATTCGTAAACCACGCCTCAAATACGAGAAAATGAACATGTGGTTCCCAGACCACGTCTCAAAGAGAAAGAGGTCTGACGTTAGCCAGGCTAATGTGCAACTGCAAAGTTGTCGATTAGATCAGGATTGTGCGCACAGGCATTCTCAATTGACCCTTCGCAGGGAGTTTGATTGACAGGCGATCTGACTAATCATAATCCGCCATTTTGTCCAACAAAGCAGTCAGGAGAGTTAGTAGATTAACATAGGAGGATTTAAATTTGAAAAACAAAGTGTACTGACGTCTTAGCACTTTAAAACAACATTCCTTTTATGTTCATTCATGTTTATTTTAATGCTATAAATTAACTAGAAGGAAGAGATGATCGGTTCACAAGCAGCTTTAACTGAGCCTCGAGTCTACAGTGATCTGTCAGACACATTAAAGAGTCACAAAACGGTATTTATTGTTTAAATGTCTCTAAAAAATGACTACATTTGAAAGGTGAGACTTGTTTCATATCAAAAGTACTTGTCTGTCAGCGCACAGTCTTTTTTCTGATCCGCAATGTATTTTTCACTGCGTGAGAACTTGGTGTGGTGTAAGAGTGGCGTTGCTTGTCAGACATAGCAACAGTAACTAAAGTGGGCGGGTCTTTGCGACCGGTCATTGACAGTATGGACGGGGATTCGCCAGTCCCAATTCAAAACAAATTTCATCACAATCCATCATTGTTCGTTTCAAACATGTGAGAGCATCAAAATGATCCATGGGTGAAATTGATTGGATTTAATTAATTTTTTTGTCAGTTCCTATCATAATTTTAACATTTTGGCGTTATTGTTTAGCTATTTACCTATGTTTTCAAATTTCCTTTGTTTTTTTGTTGTTGTCTAGATCAGACTAACGGCTTTGAAGATAACCACAATTTTTTTAAAGCTCTAAATGACACTTACAAAAACCATAAGGCGAAACCTGGCATGTTTGGTATTGTTGGACTCGGCAAGGATTCTTAGGAGGTCACTCCTGTGAAAAAAACACGGGCTTCCTTGAAACTTCTAAGGCTCCTTCAAGGCTTTGTGCCAATGACGTATACGTATACGAGTTTTTTGAGATACACCAATGTTCTCATAGACTATCATGGCACCTTGGACAAAGACACTGTGTGCCTTTTTTCACTGTTATAGCACCACCAAGTGGCCAATTGTCATGATTTTTTTCATGTCAACTCAGATTGAGCTTATGAACATGTGTCCCAAGTTTAGTGAAAATATCTCATTCCGTTCACAAGTTATAACCATTTTACAGCGCCACCAAGTGGCCAATTGTCATGTTTTTTTTTCACGTGACCTCAGAATGAGCTCATGAACATGTGTCCCAAGTTTTGCGAAAATATCTCTTTCCGTTCACAAGTTATAACCGTTTAATAGTGCCACCTAGTGGCCAATTGTTACGATTTTTTTCAAGTGATCTCAGATTGAGCTCAGGAAGACGTGTCCCAAGTTTAGCAAAAAAATCTCTTTCCGTTCACAATTTATAACCGTTTTAGTAAAAGTGGCCCTGGTGCCATCAAAGATTTTGGTTCCCCTTATCAACCGTTAATTGAAATTTTGAATTTTTTGGATGATTATTGATTGTCAGACTCCAGAGAATATTCTTGCAGTGGTTTGGTTCCGATCGGGCGAAAAACCAAGGAGAAGTTCGCAAAAATAGGTTTTTCAAAAAAATGCAATTTACTCGAAATTGGCGCCGAAGGGCGAGCAAATCGGGGAGAGCCATTTTGTCCGCCTTGAGCCAAGGATTCCAACGATATAAGACACTTGATCCTGGGACAAACGGTCTAAGAGTTATGAGCAATTTTGAACTTTTGGTTGCTGTAGCGCCACCTATGGGCCATTCGGGGTCATACTCTGATAGGTTGTCCCCAAATTGAGGCCTACCATCTGGCCAGGTTTCACGTCTCTAGGCCTTACGGTTTGGCCTGCACGATGCGTTTTACGAATCCTTACAATTACAATAGGGTTTCAGCATTTCATGCTTGAACCCCTAACAAGAATGAAGGCTTTTTGCCAGTTATAGCGCCACCTATGGTCCGATCTCCATGAAACTCTGCATGCTTCCTCACCATGTTCTGACACATATGCTCATCAATTTTGGTGAAGTTCTGAGTTTTCATTTGGGATTTATAGGCTTTTTAGTGTATTTTGCCACGCCCCTTTTCTAAATGACCCTGTTACAGCCACCCAAATGCAAAAGTTCAACTTTTTTTCGATAATTATTGATCTAGAGAGTCCAGAGAAATGTCCTAGACTGGTTTGGTTCCGATCTGGCGAAAAACCTAGGACTAGTTCGCAAAAGTAGGTTTCGGACAAAATTCGACATAGCAGAAATTTTTTCTGGCCTAAATTGAAATTGGAGATAGCCATTTTGTCCGCCTTGAACCAGGGATCACAGTGGTGTAAGACACTTGAGTCTAGGACAAATGCTCTGGGAGTTATGGTCGATTTAGTACTTTTGCACTAAATCTGTAGCTGTAGCACAACGTAAAATTTGTTTGCGCGGTATTCGAGAACGGTTTGACGAATCCACACGAATTCCATAACTTTTTGTCGGTACAGTGTGGAGATGATACGATTCGATTTTGGTGAAAATCGTACAAACGGTCTAGGAGGAGTTCGAAAAAGTAGGTTTTGACTGAAAATCAAGATGGCGGACAGGAAGTTCGGCCAAATATGGCAAACTTGGTATCTATGTTCTCAGCGTGACCCAGGGAATCTATTAAGACCAGTGGCATTTCAATAGGCAGATTTATTCAAAGGTTATTAGCCTTTTTGGAAATGTTGTTATAACTTTTGACCACAAGGTGGCGCTGTTTCGAAACTTCTCACGCTCCTTCAGGGCATCGTGCTGATGAGCCATACCATGTTTCGTAACAATCCATTCATGCGTTCTTAAAATACAGCATTTTAGCACAAAATTCAAAATGCCCGACAGCCAAATTGGCCGATATGGTAAAATTGGATATCAGTCGACTCAGCATGTTGGCCTGAATCTAACGAGACCAATTTGATGATTTTTGGGCAAACTATTCAGAAGTTATAAGCAAAAATAGCCATTTTTCATATCTCCGGACCAGTAGGTGGCGCTGCGCCGAAACGCAGCATGTAGCCTCAGGTCATGCTTGTGATGACATGTGCCAAGTTTGGTCTGAATCCAATAAAGCGTTGCGGAGATACAGCCTTACGTCTGTTTTCGCAAGCGCTACGTAAAATTTGTTTGTGGGTTTTTTCGAAAATTGCTAAGCGAATCAACTTGAATTCCATAACTTTTTGTCGGCATGGTCTGTAGATGATCTGGTTCAATTTTCGTGAAAATCGGAGCAACGGCCTAGGAGGAGTTCGAAAAAGTAGATTTTTTGAAAAATTCAAAATGGCGGACAAATTTCCATGACGGAAAATGACGTCATAGGGTGCAATCGAATCGTCTTGAGCTAGGGAATCAGAAGAAGTGGGAATTTTGTTTCTAGCCCTTGTGGTTCAAAAGTTATTAGCATAAACATGAGTGCAAATTTGGACAGCTGGTGGCGCTAGAGGCAATGAGTTGGAGACTCCAAATTTGCTATGGTGACTGTTCAGTCTGTCCTCTATCAGTGTGCCAAATTTCAAAACTTTCCCGCAAGCGGTTCTATGGGCTGCCATAGACTCCCAGAGCGGAAGAAGAAGAAGAATTATTTTTGGTATGCCAACAGATACAATAGGTGCCTACGCACATTCTGTGCTTGGCCCCTAATAATAAGGGAACCTTTTTGCCATTTATAGCGCCACCTATGGTCCGATCTGCATGAAACTCGGCACGCTTGTTCACCATGTCATGACACATATGCTCAGCGATTTTCGTGATGTTCTGAGTTTTCATTTGGGATTTATAGGCTTTTTAGTGTATTTTGCCACGCCCCTTTTCTAAATGACCCTGTTACAGCCACCCAAATGCAAAAGTTCAACTTTTTTTTCGATAATTATTGATCTAGAGAGTCCAGGGAATTGTCCTAGACTGGTTTGGTTCCAATCGGGCGAAAAACCAGGGACTAGTTCGCAAAAGTAGGTTTTGGACAAAATTCGACATAGCAGAAAATTCCCCCTGCCTAAATCAAAATCGGAGATAGCCATTTTGTCCGCCTTGAGCCAAGGATTCCAACGATATAAGACACTTGATCCTGGGACAAACGGTCTAAGAGTTATGAGCAATTTTGAACTTTTGGTTGCTGTAGCGCCACCTATGGGCCATTCAGGGTCATACTCTGATAGGTTGTCCCCAAATTGAGGCCTACCATCTGGCCAGGTTTCACGTCTCTAGGCCTTACGGTTTGGCCTGCACGATGCGTTTTACGAATCCTTACAATTACAATAGGGTTTCAGCATTTCATGCTTGAACCCCTAACAAGAATGAAGGCTTTTTGCCAGTTATAGCGCCACCTATGGTCCGATCTCCATGAAACTCTGCATGCTTCCTCACCATGTTCTGACACATATGCTCATCAATTTTGGTGAAGTTCTGAGTTTTCATTTGGGATTTATAGGCTTTTTAGTGTATTTTGCCACGCCCCTTTTCTAAATGACCCTGTTACAGCCACCCAAATGCAAAAGTTCAACTTTTTTTCGATAATTATTGATCTAGAGAGTCCAGAGAAATGTCCTAGACTGGTTTGGTTCCGATCTGGCGAAAAACCTAGGACTAGTTCGCAAAAGTAGGTTTTGGACAAAATTCGACATAGCAGAAAATTCCCCCTGCCTAAATCAAAATCGGAGATAGCCATTTTGTCCGCCTTGAGCCAAGGATTCCAACGATATAAGACACTTGATCCTGGGACAAACGGTCTAAGAGTTATGAGCAATTTTGAACTTTTGGTTGCTGTAGCGCCACCTATGGGCCATTCGGGGTCATACTCTGATAGGTTGTCCCCAAATTAGGCCTTACGGTTTGGCCTGCACGATGCGTTTTACGAATCCTTACAATTACAATAGGGTTTCAGCATTTCATGCTTGAACCCCTAACAAGAATGAAGGCTTTTTGCCAGTTATAGCGCCACCTATGGTCCGATCTCCATGAAACTCTGCATGCTTCCTCACCATGTTCTGACACATATGCTCATCAATTTTGGTGAAGTTCTGAGTTTTCATTTGGGATTTATAGGCTTTTTAGTGTATTTTGCCACGCCCCTTTTCTAAATGACCCTGTTACAGCCACCCAAATGCAAAAGTTCAACTTTTTTTCGATAATTATTGATCTAGAGAGTCCAGAGAAATGTCCTAGACTGGTTTGGTTCCGATCTGGCGAAAAACCTAGGACTAGTTCGCAAAAGTAGGTTTCGGACAAAATTCGACATAGCAGAAATTTTTTCTGGCCTAAATTGAAATTGGAGATAGCCATTTTGTCCGCCTTGAACCAGGGATCACAGTGGTGTAAGACACTTGAGTCTAGGACAAATGCTCTGGGAGTTATGGGCGATTTAGTACTTTTGCACTAAATCTGTAGCTGTAGCACAACGTAAAATTTGTTTGCGCGGTATTCGAGAACGGTTTGACGAATCCACACGAATTCCATAACTTTTTGTCGGTACAGTGTGGAGATGATACGATTCGATTTTGGTGAAAATCGTACAAACGGTCTAGGAGGAGTTCGAAAAAGTAGGTTTTGACTGAAAATCAAGATGGCGGACAGGAAGTTCGGCCAAATATGGCAAACTTGGTATCTATGTTCTCAGCGTGACCCAGGGAATCTATTAAGACCAGTGGCATTTCAATAGGCAGATTTATTCAAAGGTTATTAGCCTTTTTGGAAATGTTGTTATAACTTTTGACCACAAGGTGGCGCTGTTTCGAAACTTCTCACGCTCCTTCAGGGCATCGTGCTGATGAGCCATACCATGTTTCGTAACAATCCATTCATGCGTTCTTAAAATACAGCATTTTAGCACAAAATTCAAAATGCCCGACAGCCAAATTGGCCGATATGGTAAAATTGGATATCAGTCGACTCAGCATGTTGGCCTGAATCTAACGAGACCAATTTGATGATTTTTGGGCAAACTATTCAGAAGTTATAAGCAAAAATAGCCATTTTTCATATCTCCGGACCAGTAGGTGGCGCTGCGCCGAAACGCAGCATGTAGCCTCAGGTCATGCTTGTGATGACATGTGCCAAGTTTGGTCTGAATCCAATAAAGCGTTGCGGAGATACAGCCTTACGTCTGTTTTCGCAAGCGCTACGTAAAATTTGTTTGTGGGTTTTTTCGAAAATTGCTAAGCGAATCAACTTGAATTCCATAACTTTTTGTCGGCATGGTCTGTAGATGATCTGGTTCAATTTTCGTGAAAATCGGAGCAACGGCCTAGGAGGAGTTCGAAAAAGTAGATTTTTTGAAAAATTCAAAATGGCGGACAAATTTCCATGACGGAAAATGACGTCATAGGGTGCAATCGAATCGTCTTGAGCTAGGGAATCAGAAGAAGTGGGAATTTTGTTTCTAGCCCTTGTGGTTCAAAAGTTATTAGCATAAACATGAGTGCAAATTTGGACAGCTGGTGGCGCTAGAGGCAATGAGTTGGAGACTCCAAATTTGCTATGGTGACTGTTCAGTCTGTCCTCTATCAGTGTGCCAAATTTCAAAACTTTCCCGCAAGCGGTTCTATGGGCTGCCATAGACTCCCAGAGCGGAAGAAGAAGAAGAATTATTTTTGGTACGCCAACAGATACAATAGGTGCCTACGCACATTCTGTGCTTGGCCCCTAATAATAAGAACGGGAACAGATACAATAGGTGCCTCCGCACCTTCGGTGCTTGGCCCCTAATAAATATAGCTGCAAGCAGCAATTACCGGGGCCAAGCAGAATAAGACGACAAGACATTTCGACATGTCTGAAAGTGTCAGACCAACTGCAACAATGAGCAATTAAAGACATTTAAAGAGGATTTTAGGCAAAATGCCTGAAAAATCATAGACACAATAATTAAAAATATGATTTAATGGATTATCACTTTCGACCAATAGGTGGCGCAGTTAACAAAACTGATGTAATGTGGTCAGAGTGAAGTGACAATGACACATACAAAGTTTGGTGTCAATATGTCAAGGCATTGCAGAGATAAAGCCTGAATAAAGCTTTTAGCATCATGCCTCAAATTTGCTGCTGCGCTATACGAAAACGGTTTCGTCAATTGACACGAAATCCATAACTTTTAGTCGGCACAGTCTGGAGATGATACGATTCGATTTTGGTGAAAATCGGACAAACGGTGTGGGAGGAGTTCGAAAAAGTAGATGTTGAATGAAAATAGCATTTTATCTCACAAAACTGTATTGAAGTCAATGGGAATTTCATGTATTGTTCTATTATAGCGCCACCAAGAGGCTCAGTCCCACAATTTTTTTTACGTGTCCTCAGAGTGAGCCCATACATATGTGTGTCAGTTTTGGTGAAAATATCTCAATTTGCTTTAGAGTTATAGACATTTATATGAAAAAACACGTAAAAAATGACTGACACATGACTTTGTTTGAATTTTACTACCCCTAAACATCAATATTTTCGCATTTGGGCATTGGCGTATAGCTATCGACCTATGTTTCCAAACTTCTGACGGAGGTTTCGTCTCGATCGGACAATCGGTTTCGAAGATATAGCCAAATGTTTTTTAAGCGCTAAATCACAACGCTACACAAACCGTAAGGCGAAACCTAGCATGTTTGGTATCGTAGGACTCGGCAAGGTTTCAGGAGACTAATTAGATGAGTCTCGTGAAAATAAGTCGACCACACCCAAAGTTATAAGCGTTTGGAAAAAAAAATTCACCACTAGGTGGCGCTGTTTCGAAACTTCTCACACTCCTTTAGGACATTGTGCTGATGACCCATACCAAGTTTCGTAAAAATCCGTTCATGCGTTCTTAAAATACAGCATTTTAGCACAAAATTCAAAATGGCCGACAGTCAAAATGGCCGATATGGTAAAATTGGATATCAGTCGACTCGGCATGTTGCTCTGAATCTAACAAGACCAATGTTATGATTTTTGAACAAATTGTTCAGAAGTTATAAGCAAAAATAGCCATTTTTCATATCTCCGGACCAGTAGGTGGCGCTGCGACGAAACGCAGCATGTTGCCTCAGGTCATGCTTGGGATGATATGTACCAAGTTTGGTCTGAATACGATAAACCGTTGCGGAGATACAGCCTTACAACTGTTTTTGCAAGCGCTACGTAAAATTTGTTTGTGCGTTTATCGAAAACAGTTTGACGAATCAACTTGAATTCCATAACTTTTAATCAGCACTGCGTGAAGATGATCTGGTTCAAATTTCGTGCAAATCGGACAAACCGTCTAGGACGAGTTCGAAAAAGTAGGTTTTTCTAAAAAATCTAAATGGCGGCCATATTTCTATGACGGAAAATGACGTCATATGGTGCAATCGAATCGGCATGAGCTCAGGAATCAGAGGAAAAAATAATTTTGTTGATTGGCCTTACGGTTCAAAAGTTATTAGCAAAGTAAAAGTGAAACTTTGGACAGGTGGTGGCGCTAGAGGGAATGACTTAGAAACACCAAAATTGGTGTATTTAATGCTGGGACTGTCCTCTATCAGAATGTCAAATCAAAACAACTTTCCCGCAATCGGCTCTATGGGCTGCCATAGACTCCCAGTCGGAGGAAAAAGAAGAAGAATAATAATAAGAACGGGAACAGATACAATAGGTGCCTCCGCACCTTCGGTGCTTGGCCCCTAAATATAGCTGCAAGCAGCAATTACCGGGGCCAAGCAGAATAAGACGACAAGACATTTCGACATGTCTGAAAGTGTCAGACCAACTGCAACAATGAGCAATTAAAGACATTTAAAGAGGATTTTAGGCAAAATGCCTGAAAAATCATAGACACAATAATTAAAAATATGATTTAATGGATTATCACTTTCGACCAATAGGTGGCGCAGTTAACAAAACTGATGTAATGTGGTCAGAGTGAAGTGACAATGACACATACAAAGTTTGGTGTCAATATGTCAAGGCATTGCAGAGATAAAGCCTGAATAAAGCTTTTAGCATCATGCCTCAAATTTGCTGCTGCGCTATACGAAAACGGTTTCGTCAATTGACACGAAATCCATAACTTTTAGTCGGCACAGTCTGGAGATGATACGATTCGATTTTGGTGAAAATCGGACAAACGGTGTGGGAGGAGTTCGAAAAAGTAGATGTTTAATGAAAATAGCATTTTATCTCACAAAACTGTATTGAAGTCAATGGGAATTTCATGTTTTGTTCTATTATAGCGCCACCAAGAGGCTCAGTCCCACAATTTTTTTTACGTGTCCTCAGAGTGAGCCCATACATATGTGTGTCAGTTTTGGTGAAAATATCTCAATTTGCTTTAGAGTTATAGACATTTATATGAAAAAACACGTAAAAAATGACTGACACATGACTTTGTTTGAATTTTACTACCCCTAAACATCAATATTTTCGCATTTGGGCATTGGTGTATAGCTATCGACCTATGTTTCCAAACTTCTGACGGAGGTTTCGTCTCGATCGGACAATCGGTTTCGAAGATATAGCCAAATGTTTTTTAAGCGCTAAATCACAACGCTACACAAACCGTAAGGCGAAACCTAGCATGTTTGGTATCGTAGGACTCGGCAAGGTTTCAGGAGACTAATTAGATGAGTCTCGTGAAAATAAGTCGACCACACCCAAAGTTATAAGCGTTTGAAAAAAAAATTTCACCACTAGGTGGCGCTGTTTCGAAACTTCTCACGCTCCTTCAGGACATTGTGCTGATGACCCATACCAAGTTTCGTAACAATCCGTTCATGCGTTCTTAAAATACAGCATTTTAGCACAAAATTCAAAATGGCCGACAGTCAAAATGGCCGATATGGTAAAATTGGATATCAGTCGACTCGGCATTATGCCCTGAATCTAACGAGACCAATTTTATGATTTTTGGACAAATTGTTCAGAAGTTATAAGCTAAAATAGCCATTTTTCATATCTCTGGACCAGTAGGTGGCGCTGCGCCGAAACGCAGCATGTTGCCTCATGTCATGATTGTGATGACATGTACCAAGTTTGGTCTGAATACGATAAACCGTTGCGGAGATACAGCCTTACGACTGTTTTCGCAAGCGCTACGTAAAATTTGTTCGAGCATTTATCGAAAACGGTTTGACGAATCAATTTGAATTCCATAACTTTTTGTCAGCACTGCCTGAAGATGATCTGGTTCAATTTTCGTGCAAATCGGACAAACCGTCTAGGACGAGTTCGAAAAAGTAGGTTTTTTGAAAAAATTCAAAATGGCGGCCATATTTTTATTATGGAAAATGAAGTCATAGGGTGCAATCGAATCGGCATGAGCTCAGAAATCAGAGGAAAAAAGAATTTTGTTGATTGGCCTTACGGTTCAAAAGTTATTAGCAAAATAAAAGTGAAAATTTGGACAGGTGGTGGCGCTAGAGGGAATGACTTAGAAACACCAAAATTGGTGTATTTAATGTTGGGACTGTCCTCTATCAGAATGTCAAACCAAAACAACTTTCCCGCAATCGGTTCTATGGGCTGCCATAGACTCCCAGTCGGAAAAATGAAGAATAATAAGAACGGGAACAGATACAATAGGTGCCTCCGCACCTTCGGTGCTTGGCCCCTAATAATAGGAACGGGAACAGATACAATAGGTGCCTACGCACCTTCGGTGCTTGGCCCCTAATAAGAACCGGAACAAACACAATAGGTGCCTCCGCACCTTCGGTGCTTGGCCCCTAATAAGAACGGGAACAGATACAATAGGTGCCTACGCACCTTCGGTGCTTGGCCCCTAATAAGAACGCGAACGAAAACAATAGGTGCCTACGCACCTTCGGTGCTTGGCCCCTAATAATAATAAGAACGCGAACGAAAACAATAGGTGCCTACGCACCTTCGGTGCTTGGCCCCTAATAAGAACGGGAACAGATACAATAGGTGCCTCCGCACCTTCGGTGCTTGGCCCCTAATAATAGGAACGGGAACGGATACAATAGGTGCCTACGCACCTTCGGTGCTTGGCCCCTAATAAGAACCGGAACAAACACAATAGGTGCCTCCGCACCTTCGGTGCTTGGCCCCTAATAATAATAAGAACCGGAACAAATACAATAGGTGCCTCCGCACCTTCGGTGCTTGACACCTAATAATAATAAGAATAAGAACGGGAACGAAAACAATAGGTGCCTACGCACCTTCAGTGCTTGGCCACTAATTACAGTTTACTATGGCATAGAAAACCTATGTTAAATTGTAATATTACAGTTTTTACTGTATTTTTGATCAAATAAATGCAGAAGAGAATTAAAAATCTTACAGACCCCAAACTTTTGAACAGTAGGCTAGTACTAGAAGGCTAGTAGTAGGCTAGTACTATAATTAGGGTAGTTTTGTAAAAGTCACTGACTAATTACAGGCGAGTTGAGAGCACAAATCACAAAATATTTAGTAGTCATGAAAACGTATTCAGATTCAGCATATTAATGATGCATTCACCTCATAAATCATGACACACTGCTCTAGCACAGGAAAGTGCATACAAGTTCAAGTGCATGCTTTTAAAATGAAAACGTATTGGAATCTGTATCGATATCGGCGATACTGGCCCTGTATTTACTTGGTATCGGATCGATACCGAAATTTGCAGTATCGCCCACTAGAGCCCGACCGATATGGATTTTTGGGCGCCGATGCCGATACCGATAAAAAAAAGCCAGATACCGATATATCGGCCGATATTATTTATGTGTATATTATAATACAGTAGCAATATTATTTATGTGTATTATAGTACAGTAAGTTTGGACACACTTTACAATTGGTGTGTACAAACTTTTGATGGGTAGTAGAGCCCGACCGATAAAGGATTTTGAAGGCCGATACCGGTACAAATATTTGTTGGTTTTAAAATCCGATATTCCGATATATCGGACGATATTTTAAATTTTTTTTTCAGAAACGCGCAACAAAACATTAACAAATTTCCCTAACATTAGTTATTTGTAGTTATTTATGAGTTTTAACTAAAATAATATGATAATGCATTTTAAAAAGAAACTTGTTTCTTTTATTGTCACAACAGAACAGAGGAACATCAAAATATATTAAAGTTCTGATAAATAAAATGTATAAAAATACAAACTTAAGATTTTTTTTTAAGACTAAACGTTTAGTCCTTTGAACAAAAACAACAATTTCACATTCAAATTGACAACAAATTCAAATTGTCATAATTTACTCTCTCAAGTTGTTTTTTCTTCTGTTGAAAATAAGTTATTTGGATGAATGTGGGTAACCAAACAGTTGATGTACCCCAGTGACTTCCATAGTATATTTTTTCTCCTTTGGAAGTCAATGGGGACCAGCTACTGTTTGGTTACCCACATTCTTCAAACTATTAATATTAGAAAAATATTAGAAGGAAATTAATACAGTTGGAACAACATTAGAGTGTCTGTAAATAATGAGATCATTTTTATTATTGGGTGAACTATCCCTTTAAGGACAAGCGGCAATGTGTTTACAATTGCTACTGTCTCTTTAAGAGCTGAGCACGACACGTCTAATGTACACGCATTTGACAAATCAATGACAAGCAGATTTTCTCTCAATTTTGCCTTCACTTTAGACAACCGACTTTGTTTATGTAAATCTTGTGTGTATTTAACAGTATTAGCACAATAATACTCGAAAGATAACTTAGTCCAGTATCCAGGCGCTGGTAGAAAGGCTTTTAGTGCATGTGAGCTTCACATGTACGCGCTGAGAAACGCACACGTTAGAACAGCGCATCAGCATTTAAAATTAAATGTTTAACCGACAAAGCATTAAAGCACATGCACATTATGAACTGCAGTGTTAACATTTTATGTGAATATAGCCTACGTCGCGTTGTTCCGCTTCACTCTCGGCTTATTTAACCTCAGCAAAACTGGACATGAGTCACGAATTTTGTCATCCTTATTTGAGTTAAGAGAACTGATAGGGATGTTCTTTTAATTGTTATTCAAGCAATGTATGTCTCGTGAGTCGTGACCAACTCACCATGAACACACTTCACCGATGATCTCACTCGCGGTTCTCTCTGCCCGACTCTGGCTGGATCAGCAGGTTGCAGAATGTGTGGCGCGTTATACACGAGTGTTGCCAACAGGGACGGTGTAGAGTGCCCTCTGGTGGACAAACTATACAACGCCAACACTCATAACATGGTTGAAGGGTGTTTCGTCCGTTTTTATTTTATTTTTGAAATATTCATTTATCGGCCGTTATAAATGCCGATACCGATAGTTTTGAAAATGCCTAATATCGGCCGATAATATCGGCCTGCCGATATATCGGTCGGGCTCTATCGCCCACCACTAATGCGAATAACAGACACACAGACATTAGAGGTCTGCACAGGCTTTAAACTGAAGCCCGAACCCGCCCGTACCCGCGATCATTTAACCCGACCCGACCCGACAATTACATATACATGTTAAGCCCGAATCCGACCCGAACCCGATCTTCGCAGTAGTGAACGCGCCAGAGAGAAATGCACATTTCATTACATAAGCAGAGAACAGTCTGTTTTCTTTCGTTTTGAATTGTTTTGTTTAAAAGTGTAGCCTACATTTCATGCTTTCTATAGGCTATATATATATATATATATATATATATATATATATGTATATATGTCTCAGGTCTGTGAGGCAAGTAGCTTATAGCCTACGCTGTGTTTCGGACCAGCTGCAGTTCACGCGCCGGCGACTCCGTGTCCTAGTTATATTGCCTTCTATTGATACTTTGCACGTAACGTCAGTTGTACTGGCTGGCGGGCAAGAACGTCATTCTCTAGCAACGAAAACCAGTAAACTAATCAAGGATCTTGCCAGGACGTTGCCAGTTTTAATATACAAAAGTTGGTGTTTTGAGGTGTACACGACATGCAGATAGTTGTTGTGCGATTGGATGCACTAACCGCGTTTGTTGCCCGCCAGATATAACGTGACTGCAAAGTATCAATAGCCTATTTAGCCTCTTATTTATTAAATTCAAGAAATTGGTTGATGAAACATTGATTAAAATTAAGATACAATTAATACAAAACGAAATTCACTTTAAAGACAGGATTTCTAAAAAAAACAAACTTAATGAAGTGGGCAAAATCATGTCTGCCCACTCCATTTGTCTCCCGATATTTTCGGGATCATCTTATCTTATTCATGCTTTTCACTTTTCATATAGCCTAATCAACATGAACTTTAAAAATATATATATTTTATTTAAACATGAATACGAAACTAAATTAGTTTTTTAATGACTGGGCTACAACACATAGGCCTAATTAGCCTACAGAGAAATTTAATGTCGGTGCGTCTTGCCGGTGAGCATGTGAGGGGAGAGATACAATTTTCGATCAATCATATTATTTTGCTCAATATGCCAATTCTTAATATTTGGTGTTTTAAATGCCTGTTTGAGATGTCTCTGAAAGTTTTAATTGTAGTCCCGCTTTCAGCGGTCACGTCCGTAACATTGTTTCTTCCTCATAAATGCGAACACGAAAAATAATAAAATAAAATGAATAGGCTATGTTCTGTGGAGAGCCGACCCCTCTTCATCCGGTGGGTATAGGCTACCGGTATTACTTTTTGTTTGCGCAGTGCAATTCATAGAATCACTAAAACATATTTTTTGAGTGTCGCGATTTCGGTTTCATTTCGCATACTACACAGCCCTTATAATCATAGATGACGCCACGGGTTTTTATTTAAAAGAAAGAGCATAGCCTACGTTTGTATGTAGGCCTATTTATATTCACAATACTTAAGTATTAGGCCTACTAAAATATAATTAATATCCTTTTATTGCATTTGTATTAGTTGTTTGAAAAGTAAAAAAAAAAATCGGTCGGTCACGTAAGTTTACAACCGGCAAGTCGCTCGGACTAAAAGGGGAAAAAAATAATTAATTGGGTCGGTCCTAAATTGACAGGGTCGGTCGGGTTACAGCAAACAAGAATATTTTTAAGGATGGCCTAAAACAAATACATGTAGGCGCAGCGGCCCTATCAGCACAGCAGTAAGTGTCAGGGTTCTGTCACTCCTGTCTAGTTAATTTCCTGATTTTGTGACAGAGCTCTGACACTCCCTGTTTTTGTCTTGTCTTTGTCTGAGTGCGCGATTTCGAGCGTTCTCGAGCCGTGCACTCACTTGTCTACGTTCCTTGTTATATGTGCGGGGCATGGTGTTTGGATCCCGACACGTCTGTCTAGTTAGGTTTCGGTTCTGTGTCGGGATTCAGACATCAATGCTCCGCGTGTTTGTTTTCTATTGTGAGCGCACGGAATGAGCTTTCGCTCGTTCTCGTGCACTCTGTCTTGTCATGTGAGCTCGCGCGGTTTTGAGTTCGCTCGAGCCGCGCGCTCTACTCTCTGCTTTTTCTTGTCTTGTGCTGTGTAGCACACAGCTTGTTTTTCACTGGCTGTGTGCTTTCATGTTGTCATGTTTTGTGTGAACACGTGGCTTATGAGTTTTCACTAGCTGCGTGTTCATGTCTCGTTTTGTGTTCTAGTCCTGTTTGTTGTGAGCACATGGCTTGTCATGTGTTTCCTTGTGCCATGTGCTCTCCTGTCAATTGTCTAGCCCCTCCCATCTTGTTACCTGATTATTAGTTCATTTTCCCCACCTGTCCTCCCTCGTTACCTGCTTTGTTTGCTCTCCCTATTTATTCTCCTTGTGTCTTCAGTCCTGTGCTGGTTCGTCGTCGTATCTATGCTGTGTGTTTCCCTGCTGTCAAGTCAAGCCGAGTCAAGTCTGTCTTGTTTTTCCCCCTCGGGGTAGTTTTGTTTGTATTTGTTTTATTTTATGCTTAATAAAAGCCCATTTGATCTGCACGTGAGTCCTCGCTACTTCCACCTACCCTAACCCTGACAGTAAGAGAAAAACTTACCAATTACGTAGCCTAACTTTGCTGTGGTCGAACAGGTGTAACAGTCACAAATTTCTCTGGAACTCAAACTTTAAACTTTAAAAAGGTCACGCAGTGTTGCAAAACTATTTACACAAATATATCCTTCTCAGTAGGAGTTATGAAGGAAGAGAACGGCATCGACAGTCTGTGTAGCCTATGCACATTGCACATCTGCGCGTGTAGGCGCATGTAGCCTACTTTCTCTCGCGCGCGTGCCGGTCACCACAACACAGCAAGCAGGCAAAGCACACGGCACGCAAACTATATATAGCCTATTTAGTTTTTCTTAGTTACAAACCCGAACCCGAGGCTGTTCATTAAACATTAACCCGAACCCGACCCGAAACCCGCACATTTTTCGGGACCCGGTCGGGCTCGGGTCGGGTAGCAGACCTCTAACAGACATACAGGCAGACAGACAGACAGACGTTTCTGTAATTTATAGATAGACTAGTGCAAAATGCCCGTGCAAAATCAGTTTTTGTGTGTGTTGGTTTGGTGTGTTTGATGCTCATTGTTACAATTACACAGCAAAAGTTCAGTGACATTTTTATTTGTGCATGGTAGAAAGCAAATACTGATACTGACATAATGACATACAATAAATGTGGAACATTGAACGATTCAGGGAGCAGGCTACACAGGGAACCGCAAGCTAGCCTACTTAAGCTCCACTGCAGGGTCAAAAGCCAGAGTGGCTAGAGCGGCAAAAGCCAGTGTGTGCTGCTTTTACCGATATTTTTTGCATTTCTAATCCAAACAATGTCAAACTTGGCACTGCACTTAGCGAGACGCCTGTCAAGTTTGAAATCCATCGGACTAACGGTTCGAGAGATATGCGAATAACACACACACACACACACACACACACACACACACACACACACACACACACACACACACACACACACACACACACACACACACACACACACACACACACACACACACACACAGACAGACAGACAGACAGACAGACAGACAGACAGAGACGTTCCGTAATTTATAGATAGATAAAATATACAGAAGTAAACGGCGCCGGTGACTTACAGATTTCAGGGAGCAGGCTACACAGTGAACTCCGAAAAAATGCTATGCTTGAGCAAACAGTTTGTGAATAGGTAACTACAAATGATGGCCATGAATAAAATATAATATTCAGAAGTAAACTATGGAAGCATATGGGTAGCAATATTCAATTTGAAATGTAATATGCAAAATGACAATGCAATATGTAAAATGGCAATGCATTTCTGTATTTAAATTTTAATTTTCCAATACGTTTGTGCAACGTTGGGTGCAAAATGAAAATGAAAATTCAATTATAAAATTTACATTAGCCATTTCATACACTAGTTTTAATATGCAAATTGAATACTTATTTTAACGCTTTATAAGTTGCAAAATTAAAATTAAAATGTATTACAGAAATGATTAGATATGTTTAACATGTTCAAGCAAAAACTGTAGCAAAATTGTAACTTAAATGTTATTTTTTCTTAATTGCATTTACACTCACAGTTAAGACACTTGCGATTGCATTTCCATTAAGTGTCCCGCAATGAATGTAGCAAAATGTGCAATTTGAAAATGCATTCTGAGCCGATCACGTGCCCGCCCCGCCCCGCCCTGTCAATCACTGCGTTGCTCGGCAACAGGTAAACACACGCTATAGAGCTGGTAAGTCCCGCCCCTTCCGCTAACCCCGCTGGACCTCTAGGTTGAAAAATCGTCAATGCAAGTGAATGGGAGAAAATAATTATTTTCTGGTCCCGTTTGAATTTTGCCATGAATGTGAACATATGTTGTCTGTGAATTTTTTATATAACTTTTCGTGTAAAGAATGCTACAATTTAGCGGGTAGAAGTTTGATACGGTTAGACTTTGTGTGAGAGCACTTTGTGGACTACAACTCCTTGCTGCTTTCGACGCGTTTGAAACGTCAACACCACTAGCACACGGACACTAGCTCACGGATCCCGCTAAACATGGCTGTGTCTTTGGTGCACTTCACCGCCTTCTTTCAGGGAGAGGACAAAATCGTTGAGGTTGGCGAAAACCACGGGTAAGTCAACTTTATGGGGTGACGTCACATAGGCGACATGTAGTCTTTCTCGTTATGTCTTTTCCACAACTGCTAGCCGAAGAATCATACCATATACTGTCAAACTTGTAACATGAAAAGTTATATAAAAAATTCACAGACAACGTATGTTCACATTCATGGCACAATTCAAACGGGACCAGAAAATAATTATTTTCTCCCATTCACTTGCATTGACGATTTTTCAACCTAGAGGTCCAGCGGCGTTAGCGGAGGGGGCGGGACTTACCAGCTCTATGGCGCATTTGAGGTGTTGGAGGGAAACACGGCGGCGGCAGATCTGATACGAGTGTAACATTCACTAGCAGATGAAGTGGAGCGTGGACAGAGAAATGGTAGTGTTTCCGAAGATTATTACGCGTCTGCAGGTGATAGAACAAGTACGATGTTGGACCGTCTGGGTCTGGGAGAATGTTCTGCCTTATCAAGCGTCAACATTATGCTGAGCTGCTGTTGTCTGATGCTGGACTGTGTTGATGGTTTCGTTTTGTATAAAATATTCTCATTGTCTAATACATGCTTATCTTTATTCTTATTACTATTAACTTTAATACCCAATAATGTTGGAGATCCTATAGTTTTTCCTTACAAATGCATAGGCCTATTACTCTGTGATCACATAATATGACAAAGCTCCGTTGGTATTCAGTATAGCTACTGAAAAACGTGACCGCTCTTTAATAACTGACTGTAATGTTCAATAAAGTGATAAATGTGATGTGTGTGACCATCTCTGTTTGCAGCTGTATAATCATAAAATATGAGGCAGACATGCAAATCCCCTTTCTATTTTATAAAGCATATTGAAGGTATTAATACACAGGGTCACGGAATCTGACGGGTCAAATTCATCGACCTAGCCTTTTTTGGGTGAATGTGGAGCAGGTCGAGGGCTGGTCATCGTCTATAATTCAGTGTCTAATATTTTAACAATGAAGCAGCACAAACAAAACTTTAACCAGCACAAACGATTGCATAAACAAGCGAGACTATTTTGGGTGAATGTGGAGCAGGTCACGCGCATGATCATAGGTACTAAACCAATGCGCGTGAACTCGACAATCGATTACTATGGACTTTGACCGAAAACAGGATGTAAATACAGGTATGAGCGCTGGCTAAATAAATATCATTTTTATTCATATCTTTCACATCTACTGCAGTCAGATTGACCCGTGTTCACTCTGAAGGAATCACTCACATTGGCTGTGCACTTGTAATGACACATCAAGGATGTAAAGAGGCTAAAAGCAGGTTTAAAACTTGCCCCATTGAAGTCAACAGGGTGCAAATTTTAAAAAGAGGATAACACGGTGTAGGCAACACCGATTTTTGTCGTTGTTCTCTGTATTGACAGCACTCCAAATGTACAAAAAAATGAGCTCAATGTTAAAATTGACCGGAGTTCTCCTTTAATGGAAATGCAATCACAAGTGTCTTAACTGTGAGTGTAAATGCAATTAAGAAAAAATAACATTTAAATTACAATTTTGATACAGTTTTTGCTTGAACATGTTAAACATATCTAATCAATTCTGTAATACATTTTAATTTTAATTTTGCAACTTATAAAGCGTTAAAATATGTATTCAATTTGCATATTAAAACTAGTGTATGAAATGGCAAATGTAAATTATATAATTGAATTTTCATTTTCATTTTGCACCAAACGTTGCACAAATGTATTGGAAAATTTAAATTTAAATACAGAAATGCATTGCCATTTTACATATTGCATTGTCATTTTGCATATTACATTTCAAATTGAAATTTGCTACCCATATGCTTCCATAGTAAACAGTGTAGCTGACTGAGTGTTTATGTATTACCACAACCTTCTAAGTGCTAGTGCAAAATCAGTTTTTAAATGTGTTTTTAGTAATTGTTGGTTTGGTGTGTTTGAGTGCTCATTGTTACAATTACACAGCAAAAGTTCAGTGACATTTTTATTTGTGCATGGTAGAAAGCGCACAGTGAACTCCGAGAAAACGCTATGCTTGAGGAAACAGTTTGTGAATAGGCAGCTACAAATGATGCCCGTGAAAGAGACTGTGAACAAACACATTGAATAGGATATGTTTAGTTGGTGAATAGCATAGGCTACTATTACACAGTAGCGATAACTTTAAGCGCACCAGAATGAAATATAATATTCAGAAACAGCATAGCTGACTTACAGATTCAGTTAACATCCACAAATGAATAAGTGCGTCGATTCAGGGAGCAGTGCAAAGTGCCTGACCCAAAATCAGTTTTTGTGAGCTGGATCGCCATCAAAAAAGTTCAGGAGATATTTCTTAGTGATGGCTGATTTCAACAGTTTCAATATGATAGCATTTTGAAAAAAAAGTGTCTTGAATTTATTGCATTTTGGGGAAAAATAATCCGTTTTTATAATAGATCTTTGAAAATCAAAATCTGGATTTGAATTTTTTATGATATTATAACCTAAGGATGCTATGTGAAAGTTTGAAACAGAAAATAGTGGTTTTCATCTTGCCACTTTCTTGGTAAAGAAAACACATTTTTACTCAAATTAATCAAAATGGATTTATCACGTTCTGGAACCAAACTATAATATTCAGAAGTAAACAGTGTAGCTGACAGAGTGTTTATGTCAGAATGTTTATTTTTAAACCACAACCTTCTTGGGGCTTCTTTGACCGATACAACCCTCTAATGTCAGAATGTTTATTTTTAAACCACAACCTTCTAAAAATGATATATTTAACGATATCTTTTGCAATTTCTCATCCAAACAACGTCAAACTTGGCACTGCACTTACTCGTGCCCGTAGCAAGACACCTGTCGAATTTGAAATCCATCGGACTTCGAGAGATATGCGGTTAACAGACACACACACACACAGACAGACACACAGAAAGACAGACGTTTCTGTAATTTATAGATAGATGTGCAGCATTTTGTACAAATAGAGCACTGATTCTTGAGAGTCGGGACAAAACACGTTTTAAAAAACTTTTTTTTTAAATACACACTATATCAATTAGAGTTATGTTTCTGCAGAGAAAGGTCTTAGCTATTTAACCATGTAAAGGAACAGGTTCTAAATAAAGACACATTTTTAAAAAATAAACATGTTTCCCTTCAGAACTGGATTTGTGTCAACTCCGTCAGACACACTAAAAAGTATACAATTTTAATTCTTCAAATCCAACAAGAATCTAAAGTTCTGAAGTATATTGTAATAGTGTTTAGTTACTCTGATATGTAAAAAAACACAATATATAAACTTAAGTTGTGATTTCACACTATTCTGAAAACTCAGATTTCTAAATATTTGCATTTTCAAACTTTGATTTTAATTTCAATATTGTAAAAACAAATTCCTTAAATAAATAAAACATAAGAGGATGTAGATCAGATGGTCCATTATTACAAAAACAAAATAAACTGAAGGAAGGATATTTTTTTTCCCAAAAAAATTAACAAAAACATACATACATCCAACACTGTTGACGAAAAACTGACGGTGTTGACGAAAAATGTTTGAATGTTTTACCTCAGATTTGTGAACTGTTCACCTGTTTGTCATGATATGTTCTGACAATAAAGAGTAGTTTAAAACCACAATTAATGCTCTGTTTTCTACAACTTTCACTTAGGAGCAAAAATCTGCCTTTAAACTTGAAAGACATTTATCGTGATAATTATCGATATCGACTGATATAAAAAAAATGATCGTGATAATTTTTTTTGGCCATATCGCCCAGGCCTACACTGGCTTCTCATTTCTCTATCTCTGTCTCTACATATATAAATATATATATTAAAGTGCTCGTTACACAATGATAAGCAGACCACTGCCTGCCCATTATCTACAAGTCAGATGTGTATGGTTAAATAATGTAATGCATGCTATGTATGTGCATTTATGTGTAAAACCCTGAAATAACAGTTTAACCCTTCACTATATTCACAAATAATATTATATTTGCACATTAAGAGGTTATTGGTGGATTTGTCAACTCCGTCAGCTTACAGGTCAACTCCGTCAGCTTACAGGTCAACTCCGTCAGACATAGAACCTGACGGAGTTGACGTCTGACGGAGTTGACGTAAGGGCATGTATTTTCCCGCCAAAACATGTATTGTACACTGCAGCTAGGTAGTTTTTCCTCAGTTGCTAGCTGTCCCAATAACCTCACTAAAATGCTTAAATTCAATCCACTATGGTTTAAAAAAAAGTATCTTAACAGAAAGATGGTATTGACATGGTGCAGCTGTGACCATAGGAATATTGACATTGTTTGTCTAAAATATAAAAAAATTTAAAATGTACCAGAGCATGGGTGGTAGTGCTGCATTCACCACAGGCAGGGAGATGAAAAGGGGTCCTCAGGGATATAGTTGACCATGCTATTTCCTGATTTAAAGAGCTTTATGAAAAAATCTGACGGAGTTGACAGAAACTGAGGACACAACTTTAATAGGCAGATTTTTATGGAAAATATTGTTTGATGTTCACTTCATGCATTGTTTTTTATATTTATACCCCTTATTTTTTATTTGATATGTTTTCACAATTGTAGAGCTTTTTTAAATTTTTTTGGGATGGTTAATATTGTGACCTCTTGCTGAGGACAAGTGCAATAACATGGACCTTCTAACCACAGACCATACATTTTAAACAAATTTTCCCCAAAAAGATAAAATAGTTTATTCTAAAAATCAGATATGTATATAGAATTCCTTTAGATTTAACTTTGTAAGTACACTGCTCAAAAAAATTAAAGGAACACTTTGAAAACACATCAGATCTCAATGGGGAAAAATATCATGCTGGATATCTATACTAATATGGACTGGGTAATGTGTTATGAACGAAAGGATGGCACATCGTTTGATGGAAATGAAAATGATCAACCAACAGAGGATTGAATTCAAAGACACCCCGGAAATCTAAGTGAAAAAATGATGCCGCAAGCTTGTCAATTTTGCTGAAATTTCATTGCAGTAACTCAAAATGGTACTCAGTAGTTTGTATGGCCCCCACGTGCTTGTATGCATGCCTGACAACGTCGGGGCATGCTCCTAATGAGACGACGGATGGTGTCCTGGGGTATTTCCTCCCAGATCTGGACCAGCACATCACTGAGCTCCTGGACAGTCTGAGGTGTAACCAGGTGATGTCAGATGGACCGAAACACAATGTCCCAGAGGTGTTCTATTGGATGTAGGTCAGGTGAGCGTGGTGGCCCTTCAATGGTATCATTCCTTCATCCTCCAGGAACTGCCTGCATGCTCTCGCCACATGAGGCCGGGCATTGTTGTGCACCAGGAGGAACCCAGGACACACTGCACCAGCATAGGGTCTTACAATGGATCCAAGGATTTCATCCCGATACCTAATGGCAGTCAGGGTGCCATTGTCTAGCCTGCAGAGGTCTGTGCGTCCCTCCATGGATATGCCTCCCCAGACCATCACTGACCCACCACCAAACCGGTCATGCTGAACGATGTTACAGGCAGCATAACATTCTCCACGGCTTCTCCAGACCCTTTCCTGTCTGTCACGTGCTCAGGGTGAACCTGCTCTCATTTGTGAAAACCACAGGGCACAAGTGGCGGACCTGCCAATGGTGTTCAATGTGAAATGCCAATCGTGCTCCCTGGTGCTGGGCAGTGAGCACAGGGCCCACTAGAGGACGTCGGGCCCTCAGACCACCCTCATGAAGTCTGTTTCTGATTGTTTGGTCAGAGACATTCACACCAGTGGCCTGCTGGAGGTCATTTTGTAGGGCTCTGGCAGTGCTCATCATGTTTCTCCTCGCACAAAGGAGCAGATACCGGTCCTGCTGATGGGTTAAGGACCTTCTACGGCCCTGTCCAGCTCTCCTAGAGTAGCTGTCTGTCTTCCTGGAATCTCCTCCATGCTCTTGAGACTGTGCTGGTAGACACAGCAAACCTTCTGGCAATGGCACGTATTGATGAGCCATCCTGAAGGAGCTGGACTGCCTGCGCAACCTCTGTAGTGTCAAGGTATCGCCTCATGCTACCAGTAGTGACACTGACCCTGGCCAAATGCAAAACTGGTGAAAAACAGTCCAAAAAGATGAGTAGGGAAAAAATGTCAGTGGCCTCCACCTGTAAAACCATTCCTGTTTTGGGGGTTGTCTCACTGTTGCCCATCTAGTGCACCTGCTGTTAATTTCATTAACACTAAAGCAGCTGAAACTGATTACCAACCCCCTCTGTTACTTAACTGACCAGATCAATATCCCAGGAGTTTAACTGACTTGATGCTATTCTCTGATTAAAAAGTGTTCCCTTTATTTTTTTGAGCAGTGTATGTCAATCATGATGAATTTCTTAATTTTTGCTATAAATTAGACTTTTCTATGTGGGACATGTTTTGTCCCGACTCTCAAGAATCAGTGAGAGACATAGTTGTAAATACAAAACCTTGATTTTGTATTAATGTAGGTCAGAATTTGTGCATGCAGCAAGTAAGATGTGCATTTGTGAATCAGGTGACACCGGTACATTAATGGGTCCCTTTTAATGACTAACTCAAAGACAGTCCCTTGCCGCCACCTAGTGGCGTAACAATGTAACTGCACAGAATGACAGCCTGTCTATGTACAGAGACGATGATATTTGTGAAATATCAGCAGAAAGTCCAGGCAGATTCGAGGATCAGAACTAACTGTTATATAACAATAGCTTAACAATCTTATGTTCTGTTATGTGGAACCTTATTTTGTCATTCTCTTCAGTTAACATCACTTCCTGTTTCAACGTGGTTTAGTTTTGGTTACATTGGTTACTTAGCCTAGAAATCTAGACGCACCCTAGCGGCAGCAAAATGTATTTTGCAGCCAGGGTAGTCTAGCAACTCTCCGTTGACTTTCGGAGCTGTAAAAACCTAAATTGGGTCAGGCCAATCACATCGCGTATAGACTAGGCGGGCGGGCTTAACATAATAACGACAGAGTTGCGACGCTTCCCTGCTACTTGAAAACAAAGAAGAGTTGCCGCTTCTGGCGAACAGTCTTTCAAATCGGCTTTGGCCGCGACTCTGGAGGACTTGGAGTTAAGTTTTTCTTTGAGAAAAGAGCAAAGAACGGCACTTAAGTCATTCTTAAATTTGCTCATTCTTGTTCGTAGTTTTGCTGGCCAGATTCAAAAGTTGAATCTATCAACTAACGTTAGCTACGCTGTTGGGAAAACGCTCTGGTTGGTTGAAGCGCTGTCCTATTGCGTGCAGAGGGAATTTGAAAGACAGCCGTTTATCCTGCCCCTCGGATTGAGCCGTGTCTATGGTGAGTTGCCAGACCTAACATCTTGATGTAGGTCTGGCTTGCCAGGCTATTGGTTACTGAATGTGTCCTTGTTTTTGTGCCTGCTGACTACATCGAAATACTTATTTAGATAGCAATAAGTAAATAAATAAATGGCGATAATACAGCATATTGCACTATTGAGCCACTCAAAATTACCGCAAGGGAAATTCCTTCACCACAACAACCCCTGATCCCTAAATGCACATCTTTTTTGTTGCACATGAACATTGATACACTAATACAAAAGAAAACATTTGTATTCACAAAAGTGTCTTTATTTGTACAAATTGTTACACATTCATTTATTTCTGAATTTTGCACACATTAGTTGAAAGGCATTTGGTTGTGGATAGTAAAACATATCTGCAACATTTATCAAGTTCATGGATAATTGTGCATGCATGTGTTCATCATTTTGAGACTAAATTCATCCCATATTAATGTGAGTAAATTGTACACATTTTCAGTAGTCAAAAACCAAATGTAGGTCACTTTGAATACAGCTGATACTTTTTTCTTTCAAAGAGGAATATCTGAAAAACAAATAATGTTGAAACTAGAAATTAATCTATTTTTTTTTCTTTCAACACAATTGCATAGAATATACCTGTGCCATAAATATTCTTTTTCCAACGTTTGCGTGCCTGTAACTCTAAAAGTATTAGTGATATCTTAATATCTTTCAAGATTCTAATCTATCTATAAATTACAGAAGCGTCTGTCTTTCAGTCAGTCTGTGTGTCTGTATGTCTGTTATTCACATATCTCTCGAACCGTTAGTCCGATGGATTTCAAACTTGACAGGTGTCTCGCTATGGGCATGAGTAAGTGCAGTGGCAAGTTTGACGTTGTTTGGATTAGAAATGCAAAAGATATCGTTAAAAGAAGCACTTAGAAAGTTGTGGTTTAAAAATAAACACTCCGACATTAGAGGGTTGTATCGGTCAAAGAAGCCCCGAGAGGGTTGTTGTTTAAAAATAAACATTCTGATATAAACACTCTGTCAGCTACACTGTTTACTTCTGAATATTATATTTTATTCACGGCCATCATTTGTAGTAACCTATTCACAAACTGTTTGCTCAAGCGTAGCATTTTTTCGGAGTTCACTGTGTAACCTGCTCCCTGAATCGTCGAGTTCACTGTGTAGCCTGCTCCCTGAATCGTCGTGCTTATTCATTTGTGGATGTTAACTGAATCTGTAAGTCACCTACGCTGTTTACTTCTGTATATTATATCTATCTATAAATTACGGGAATGTCTTTCTGTCTCTCTCTGTGTGTGTGTGTGTGTGTGTGTGTGTGTGTTCACATATCTCTCGAACCGTTAGTCCGATGGATTTCAAACTTGACAGGTGTCTTGCTACGGGCATGACTAAGTGCAGTGCCAAGTTTGACATTGTTTTGGATTAGAAATGCAAAAGATATTGTTAAATATATATCTGTAAAAGAAGCACACACTGGAAAACCCAGACAACTTCGGGCGAATTCAGATTTGCTCGAGAAGTAGTCTGGCAAAGAGCTCATTCAAGCCCATTTCCATGGCCTAGAAATCGCGGCACCAATCAGAAACGTTGAGGCGGGCTTTACACAATGACGATCGCTCTGATTGGTTTTAGGTCTATCCAATTGCGCCCAGAGGCATTTGAGTGACGTCCGTTCAACTTTTAAATGCATTATTATATTCAAATTGCAAAAACATGAGGACAGTCTCCATGAAAGACCCACTGGCAGATGAACGTGCTACTACATTTCTCTCCGAAACGGTAGGAAATTAAATTAGATTTAATAGAGGATTTTATCCTCTATTACGTGACACGATGATTGACGGCAGTTTAAGTGACAGGATGCACGCGACAGATCCGTCCGATAAAGATGACGAAGTAGTATGTCCCAAAGCTTGCCTACTTTTTTGCTACACATTCAAAATTAAATACCTTTTCTTCACAAAAAGAGTACATACTTTTATGGCGTAGTGTAACTTAGGCGAATTGGGACGCAGCATATGGCTTTACACGATGACGATCGCTCTGATTGGTTTTAGGTCTATCCAACTGCGCCCAGAGGCATTTGAGCGATGTCCATTGGTGACGCCCCTTTGGAAATGATTTGTCTATGGAGCTTTGCCAGACCATAACTCAGTTACTACTGAGAATCGTCTGGTTTTAACCAGGCTATTTTGCCGCTCTAGCCGCTGGCCACTCCCCCTCTCACACTGCACACTGAGTGAGCACAGCCCAGGACCAGAGACAGAGAGGGTCGAAGAAAGCAGCAGAGCTTAAGTAGCGTTTTCTCGGAGTTCACTGTGTAGCCTGCTCCCTGAATTGTGTAGTTCAATTTTACACATTTGTTGTATGTCATTATGTCAGTATCAGTATTTGCTTTCTACCATGCACAAATAAAAATGTCACTGAACTTTTGTTGTGTAATTGTAACAATGAGCACTCAAATACACCAAACCAACAATTACTAAAAGCACACACAAAAACTGATTTTGCACCGGCACTTTGCACTGCTCCCTGAATCGACGCATTTATTCATTTGTGGATGTTAACTGAATCTGTAAGTCAGCTATGCTGATTACTTCTGAATATTATATTTCATTCTGGTGCGCTTAACGTTATCGCTACTGTGTAATAGTAGCCTATGCTATTCACCAACTAAACATATCCTATTCAGTGCGTTCACAGTCTCTTTCACGGGCATCATTTGTAGTAGCCTATTCACAAACTGTTTGCTCAAGCATAGTGTTTGCTCAAGCATAGTGAGTTCACTGTGTGCTTTCTACCATGCACAAATGAAAATGTCTCTGAACTTTTGCTGTTTAATTGTAACAATGAGCACTCAAACACACCAAACCAACAATTACTTAAAACACACACAAAAACTGATTTTGCACGGGCATTTTGCACTAGTTCTTTATAAACTTTATAAAACTTAATAAACAGAGATATTGGAATGTTAATGCGCTAACATGTAGTTACAAAAAGTATCAGCCATATGCAAAGTGATCCACATTTGGTTTTAGTCTTCCAGAATCTGGCAGTAAGTTTTGGGAGTTCATTTTTAGTTCATCTCTCCAAAACGGACTTCGGGTACGAGATGGAATAAAAATGAACTCCTAAAACTTACTGCCAGATTCTGGAAGACAAATTCTTCAGAAAAGTGGTACAGTTCTGGAAAATGGTGGCGCTGGATACTAAAGGGTTCCTGATGGTTTCACACTTAATTCTTCACCTTAATTCTGACCCTGCTGACCCAATGAGCATTTCAATTTCAATGGTCATGCCTTAACTGCAATTTCTAGTATTGCATTAGTATTGCATCCTTCTCATGGGCATTTAATAATTTAGTTAAATCTTTTTTGGCTTATTTTATCTGTAAAAGAAAGCGTGCCTAATAATTATGCACACTTGAATATAAGGCATTTTTTAAGATTAAGTTATTAAGCTTTTTAAACAGCATTTAAAAAAAAAAAAGTTTTGTAAAGAAATTCATATGCAAGTACAGTTTATAATTATCTACACAATTAATGTCAAGCCTTTAAGCAGAAGCTTTTAGTTCAAAAGGTTTTTAAGATCAGTAGAAGCATACATTCAGTCTGCGTGTTCAAACTTTTGACTGCTACTAGTGTAGATATGAATATGCATTTTAGATATTGAACCACTTTTAGAGTCATCTCAATGTGGAAAAAAGGGGTTTGGATTAATGTGTTTTGGAATTGGTAAAATGTGCCTGAAAAAAAAAAATGATCAGAAAATGAATGTGCCTAATAATTCTGCACGCACTGTACACACAGAAACACATTTACTGAATAAAACTGAATTTGCTTCAACAGAGGAAATGATTGGAATACTAATTAGTAAAAACAAATTCATTGCACTGCTTCTCAAATGTTGAATTGGCCATCCTGAAATGCCTGTCACACACGATTGCATTTTCTAATACCAGGTATCCACCTTCAAATACAAGATAACAATGTTTCGTCTGCATGCTTTGACGTGCAAGTAATTAGCGACAGTGCCCCGATTGCAGCAACTTTCATTTTTATTACAATATATATTTCATGCCAATGTCCCAGGAAGAGACGACATGGGATGGAAACAGTGCTTTATTTGCAAATTGTTTATGTAAAATTCCATTTAGCATTAAATTCATGGATGAAAACAGCTAATGTTTAATGTGAAGAGTGCAGATTTTTAGAGAATAGCATGTGCTAAACATAAAACGGTTCTGAATGTACATTCTGAATGTATGCATTAATGTAACTCTTTTTTTTTTTTTGTTCAGTTTAAAAGGAAACCCAAATGGACTGAATGGTGTACTTCTGGAGTGTGACAGCATTGTACAGGAATCCATTATGCGGCTTCTGAAAGTCTACAAGATACGTCGCAATGTAAACATAAGCTTGTGTCCTAGTCTCTCGCTATGGGCTCTATTACCTCGGAATAAAGATGCAGTGCTGGGAAAGCCAAAGCCAGATGTTACTGCAGCAGAGAAAGTGTTAGTATTGGAGAAAGACCCAAGAACTGAACTCATGGGCTGGAGACTGATCACCAGTTGTCAGGACAATCTACATGAGATTGTCTCTGCTTGTCAACAGGGCAACACTGAAGAATACCACAGACATCGCTATGAAATTGGTATTAAACGCTTTGAATTATTACTTGGATAAACTGAACCTGACAATCTCAACTTGTTGCATTTGTTAGTTATTGATAGTCTACATTGTTTTGAAGTTAAACATGCAGTAATTCTCTGTCTTATGAATAAGAGCTTAATGACCTCAAATGAATTAGTTTTACATACATACACTACCAGTGAGAAGTTTGGACACAACGACTTATTCATTATTAGTATTATCATTATCATTCTTTGTACTTTTTACATAGAATAATAAAGACCTCATCACATAATGAAATTATGTAGTGACAAAAATGTTAAACAGATCTAATATTTCAGCTTCTTCAAATTCCTTTTGTCTAGATTACAGCTCTGTACATTGTGGTCTTTTTCTCAACCACCTTCATGAAGTGAGGTGATCTTGAATGCTTTTAACAGTTACAAGTTTTGTAAAGAAATTCATATGCAAGTACAGTTTATAATTATCTACACAATTAATTTCAAGCCTTTAAGCAGAAGCTTTTAGTTCAAAAGGTTTTTAAGATCAGTAGAATCATACATTCAGTCTGCGTGTTCAAACTTTTGACTGGTACTAGTGTAGATATGAATATGCATTTTAGATATTGAACCACTTTTAGAGTCATCTCAATGTGGAAAATGGGGCTTAATTCATGCTATATAATTTTTTTCTTGATATTGATGTTAATATTAAAATGTTAATATTCATCTTAGTAACTCTCTACCTCAACAAACTTTATATGGATATTTTTTGGTAATGATGATAATAATAGCATTTTGCCTATTTTAAATGTTTAACGGCTGCACTTTAATTTACAGTTTGTGTACTTACAGTATACACTACCAGTCAAAAGTTTTGGATCGGTAATATTTTTTATGTTTTTAAAAGAAGTCTCTTCTGCTCACCAAGGCTGCATTTATTTGATTAAAAATACACAAAAAACCCCAGTAATATTGTTAAATGTTATGACAATTTAAAATAACTGTTTTCTATTTTAATATATTTTAAAATGTGATTTATTCCTGTGATCAAAGCTGAATTTTCAGTATCATTCCAGTCTTCAGTCACATGATCCTTCAGAAATCATTCTAATATGCTGATTTGATGCTCAAAAAACATTCCTTATTATTATCAATGTTGAAAACAGTTGTGTACAATTTTTTTTCCAGGATTATTTGATGAATAGAAAGTTTAAAAGAACAGCATTTATTTGAAATATGCTGAAAATGATGCTGAAAATTCAGCTTTGATCACAGGAATAAATTACACTTTATTAAGTTGGCTTGAGAAAGCCAACTTACTGAAATCCTATTTAAACTTATTATTATTAATGGTGCTTGCTGAAAGCAAGGCATCATTAGTGTTCTCTTGCATACTTATTATTAGTGGTGCTTGCTGAAAGCAAGGCATCACTATTGTTATTGCTCATACTTATTAATGGTGCTTGCTGAAAGCAAGGCATCATTAGTGTTCTCTTGCATACTTATTATTAGTGGTGCTTGCTGAAAGCAAGGCATCATTAGTGTTCTCTTGCATACTTATTATTATTATTATTAATGGTGCTTGCTGAAAGCAAGGCATCATTAGTGTTCTCTTGCATACTTATTATTAGTGGTGCTTGCTGAAAGCAAGGCATCACTATTATTGCTCATACTTATTAAGTTGGCTTGAGAAAGCCAACTTACTGAAATCCTATTTAAACTTATTATTATTAAGTTGGCTTGGGAAAGCCAACTTACTGAAATCCTATTTAAACTTATTAATGGTGCTTGCTGAAAGCAAGGCATCATTAGTGTTCTCTTGCATACTTATTATTATTATTATTATTATTATTATTATTATTATTATTATTCTGGACAACTTTTCGGCGCGTAATGCGGCCAAAAAAGTCCCCATTGACTTTACATTGGGAGTTCTAAAAACATTTGAATCCCAACTGCCGTTTTCACACACACAGACTCCAAAGGGCCTGACACCCCTGCATCTCTCCCTCTCTCTCTCCCTCAGAGGATTTATATTATCAAGCAGCCAATAAGTAATGGCCTAAAATCTTCATAGCCACACCCTAGCAACCAGTTTCAGCACCCTAGCAACCACTAAGAGCTCCCTAGCAACCACCCTAAACCAAAAAAAAATTTTTTGTAAATTTTTTTGTATTTTTTAACGCAATATTACACTCGTGGCCTTGCGATATTGCTCCATGCTTGTGCCTATTCGGCCATAGGCACGAGGCCGCAGGCTGAGTGCCGTACTGAACCACCCAGAACACCCTATTCGGCCATAGGCACGAGGCCGCAGGCCGAGTGCCGTACTGAAGGCACTCGCAACCACCCAGAACACCCTAGCAACTGCTTTTTTTTTTAAAAATTATAGCAATATTACACTCGTGGCCTTGCGAAATTGCTCCATGCTTGTGCCTATTCGGCCATAGGCACGAGGCCGCAGGCCGAGTGCCTTACATAAGGCACTCGCAACCACCCAGAACACCCTAGCAACTGCCTAGCAACCACCCAGAAAACCTAGCAACTGCCTAGCAACCACCCAGAACACTCTAGCAACTGCCTAGCAACGCCCTAGCATCCACCCAGAATACCATAGCAACTGCCTAGCAACACCATAGCAACCACCCAGAACACCCTAGCAACCTCCTAGCAACGCCCTAGCAACCACCAAGAATACCCTAGCAACTGCCTAGCAACCACCAAGAATACACTAGCAACTGCCTAGCAACCACCCAGAACACCTTAGCAACTGCCTAGCAACACCATAGCAACCACCCAGAACACCCTAGCAACCACCTGGCAACAGCATCTTGCTAAAAACATGCTAGCAACATGCTAATCATGCTAGCATCATGCTAGCAACTGCCTAGCAACCACCCAGAACACCTAGCAACTGCTTAGCAACCACCCAGAACACCCTAGCAACTGCCTAGCAACGCCCTAGCATCCACCCAGAATACCATAGCAACTGCCTAGCAACACCATAGCAAACACCAAGAATACCCTAGCAACACCCTAGCAACCACCAAGAATACCCTAGCAACCGCCTAGCAACCAACCAGTACTGCTTAGCAACACCATAGCAACCGCCCAGAACACCCTAGCAACTGCCTAGCAACCACCCAGAACACCCTAGCAACCACCTAGCAACTGCCTAGCAACCACCCAGAACACCCTAGCAACACCCTAGCAACCACCCAGAATACCATAGCAACTGCCTAGCAACCGCCTAGCAACCACCCAGAACACCCTAGCAACGCCCTAGCAACCACCCAGAATACCATAGCAACTGCCTAGCAACCGCCTAGCAACCACCCAGAACACCCTAGCAACTGCCTAGCAACGCCCTAGCAACCACCAAGAATACCCTAGCAACCACCTAGCAACACCATAGCAACCACCCAGAATACCCTAGCAACTGCCTAGCAACGCCCTAGCAACCACCCAGAATACCCTAGCAACCGCCTAGCAACACCATAGCAACCACCCAGAACACCCTAGCAACCGCCTAGCAACACCATAGCAACCACCCAGAATACCCTAGCAACCACCTAGCAACACCATAGCAACCACCCAGAATACCCTAGCAACTGCCTAGCAACGCCCTAGCAACCACCCAGAATACCCTAGCAACCGCCTAGCAACACCATAGCAACCACCCAGAACACCCTAGCAACTGCCTAGCAACCATCCAGAACACCCTAGCAACTGCCTAGCAACCTCCCAGAACACCCTAGCAACCAACCAGATTACCCTAGCAACCGCCTAGCGACACCATAGCAACCACCCAGAACACCCTAGCAACCGCCTAGCAACACCATAGCAACACCATAGCAACCACCCAGAACACCCTAGTGACTGTCTACAAACACCCTAGCAACCACCCAGAACACCCTAGCAACCGTTTAGAGCCACATATAAACCATATTGCAACATATAGAAGCTATATTTCAGCTCCACAACATCGTACAGACATGGTTGTTGGCTCGTATGCAATCATGTACAACACCCTAGCAACCGAGTGGAGAGTTTTGCCACTGCAAGCACCATTTCACATTTTCTTCAGGAAATGTACATTCTAGTTAGGGCCCGAGCACCGATGGTGAGAGGACCCTATTGTTTTTGCTCCGTTTATTAGGGCCCGAGCACCGATGGTGAGAGGACCCTATTGTTTTTGCTCCGTTTATTAGGGCCCGAGCACCGATGGTGAGAGGACCCTATTGTTTTTGCTCCGTTTATTATTAGGGCCCGAGCACCAATGGTGAGAGGACCCTATTGTTTTTGCTCCGTTTCTTATTATTAGGGCCCGAGCACCGATGGTGAGAGGACCCTATTGTTTTTGCTCCGTTTATTAGGGCCCGAGCACCGATGGTGTGAGGACCCTCTTGGAATTGCTCTGTTTATTAGGGCCCGAGCACCGATGGTGTGAGGACCCTCTTGGAATTGCTCTGTTTATTATTATTATTATTATTCTTCTCCGCATTGAATTGCATTTTTGAGGGCCTAAACATGCGCGAAAACTCACGAAACTTTGCACACGCGTCAGAACTGGCGAAAATTTACATCTGATATAGGTTTCAGAATTGGACGGGGCAAAATGGCTCGATAGCGCCACCTATAAAAGTTCAACGGAGTGCGCCTCCTGCAACGTTCCACGTACGTGCACGAAATTCGGTACATACGTGTAATGACCTAATACCTACAGAAAAGTCTCTTGGAGCATAGCCCTAAACACAACAGGAAGTCAGCCATTTTGAACTTCCTCTCAGATTTTTGTGCAGTTTTTGCCATTTTCAGGCCTCGTACTTTAACGAACTCCTCCTACAGTTTTAATCTGATCATCTTCAAATTTGGTGAGTGTAATCTTAAGGCCTTTGCGACGTTAAATTGCGAAGATCTTGAGTTTTCGTCGAAGGGCGGGTCCTCGGCGGCCTGACAAATTTTGATGTTTCGCCATGAAACAGGAAGTTGCTGTAACTCAGGCATGGAATGTCCAATCTGCCCCAAACTTCACACATTTGATAAGAGTTCTGTCCTGAACACATGGCCATGCTCATATTCAGTTATAGTCATAGCGCCACCTGCTGGCAACAGGAAGTGACATGTTTAACACTGTTATGGACTCCTAATAACATATAAAAAAGTGCCAGCAAGTGCGAAACATGCTAACAACATACTAGAAGCATGCTAAAACATGCTAGCAAACTCTTAGCTAAGTGCTAAAGCATGCTATTATTGCAATTAAATAGGAATTTGCTGTAACTCAGGCATGGAATGTCCAATCTGCCCCAAACTTCACACTTTTGATAAGCGTTCTGTCCTGAACACATCTACATGATAATATTCAGTTATAGTAATAGCGCCACCTACTGGCAACAGGAAGTGTCATGTTTAACACGTTGATGCCATTCTAGCAACATGTTAAAAATGCCATTGAGGTCTAAACATGCTAGAAACATGTTAAAACATGCTAGCAATACTTAGCTAAGTGCTAAAGCATGCTAATTCAATGAAACAGGATGTTGTTGTTACTCAAGAAGGCAATGTCCAATATGCGCCAAACTTCACACTTTTAATAAACGTTCTGTCCTGAACACATGACCATGCTCATATTCAGTTACAGTCATAGTGCCACCTGCTGGCAACAGGAAGTGACATGTTAAACACTGTTGTGGACATATAAAAACATATAAAAAAAGTGCCAGCAAGTGCTAAACATGCTAACAACATACTAGAAACATGCTAAAACATGCTAGCAAACACTTAGCTAAGTGCTAAAGCATGCTATTGCTGCAATTAAATAGGAATTTGCTGTAACACAGGCATGGAATGTCCAATCTGCCCCAAACTTCACACGTTTGATAAGAGTCATGGCCTGAACACATCTACATGAGAATATTCAGTTATAGTAATAGCGCCACCTGCTGTCAACAGGAAGTGACATGTTTAACACTGTTGTGGTCTCCTAATAACATATATAAAAGAGCCAGCAAGTGCTAAACAGGTTAGCAACATACTAGAAACATGCTAGCAAACACTTAGCTAAGTGATAAAGCATGCTATTACTGCAATTAAATAGGAATTTGCTGTAACTCAGGCATGGAACGTCCAATCTGCCCCAAACTTCACATGTTTGATAAGAATCATGGCCTGAACGCATGCCTATGCTCAAATTCAGTTATAGTAATAGCGCCACCTACTGGCAACAGGAAGTGACATGTTTAACACGTTGATGCCGTTCTAGCAACATGTTAAAAATGCCATTGAGTTCTAAACATGCTAGAAACATATTAAAACATGCTAGCAATACTTAGCTAAGTGCTAAAGCATGCTAATTCAATGAAACAGGACTTTGTTGTTACTCAAGAAGGCAATGTACAATCTACCCCAAACGTCACACGTTTGATAAGAGTTATCTCTTGAACACATGTCCATGCTCATATTTAGTTATAGTCATAGCGCCACCTGCTGGCAACAGGAAGTGACGTTTAACACTGTTCTTGACTCCTAATAACATATAAAAAAATGCCAGTAGGTGCTAAACATCCTACCAACATACTAGAGACATGCTAAAACATAATAGCAAACACTTAGCTAAGTGCTAAAGAATGATATTACTGCAATTAAATATGAATTTGCTGTAACTCAGGCATGGAATGTCCAATCTGCCCCAAACTTCACACTTTTGATAAGCGTTCTGTCCTGAACACATGACCATGCTTATATTCAGTTACAGTCATAGCGCCACCTGCTGGCAACAGGAAGTGACATGTTTAACACTGTTGTGGACTCCTAATAACATATAAAAAAGTGCCAGCAAGTGTTAAACATGCTAACAACATACTAGAAACATGCTAAAACATGCTAGCAAACTCTTAGCCAAGTGCTAAAGCATGCTATTATTGCAATTAAATAGGAATTTGCTGTAACTCAGGCATGGAATGTCCAATCTGCCCCAAACTTCACACTTTTGATAAGAGTCATGGCCTGAACACATCTACATGAGAATGTTCAGTTATAGTAATAGCGCCACCAACTGGCAACAGGAAGTGACATGTTTAACACGTTGATGCCGTTCTAGCAACATGTTAAAACATGCTAACAATGCTTAGCTAAGTTCTAAAGAATGCTAATTCAATGAAACATGACTTTGTTGTTACTCAAGAAGGCAATGTCCAATTTGCACCAAACTTCACATGTTTGATAAGAGTTCTGTCCTGAACACACATCCATGCTCATATTCAGTTATAGTCATAACGCCACCTACTGGCAACAGAAACTGACATGGTTAACACAGTAATGCAGTACTAACCACATAATTATTGTGTACTAAGCATGCTAGAAACAGACTGAACATGCTAGCAACACTTAGCTGAGTCATGAAGCATGCTATTATCACCATTATACAAAACATTTTGTAACTGACTTTGACATACTCTTACTATATATACCTCCTTAAATGTACATTTCCCAACCATGCTCTGCCTTCCTAAAGCCACCGAGTGTTGATGGCACGGGTGCGAGGGCCCTTTCATCGCTGCTTGCAGCTTTAATTAGGGCCCAAGCCCTGAAAGGGCGAAGGCCCTATTGTTTTCGGTAGGATTATTATTATTATTATTATTATTATTATTATTATTATTATTATTATTATTATTATTTTGTCAACCTTTCGGGCACTTTTGGGGCCCTTAACATGCTCGAAAACTCTTGAAATTTTGCACACAGGTCAGAACCCGCGGCCATCAGGGCCGGGCTGAAGCTGGTACCCGGGCGTGGCAGGGGGCCTCGACAGCGCCCCCTGGAACAGGATCCGAACACTTGTCCATAAATCAGACACGCTTGCATGTAATAATATGAAACTCGGTACACATATAGACCTCATAGGGCCGAACAACTTTCGTGCTCTAAGTTTTACGCCAGACCAACAGGAAGTCGGCTATTATAGGTTGTTTGGAAACGCATGCTGTGGAATTTGATGTACTCCTCCTAGGAAATTCATCCATTCGCCTCAAAACTCGGTCGGCATGAAGTTAAGACATTGAGGATGCTAAATTGCGGACGGATTTTTGATATCTCGAACGGTTTGGCCGTGGCAAGGAAACGAATTTATGGCGAATAATTCAAACAGGAAGTGTGTTATAACTTCTGCATACATTAACTGATCTTGATGAAACTTCACCAGTGTGTTCGTGGTAAGAGACCGATCAGATGGATGTAACTATTGTGAGTCAAAGTTATAGCACCACCAACTGGCAGCAGGAAGTCTGTCACTTTCAAAATGCCTTTGACAAAAGTGGGGGGGGTTAGTTGTATACAGTAACAAAAATCAGTACGTACATTGGTCTTATCGAGCCGGACAACTTTCTAATTTAAAGTAATTTGCTCCGACCAACAGGAAGTCAGATATTTAGGTCTGAATGTGGATTTTTGGGATATTTCAGACTCTGAGTTTTTAGCTACTCCTCCTAACTGGTTTATTTTTTTCACACCAAACTTTTTCAACACGATGAAAATACATTAAATATGCTAAATTGTGAATGGATATTAAATATTTCAAACAGTTTTGATATAGTGAGGGATTAAAGTAATGTACAAAAAGGAAACGCTAAAAGCCTCATCTTCTAAAAATGTAATTATACACCATTTATTTGTATATAAAAGTATACAAATATCACAACTAAACCCATTTTATTCTTTTTTTTTTTTTCAATTTAAGAATTACTTATACTTTTAAAAATAGCAATTGTACTCTTTAGTCCCATAAAAGTCAAGTCATTAATAGGACTATACTGCCCTCTTGTGTTCAAAATCAGGTAGGCCTATTGTATCTATATAAAAATATACTAGGTATGTGACGGTGAGAATATATTTTACCACCGGTTAATCAACGGGTTAATCAACGTTAATCAATGTTGTGGAATATTTTGAGTGTATCATAAAATCAGAATAAAGTAAGACAAGTAATATTTTCTGTCTTCTATATATATATATATATATATATATATATATATATATATATATATATATATATATATATATATATATATATATATGTGTGTGTGTATGTATATATATATATATATATATATATATATATATATATATATATGTGTGTGTATATGTATGTATGTATGTATGTATGTATATATATATATATATATATATATATATATATATATATATATATATATATATATAGCTGCGAGCAGCGATGAAGGGCCAAAGCCGGCGGCACCGCCACCCCGTGCCACCGGCTTGGGCCCGTAATCGCTGCTCGCAGCTATATTTATTATTATTATTATTATTTTGTCAACCTTTCGGGCACTTTTGGGGCCCTTAACATGCTCAAAAACTCTTGAAATTTTGCACACACGTCAGAACCTGCGGCCATCAGGGCCGGACTGAAGCTGGTACCCGGGCGTGGCACGGGGGCTCGACAGCGCCCCCTGGAATGGTGTCTGAAAACTTGGTCCATAAATCAGGCACGCTTGCATGTAATAATATGAAACTCAGTACACATATAGATCTCATCGGGCTGAACAACTTTCGTGCTCTAAGTTTTACACCAGCCCAACAGGAAGTCGGTTATTATACGTTGTTTGGAAAACGCATACAATGGAATGTGAAATACTCCTCCTAGGGAATTCATCCGATCGCCACCAAACTCGGTGTGAATGAAGTCAAGACATTGAGGATGCTAAATTGCGAACGGATTTTTTATATCTCGAACGGTTTGGCCGTGGCGAGGAAACGAATTTATGGCGAATAATGGGACACAGGAAGTGTGTTATAACTTCTGCATACATTAACTGATCTTGATGAAACTTCAGCAATGTGTTCGTGGTAAAAGGCCGATCAGATGGATGTAATTATTGTGAGTCAAAGTTATAGCGCCACCAACTGGCAGCAGGAAGTTTGTCACTTTCAAAATGCTTTGAAATCACCCTCTTAGTTTTACCCGATTTGCTTCAAACTTTATGTGTATAATGTAGACACATGGCAGATGTAGACCTGTGAAAGGATTATTGATATCTTAGATACTGTTGCCGTGGCAACGCATCAAACTTTAATATTCTTTTCGGATGCGTTTGAGACTCTTAGCATGCTTGAAATTGGATGAAACTCGACAGACACATAACACTTATTAGCCAGTAGACATGTGAAAAGTTTCAGAAACGGGCGTGGCAGGGGGGCTCAACAGCGCCCCCTTGAACGGGGTCTGAAAACTTGGTCCATATATCAAACACGCTTGCATGAATTAATATGAAACTCGGTACACATATAGATGTCATCGGGCCGAACAACTTTCCCTCTGTCAAGTTTCACGCCAGCCCAACAGGAAGTCGGCTATTATGGGTTGTTTGGAAAACGCTTGCTGTGGAATGTGATGTACTCCTCCTAGAGAATTCATTCAATCACCTCCAAACTCAGTCAGCATGTAGTCAAGACTTTGAGGATGCTAAATTGCGGACGGATTTTTGATATCTCGAACGGTTTGGCCGTGGCGAGGAATCGAATTTATGGCGAGAAAAGAGAAACACGAAGTGGAATAACTTCTGCATACATTAACTGATCTTGATGAAACTTCAGCAGTGTGTTCGTGGTAAGAGGCCGATCAGATGGATGTAGCTATTGTGAGTCAAAGTTATAGCGCCACCAACTGGCAGCAGGAAGTGTGTCACTTTCAACATGCTTTTGACAAAAGTGGGGGGGTTAGTTTTAACTACAGTAAAAAAAAAATTGTTTGTATATTGTTCTCATCAAGCCGGACAACTTTCTAATTTACATTCATTAGCTCCAGCCATCAGGAAGTCAGATATTTTGGTCTGAATGTGGATTTTTTTTGCTAAATCAGCCTCTGAATTTTTAGCCACTCCTCTTAAACTATTTATTTTATTCCCACCAAACTTTTTCAACATGATGAAAATACATTACATATGCTAAATTGTGAATGGATAATAAATATCTTAAACGGTTTTGCTATGGCGAGGGGTTAAAGTAATGTCCAAAAAGGAAACACTAAAAATCTTCTAAAAATGTAATTATATACCATTTATTTCTATATAAAAGTAAACAAATATCACAACTAAACCCATTTTATTCTGTTTTTGCAATTCAAGAAGAATGAAAAAGTTAAAAACAGGCTATTTAGTGCTATTTGGTTAAACAAAAAAGCAAACATAGGGCTATACTGCCCTCTTGTGTCCAAAAGGACATCAAAATAATATATAAAACTTTTTACCAGCTAGGCCAATAATGTATTTAAATATACATTTATTAGGTATGTGTCTGAGGATATTTTCCCACCGATTAATCGACGTGTGACACCGCTGGGGGCTTTTGAATTGCCAACTTAAAAACGAAAGTAAAATATGTTAGTCCGCACTGACATTGATAGTGGTTGAGCGAGCGTTTCAAATGAATTCCTATAGAAGTAGGAATTAACTGAAAAACGTTCACTCTGTTCTGCTCGTTCCTCACCGTGGATGTGCACCGTTTTAAATAGCTAATATGAGCATTTTAGTTTAATTTTAAAATTAGCACCTTTTGGGGGGAGGATTGCTTGAAATTATTTTACAAAAGCACAATGTTGTGTTTTATTGCAACTGTACACAAATATAAGTTAACACTTTGCAGTTTGAATGTCGTCCTGTATAATGACGGAGTATGTTTTTTTTTTTCAATCGCACCCACGCCACACACACACACACACGGTTTACTATCTTTGTTGGGACTCTCCATAGACTTAATGGTTTTATACTGTACAAACTGTATATTCTATCTCCTCACACTAACCCTAGCCCTAAACCTACCTATCCCAGAAAACTTTCTGCATTTTTACATTTCCAAAAAAACTCATTCTGTATGATTTATAAGCTTGTTTACCCATGGGGACCTCTATTTAGGTCCCCACTGTGACACGAGTCCCCATGAGTCGGTGTGCATTCAGGTTGAAGTCCCCACCGGGATAGAAAAACATGAACACACACACACACACACACACACACACACACACACACACACACACACACACATTACAGCATTGTAATCTTGACATCGCAGCCTGTTCATTATAGCCTTCATAAAATATAATAATAAAATAGTCAACCTAACATATAAAAATTACACTGCTCTAAATAGTCAGTAGTACAATTCATACATTCACAGTAAGCACCGCTCCACTGTGATGTTTCCAAGCACATTTTTGCGCTTGTGAAGAGGATGATTTTTTCCATCGATATTGGAACATGAGTGAAGAACAAAGCCTATAATAAAGAATAGTTTAGCATCCAAATACATCGCAAATGTTGAAACGAGGGTTACGTGAGCCCAACACTGCTTTCTTTCATTTTTATTTTTACATTAAATTTAAAGGATTTGTTGTGGAATATTTTGAGTGTATCATAAAATCAGAATAAGGTAAGTCAAGTAATATTTTTGGTCTTTTATATATATATATATATAAATATAGCTGCGAGCAGTGATGAAGGGCCAAAGCCGGCGGTACCGCCACCCCGGTGCCTTTAGGTGACTAAAGGCACCGGGGTTGCGGTGCCACCGGCTTGGGCCCGTAATCGCTGCTCGCAGCTATATTTAGGGCCCGAGCACCGATGGTGTGAGGACCCTCTTGGAATTGCTCTGTTTATTATTAGGGCCCAAGCCCTGAAAGGGCGAAGGCCCTATTGTTTTCGGTAGGATTATTTATTATTATTATTAGGGCCCGAGCACCGATGGTGTGAGGACCCTCTTGGAATTGCTCTGTTTATTATTATTATTATTATTCTTCTCCGCATTGAATTGCATTTTTGAGGGCCTAAACATGCGCGAAAACTCACGAAACTTTGCACACGCGTCAGAACTGGCGAAAATTTACATCTGATATAGGTTTCAGAATTGGACGGGGCAAAATGGCTCGATAGCGCCACCTATAAAAGTTCAACGGAGTGCGCCTCCTGCAACGTTCCACGTACGTGCACGAAATTCGGTACATACGTGTAATGACCTAATACCTACAAAAAAGTCTCTTGGAGCATAGCCCTAAACACAACAGGAAGTCAGCCATTTTGAACTTCCTCTCAGATTTTTGTGCAGTTTTTGCCATTTTCAGGCCTCGTACTTTAACGAACTCCTCCTACAGTTTTAATCTGATCATCTTCAAATTTGGTGAGTGTAATCTTAAGGCCTTTGCGATGTTAAATTGCGAAGATCTTGAGTTTTCGTTGAAGGGCGGGTCCTCGGCGGCCTTACAAATTTCGATGTTTCGCCATGAAACAGGAAGTTGCTGTAACTCAGGCATGGAATGTCCAATCTCCCCCAAACTTCACACGTTTGATAAGAGTTCTGTCCTGAACACATGGCCATGCTCATATTCAGTTATAGTCATAGCGCCACCTGCTGGCAACAGGAAGTGACATGTTTAACACTGTTATGGACTCCTAATAACATATAAAAAAGTGCCAGCAAGTGCGAAACATGCTAACAACATACTAGAAGCATGCTAAAACATGCTAGCAAACTCTTAGCTAAGTGCTAAAGCATGCTATTATTGCAATTAAATAGGAATTTGCTGTAACTCAGGCATGGAATGTCCAATCTGCCCCAAACTTCACACTTTTGATAAGCGTTCTGTCCTGAACACATCTACATGATAATATTCAGTTATAGTAATAGCGCCACCTTCTGGCAACAGGAAGTGTCATGTTTAACACGTTGATGCCATTCTAGCAACATGTTAAAAATGCCATTGAGGTCTAAACATGCTAGAAACATGTTAAAACATGCTAGCAATACTTAGCTAAGTGCTAAAGCATGCTAATTCAATGAAACAGGATGTTGTTGTTACTCAAGAAGGCAATGTCCAATATGCGCCAAACTTCACACTTTTAATAAACGTTCTGTCCTGAACACATGACCATGCTCATATTCAGTTACAGTCATAGTGCCACCTGCTGGCAACAGGAAGTGACATGTTAAACACTGTTGTGGACATATAAAAACATATAAAAAAAGTGCCAGCAAGTGCTAAACATGCTAACAACATACTAGAAACATGCTAAAACATGCTAGCAAACACTTAGCTAAGTGCTAAAGCATGCTATTGCTGCAATTAAATAGGAATTTGCTGTAACACAGGCATGGAATGTCCAATCTGCCCCAAACTTCACACGTTTGATAAGAGTCATGGCCTGAACACATCTACATGAGAATATTCAGTTATAGTAATAGCGCCACCTGCTGTCAACAGGAAGTGACATGTTTAACACTGTTGTGGTCTCCTAATAACATATATAAAAGAGCCAGCAAGTGCTAAACAGGTTAGCAACATACTAGAAACATGCTAGCAAACACTTAGCTAAGTGATAAAGCATGCTATTACTGCAATTAAATAGGAATTTGCTGTAACTCAGGCATGGAACGTCCAATCTGCCCCAAACTTCACATGTTTGATAAGAATCATGGCCTGAACGCATGCCTATGCTCAAATTCAGTTATAGTAATAGCGCCACCTACTGGCAACAGGAAGTGACATGTTTAACACGTTGATGCCGTTCTAGCAACATGTTAAAAATGCCATTGAGTTCTAAACATGCTAGAAACATATTAAAACATGCTAGCAATACTTAGCTAAGTGCTAAAGCATGCTAATTCAATGAAACAGGACTTTGTTGTTACTCAAGAAGGCAATGTACAATCTACCCCAAACGTCACACGTTTGATAAGAGTTATCTCTTGAACACATGTCCATGCTCATATTTAGTTATAGTCATAGCGCCACCTGCTGGCAACAGGAAGTGACGTTTAACACTGTTCTTGACTCCTAATAACATATAAAAAAATGCCAGTAGGTGCTAAACATCCTACCAACATACTAGAGACATGCTAAAACATAATAGCAAACACTTAGCTAAGTGCTAAAGAATGATATTACTGCAATTAAATATGAATTTGCTGTAACTCAGGCATGGAATGTCCAATCTGCCCCAAACTTCACACTTTTGATAAGCGTTCTGTCCTGAACACATGACCATGCTTATATTCAGTTACAGTCATAGCGCCACCTGCTGGCAACAGGAAGTGACATGTTTAACACTGTTGTGGACTCCTAATAACATATAAAAAAGTGCCAGCAAGTGTTAAACATGCTAACAACATACTAGAAACATGCTAAAACATGCTAGCAAACTCTTAGCCAAGTGCTAAAGCATGCTATTATTGCAATTAAATAGGAATTTGCTGTAACTCAGGCATGGAATGTCCAATCTGCCCCAAACTTCACACTTTTGATAAGAGTCATGGCCTGAACACATCTACATGAGAATGTTCAGTTATAGTAATAGCGCCACCAACTGGCAACAGGAAGTGACATGTTTAACACGTTGATGCCGTTCTAGCAACATGTTAAAACATGCTAACAATGCTTAGCTAAGTTCTAAAGAATGCTAATTCAATGAAACATGACTTTGTTGTTACTCAAGAAGGCAATGTCCAATTTGCACCAAACTTCACATGTTTGATAAGAGTTCTGTCCTGAACACACATCCATGCTCATATTCAGTTATAGTCATAACGCCACCTACTGGCAACAGAAACTGACATGGTTAACACAGTAATGCAGTACTAACCACATAATTATTGTGTACTAAGCATGCTAGAAACAGACTGAACATGCTAGCAACACTTAGCTGAGTCATGAAGCATGCTATTATCACCATTATACAAAACATTTTGTAACTGACTTTGACATACTCTTACTATATATACCTCCTTAAATGTACATTTCCCAACCATGCTCTGCCTTCCTAAAGCCACCGAGTGTTGATGGCACGGGTGCGAGGGCCCTTTCATCGCTGCTTGCAGCTTTAATTATTATTATTATTATTATTTTTCTGTCAACCTTTCGGGCACTTTTGAGACCCTTAACGTGCTCGAAAACTCTTGAAACTTTGCACACGGGTCAGAACCCGTGGCCATCAGGGCTGGGCTGAAGCTGGTACCCGGGCGTGGCAGGGTGGCTCGACAGCGCCCCCTTGAACGGGGTCCGAAAACTTGGTCCATAAATCAGACACGCTTGCATGTAATAATATGAAACTCGGTACACATATAGATCTCATCGGGCCGAACAACTTTCGTACTTTTACTTTTTACGCCAGCCCAACAGGAAGTCGGCTATTATGGGTTGTTTTGAAACGCATGCTGTGGAATTTAATGTACTCCTCCTAGAGAAGTCATCCAATCGCCTCCAAACTCGGTCAGCATGAAGTCAAGACATTGAGGATGCTAAATTGCGGACGGATTTTTGATATCTCGAACGGTTTGGCCGTGGCAAGGAAACGAATTTATGGCGAATAAGGGACACAGGAAGTGTGTTATAACTTCAGCATACATTATCTGATCTTGATGAAACTTCAGCAGTGTGTTCGTTGTAAGAGGCCGAACACAAGGATGTGATTATTGTGAGTCAAAGTTATAGCGCCACCAACTGGCAGCAGGAAGTGTGTCACTTTCAAAATGCTTTGAAATCACTCTCTTATTTTTACCTGATTTGCTTCAAACTTTATGTGTATGATGTAGACACACGGCAGATGTAGACCTGTGAAAGGATTATTGATATCTTAGATACTGTTGCCATGGCAACGCATCAAACTTTAATATTATTTTTTGATGCTTTTGAGACTCTTAACATACTTGAAATTGCATGAAACTCGACAGACACATCACACTTATTATCCAGTAGACATGGGCAAAGTTTCAGAAACGGGCGTGGTGAGGGGCTCAGTAGCGCCACCTTTAGTCAAAAATGGGGGCTTAGTTTTACCTAGAATCACAAAACTTGGTATGTATATTGTTCTTATCGAGCCGGACAACTTTCTAATTTACACTTATTAGCTCAAAGCAACAGAAAGTCAGATATTTTGGTTTGAATGTGATTTTTTGGAGAAATTTCTCTCTCTCTCTGTCTCTGAGTGTGTGATGGGTGGGGGTGATTTGTCAGTTGAGTGAGATTTACTTTTTCATTTGTTTTTCAAGGTTTCTGGGGCTTTTGGGTCCCTAAACGTGCTCGAAAACTCTTGAAACTTTGCACACAGGTCAGAACCCGCGGCCTTCAGGGCGGGGCTGAATCTGGTAGCCGGGCGTGGCAGGGGGGCTCAACAGCGCCCCCTTGAGCGGGGTTCTAAAACTTGGTCCATATATCAAACACGCTTGCATGAATTAATTTGAAACTCGGTACACATATAGATCTCATCGGGCCGAACAACTTTCGTGCTCTAAGTTTTACGCCAGCCCAACAGGAAGTCGGCTATTTAGGGTTGTTTGGAAACGCTTGCTGTGGAATTTAATGTACTCCTCCTAGGAAATACATCGATTCGCCTCCAAACTTGGTCAGCGTGAAGTCAAGACATTGATGATGCTAAATTGCGGACGGATTTTTGATATCTCGAACGGTTTGGCTGTGGCGAGGAAACGAATTAATGGCGAGAAAAGAGAAAAACGAAGTGTTATAACTAATGCATACATTAACTGATCTTGATGAAACTTCAGCAGTTTGTTCATGGTAAGAGGCCGATCAGATGGATGTAACTATTGTGTGTCAAAGTTATAGCGCCACCAACTGGCAGCAGGAAATGTGTCACTTTCAAAATGCTTTTGACAAAAGTTGGGGGGGTTGTTTTACCTACAGTAGCACAACTCAGTACGTATGTTGATCTCATCGACCCGGACAACTTTCTAATTTAAAGTCATTAGCTCCGACCATCAGGAAGTCAGATATTTTGGTTTGAATGTGGATTTTTTCCAAAATCAGCCTCCAAAAGGCACTAAAAGCCTCAAATCTTCTAAAAATGTAATTTTATACCATTTATTTCTATATAAAAGTATACAAATATCACAACTAAACCCATTTTATTCTGTTTTTAAAAAGAATTTTATTCTAATTTTATTCTAAATTTTAAAACAGTAAAGTAAAAAAAAAATTCAAGTCATACATAGGGCTATACTGCCCTCTTGTGTCCAAAAGGACATCAAAATAATATATAAAACTTTTTACCAGCTAGGCCAATAATGTATTTAAATATACATTTATTAGGTATGTGTCTGAGGATATTTTCCCACCGGTTAATCGACGTGTGTGACACGAGCGGGTGCTTTTGTATCGCTAATATAAAAGTGAAAGAAAAATACGGACGTCCGCACGGACATTTATAATGGTGCACACACAAATCACACACACGTTGGAAAGAATTATGCTTTTAAACAACACTAAACCGCCATTAGATGTCGCCAAGTGACCGTCTTAATGAGCGAGTCATTGATTCATTCGTTCAAATGATTCGTAATCCATAACATACAGATCCATAAACATGGATCCATAAACATCCAATGCATAAACATAAACAGATGTTTATAGATTGATCATTCAATCTTTGAGTCAACCAATTCGTTCAAAATGCTGAATCATTCAGTTATGAGAAAACACGTTCCTGTGAGATGCGTTCTTCTGTGATCTTTGTTTAACTATTTCCGCTGCTGAAACAGAACAAAAACAGTCAATATTGCATCTAAAATGTAAATGACTTCATTTTAACTGTTAATAACCTGTTGTATGAAATCAATGTCACAGTTTCAATAGTGATTGTATTCAGGAAAAGTTAGGTACGGAGAGCGAGCGATTTCAACGAAATCAGAACTAAACCCATTTTATTATTTTATTATTATTATTATTCAATTTAAGAATTATGTTTGAGTTTAAAAAAAGCCAGAATGTTTTAGTCCAAAAAATAAATAAATCATGCCATGGATTGCTTGAAATTAATTTTTTTTTTTATATTTATTTTTTCGTTTTGGCTTTGTTTATAGTTTATTTTTAATTTTTTATTCTTGTTCCGTTCTGAATATCATTACATTTAAAGGATTTGTTGTGGAATATTTTGAGTGTATCATAAAATCAGAATAATTCTCTCGATTTAGTGATCCCCTACTTATTATTTTATTGAATTTTTTTCTTTGTTCTAATTAGGTCAGGCAAGTAAAATTATCTGTGTCTTGTCCCTTAAATTTATTTATATATATATATATATATATATATATATATATATATATACATATATATATATATATATATGTATGTATGTATGTGTGTGTGTATATATATATATATATATATATATATATATATATATATATATATATATATATATATATATATGTATGTATGTGTGTGTGTGTGTATATATATATATATATATATATATATATATATATAAATATAAATATAGCTGCGAGCAGCGATGGAGGGCCAAAGCCGCCGGCACCGCCACCCTGGCACCAGGATTGCGGTGCCACCGGCTTGGGCCCGTAATCGCTGCTCGCAGCTATATTTATTATTATTATTCTTCTCCGCATTGAATTGCATTTTTGAGGGCCTAAACATGCGCGAAAACTCACGAAACTTTGCACACGCGTCAGAACTGGCGAAAATTTACATCTGATATAGGTTTCAGAATTGGACGGGGCAAAATGGCTCGATAGCGCCACCTATAAAAGTTCAACGGAGTGCGCCTCCTGCAACGTTCCACGTACGTGCACGAAATTCGGTACATACGTGTAATGACCTAATACCTACAAAAAAGTCTCTTGGAGCATAGCCCTAAACACAACAGGAAGTCAGCCATTTTGAACTTCCTCTCAGATTTTTGTGCAGTTTTTGCCATTTTCAGGCCTCGTACTTTAACGAACTCCTCCTACAGTTTTAATCTGATCATCTTCAAATTTGGTGAGTGTAATCTTAAGGCCTTTGCGACGTTAAATTGCGAAGATCTTGAGTTTTCGTCGAAGGGCGGGTCCTCGGCGGCCTTACAAATTTCGATGTTTCGCCATGAAACAGGAAGTTGCTGTAACTCAGGCATGGAATGTCCAATCTCCCCCAAACTTCACACGTTTGATAAGAGTTCTGTCCTGAACACATGGCCATGCTCATATTCAGTTATAGTCATAGCGCCACCTGCTGGCAACAGGAAGTGACATGTTTAACACTGTTATGGACTCCTAATAACATATAAAAAAGTGCCAGCAAGTGCGACACATGCTAACAACATACTAGAAGCATGCTAAAACATGCTAGCAAACTCTTAGCTAAGTGCTAAAGCATGCTATTATTGCAATTAAATAGGAATTTGCTGTAACTCAGGCATGGAATGTCCAATCTGCCCCAAACTTCACACTTTTGATAAGCGTTCTGTCCTGAACACATCTACATGATAATATTCAGTTATAGTAATAGCGCCACCTACTGGCAACAGGAAGTGTCATGTTTAACACGTTGATGCCATTCTAGCAACATGTTAAAAATGCCATTGAGGTCTAAACATGCTAGAAACATGTTAAAACATGCTAGCAATACTTAGCTAAGTGCTAAAGCATGCTAATTCAATGAAACAGGATGTTGTTGTTACTCAAGAAGGCAATGTCCAATATGCGCCAAACTTCACACTTTTAATAAACGTTCTGTCCTGAACACATGACCATGCTCATATTCAGTTACAGTCATAGTGCCACCTGCTGGCAACAGGAAGTGACATGTTAAACACTGTTGTGGACATATAAAAACATATAAAAAAAGTGCCAGCAAGTGCTAAACATGCTAACAACATACTAGAAACATGCTAAAACATGCTAGCAAACACTTAGCTAAGTGCTAAAGCATGCTATTGCTGCAATTAAATAGGAATTTGCTGTAACACAGGCATGGAATGTCCAATCTGCCCCAAACTTCACACGTTTGATAAGAGTCATGGCCTGAACACATCTACATGAGAATATTCAGTTATAGTAATAGCGCCACCTGCTGTCAACAGGAAGTGACATGTTTAACACTGTTGTGGTCTCCTAATAACATATATAAAAGAGCCAGCAAGTGCTAAACAGGTTAGCAACATACTAGAAACATGCTAGCAAACACTTAGCTAAGTGATAAAGCATGCTATTACTGCAATTAAATAGGAATTTGCTGTAACTCAGGCATGGAACGTCCAATCTGCCCCAAACTTCACATGTTTGATAAGAATCATGGCCTGAACGCATGCCTATGCTCAAATTCAGTTATAGTAATAGCGCCACCTACTGGCAACAGGAAGTGACATGTTTAACACGTTGATGCCGTTCTAGCAACATGTTAAAAATGCCATTGACTTCTAAACATGCTAGAAACATATTAAAACATGCTAGCAATACTTAGCTAAGTGCTAAAGCATGCTAATTCAATGAAACAGGACTTTGTTGTTACTCAAGAAGGCAATGTACAATCTACCCCAAACGTCACACGTTTGATAAGAGTTATCTCTTGAACACATGTCCATGCTCATATTTAGTTATAGTCATAGCGCCACCTGCTGGCAACAGGAAGTGACGTTTAACACTGTTCTTGACTCCTAATAACATATAAAAAAATGCCAGTAGGTGCTAAACATCCTACCAACATACTAGAGACATGCTAAAACATAATAGCAAACACTTAGCTAAGTGCTAAAGAATGATATTACTGCAATTAAATATGAATTTGCTGTAACTCAGGCATGGAATGTCCAATCTGCCCCAAACTTCACACTTTTGATAAGCGTTCTGTCCTGAACACATGACCATGCTTATATTCAGTTACAGTCATAGCGCCACCTGCTGGCAACAGGAAGTGACATGTTTAACACTGTTGTGGACTCCTAATAACATATAAAAAAGTGCCAGCAAGTGTTAAACATGCTAACAACATACTAGAAACATGCTAAAACATGCTAGCAAACTCTTAGCCAAGTGCTAAAGCATGCTATTATTGCAATTAAATAGGAATTTGCTGTAACTCAGGCATGGAATGTCCAATCTGCCCCAAACTTCACACTTTTGATAAGAGTCATGGCCTGAACACATCTACATGAGAATGTTCAGTTATAGTAATAGCGCCACCAACTGGCAACAGGAAGTGACATGTTTAACACGTTGATGCCGTTCTAGCAACATGTTAAAACATGCTAACAATGCTTAGCTAAGTTCTAAAGAATGCTAATTCAATGAAACATGACTTTGTTGTTACTCAAGAAGGCAATGTCCAATTTGCACCAAACTTCACATGTTTGATAAGAGTTCTGTCCTGAACACACATCCATGCTCATATTCAGTTATAGTCATAACGCCACCTACTGGCAACAGAAACTGACATGGTTAACACAGTAATGCAGTACTAACCACATAATTATTGTGTACTAAGCATGCTAGAAACAGACTGAACATGCTAGCAACACTTAGCTGAGTCATGAAGCATGCTATTATCACCATTATACAAAACATTTTGTAACTGACTTTGACATACTCTTACTATATATACCTCCTTAAATGTACATTTCCCAACCATGCTCTGCCTTCCTAAAGCCACCGAGTGTTGATGGCACGGGTGCGAGGGCCCTTTCATCGCTGCTTGCAGCTTTAATTAGGGCCCGAGCACCGATGGTGTGAGGACCCTCTTGGAATTGCTCTGTTTATTATTATTATTATTATTCTTCTCCGCATTGAATTGCATTTTTGAGGGCCTAAACATGCGCGAAAACTCACGAAACTTTGCACACGCGTCAGAACTGGCGAAAATTTACATCTGATATAGGTTTCAGAATTGGACGGGGCAAAATGGCTCGATAGCGCCACCTATAAAAGTTCAACGGAGTGCGCCTCCTGCAACGTTCCACGTACGTGCACGAAATTCGGTACATACGTGTAATGACCTAATACCTACAAAAAAGTCTCTTGGAGCATAGCCCTAAACACAACAGGAAGTCAGCCATTTTGAACTTCCTCTCAGATTTTTGTGCAGTTTTTGCCATTTTCAGGCCTCGTACTTTAACGAACTCCTCCTACAGTTTTAATCTGATCATCTTCAAATTTGGTGAGTGTAATCTTAAGGCCTTTGCGACGTTAAATTGCGAAGATCTTGAGTTTTCGTCGAAGGGCGGGTCCTCGGCGGCCTTACAAATTTCGATGTTTCGCCATGAAACAGGAAGTTGCTGTAACTCAGGCATGGAATGTCCAATCTCCCCCAAACTTCACACGTTTGATAAGAGTTCTGTCCTGAACACATGGCCATGCTCATATTCAGTTATAGTCATAGCGCCACCTGCTGGCAACAGGAAGTGACATGTTTAACACTGTTATGGACTCCTAATAACATATAAAAAAGTGCCAGCAAGTGCGAAACATGCTAACAACATACTAGAAGCATGCTAAAACATGCTAGCAAACTCTTAGCTAAGTGCTAAAGCATGCTATTATTGCAATTAAATAGGAATTTGCTGTAACTCAGGCATGGAATGTCCAATCTGCCCCAAACTTCACACTTTTGATAAGCGTTCTGTCCTGAACACATCTACATGATAATATTCAGTTATAGTAATAGCGCCACCTACTGGCAACAGGAAGTGTCATGTTTAACACGTTGATGCCATTCTAGCAACATGTTAAAAATGCCATTGAGGTCTAAACATGCTAGAAACATGTTAAAACATGCTAGCAATACTTAGCTAAGTGCTAAAGCATGCTAATTCAATGAAACAGGATGTTGTTGTTACTCAAGAAGGCAATGTCCAATATGCGCCAAACTTCACACTTTTAATAAACGTTCTGTCCTGAACACATGACCATGCTCATATTCAGTTACAGTCATAGTGCCACCTGCTGGCAACAGGAAGTGACATGTTAAACACTGTTGTGGACATATAAAAACATATAAAAAAAGTGCCAGCAAGTGCTAAACATGCTAACAACATACTAGAAACATGCTAAAACATGCTAGCAAACACTTAGCTAAGTGCTAAAGCATGCTATTGCTGCAATTAAATAGGAATTTGCTGTAACACAGGCATGGAATGTCCAATCTGCCCCAAACTTCACACGTTTGATAAGAGTCATGGCCTGAACACATCTACATGAGAATATTCAGTTATAGTAATAGCGCCACCTGCTGTCAACAGGAAGTGACATGTTTAACACTGTTGTGGTCTCCTAATAACATATATAAAAGAGCCAGCAAGTGCTAAACAGGTTAGCAACATACTAGAAACATGCTAGCAAACACTTAGCTAAGTGATAAAGCATGCTATTACTGCAATTAAATAGGAATTTGCTGTAACTCAGGCATGGAACGTCCAATCTGCCCCAAACTTCACATGTTTGATAAGAATCATGGCCTGAACGCATGCCTATGCTCAAATTCAGTTATAGTAATAGCGCCACCTACTGGCAACAGGAAGTGACATGTTTAACACGTTGATGCCGTTCTAGCAACATGTTAAAAATGCCATTGAGTTCTAAACATGCTAGAAACATATTAAAACATGCTAGCAATACTTAGCTAAGTGCTAAAGCATGCTAATTCAATGAAACAGGACTTTGTTGTTACTCAAGAAGGCAATGTACAATCTACCCCAAACGTCACACGTTTGATAAGAGTTATCTCTTGAACACATGTCCATGCTCATATTTAGTTATAGTCATAGCGCCACCTGCTGGCAACAGGAAGTGACGTTTAACACTGTTCTTGACTCCTAATAACATATAAAAAAATGCCAGTAGGTGCTAAACATCCTACCAACATACTAGAGACATGCTAAAACATAATAGCAAACACTTAGCTAAGTGCTAAAGAATGATATTACTGCAATTAAATATGAATTTGCTGTAACTCAGGCATGGAATGTCCAATCTGCCCCAAACTTCACACTTTTGATAAGCGTTCTGTCCTGAACACATGACCATGCTTATATTCAGTTACAGTCATAGCGCCACCTGCTGGCAACAGGAAGTGACATGTTTAACACTGTTGTGGACTCCTAATAACATATAAAAAAGTGCCAGCAAGTGTTAAACATGCTAACAACATACTAGAAACATGCTAAAACATGCTAGCAAACTCTTAGCCAAGTGCTAAAGCATGCTATTATTGCAATTAAATAGGAATTTGCTGTAACTCAGGCATGGAATGTCCAATCTGCCCCAAACTTCACACTTTTGATAAGAGTCATGGCCTGAACACATCTACATGAGAATGTTCAGTTATAGTAATAGCGCCACCAACTGGCAACAGGAAGTGACATGTTTAACACGTTGATGCCGTTCTAGCAACATGTTAAAACATGCTAACAATGCTTAGCTAAGTTCTAAAGAATGCTAATTCAATGAAACATGACTTTGTTGTTACTCAAGAAGGCAATGTCCAATTTGCACCAAACTTCACATGTTTGATAAGAGTTCTGTCCTGAACACACATCCATGCTCATATTCAGTTATAGTCATAACGCCACCTACTGGCAACAGAAACTGACATGGTTAACACAGTAATGCAGTACTAACCACATAATTATTGTGTACTAAGCATGCTAGAAACAGACTGAACATGCTAGCAACACTTAGCTGAGTCATGAAGCATGCTATTATCACCATTATACAAAACATTTTGTAACTGACTTTGACATACTCTTACTATATATACCTCCTTAAATGTACATTTCCCAACCATGCTCTGCCTTCCTAAAGCCACCGAGTGTTGATGGCACGGGTGCGAGGGCCCTTTCATCGCTGCTTGCAGCTTTAATTAGGGCCCGAGCACCGATGGTGTGAGGACCCTCTTGGAATTGCTCTGTTTATTAGGGCCCGAGCACCGATGGTGTGAGGACCCTCTTGGAATTGCTCTGTTTATTATTATTATTATTATTCTTCTCCGCATTTAATTGCATTTTTGAGGGCCTAAACATGCTCGAAAACTCACGAAACTTTGCACACGCGTCAAAACTGGCGAAAATTGACATCTGATATAGGTTTCAGAATTGGACGGGGCAAAATGGCTCGATAGCGCCACCTATAAAAGTTCAACGGAGTGCGCCTCCCGCAACGTTCCACGTACGTGCACGAAATTCGGTACATACATGTAATGACCTAATACCTACAAAAAAGTCTCTTGGAGCATAGCCCTAAACACAACAGGAAGTCAGCCATTTTGAACTTCCTCCCAGATTTTTGTGCAGTTTTTGACATTTTCAGGCCTCGTACTTTAACGAACTCCTCCTACAGTTTTAATCTGATCATCTTCAAATTTGGTGAGTGTAATCTTAAGGCCTTTGCGACGTTAAATTGCGAAGATCTTGAGTTTTCGTCGAAGGGCGGGTCCTCGGCGGCCTGACAAATTTTGATGTTTCGCCATGAAACAGGAAGTTGCTGTAACTCAGGCATGGAATGTCCAATCTGCCCCAAACTTCACACATTTGATAAGAGTTCTGTCCTGAACACATGACCATGCTCATATTCAGTTATAGTCATAGCGCCACCTGCTGGCAACAGGAAGTGACATGTTTAACACTGTTATGGACTCCTAATAACATATAAAAAAGTGCCAGCAAGTGCTAAACATGCTAACAACATACTAGAAGCATGCTAAAACATGCTAGCAAACTCTTAGCTAAGTGCTAAAGCATGCTATTATTGCAATTAAATAGGAATTTGCTGTAACTCAGGCATGGAATGTCCAATCTGCCCCAAACTTCACACTTTTGATAAGCGTTCTGTCCTGAACATATCTACATGAGAATATTCAGTTATAGTAATAGCGCCACCTACTGGTAACAGGAAGTGTCATGTTTAACACGTTGATGCCATTCTAGCAACATGTTAAAAATGCCATTGACTTCTAAACATGCTAGAAACATGTTAAAACATGCTAGCAATACTTAGCTAAGTGCTAAAGCATGCTAATTCAATGAAACAGGATGTTGTTGTTACTCAAGAAGGCAATGTCCAATCTGCGCCAAACTTCACACTTTTAATAAACGTTCTGTCCTGAACACATGACCATGCTCATATTCAGTTACAGTCATAGTGCCACCTGCTGGCAACAGGAAATGACATGTTAAACACTGTTGTGGACATATAAAAACATATAAAAAAAGTGCCAGAAAGTGCTAAACATGCTAACAACATACTAGAAACATGCTAAAACATGCTAGCAAACACTTAGCTAAGTGTTAAAGCATGCTATTGCTGCAATTAAATAGGAATTTGCTGTAACACAGGCATGGAATGTCCAATCTGCCCCAAACTTCACACGTTTGATAAGAGTCATGGCCTGAACACATCTACATGAGAATATTCAGTTATAGTAATAGCGCCACCTGCTGTCAACAGGAAGTGACATGTTTAACACTGTTGTGGTCTCCTAATAACATATATAAAAGAGCCAGCAAGTGCTAAACAGGTTAGCAACATACTAGAAACATGCTAGCAAACACTTAGCTAAGTGCTAAAGCATGCTATTACTGCAATTAAATAGGAATTTGCTGTAACTCAGGCATGGAATGTCCAATCTGCCCCAAACTTCACATGTTTGATAAGAATCATGGCCTGAACACATGTCTATGCTCAAATTCAGTTATAGTAATAGCGCCACCTACTGGCAACAGGAAGTGACATGTTTAACACGTTGATGCCGTTCTAGCAACATGTTAAAAATGCCATTGAGTTCTAAACATGCTAGAAACATATTAAAACATGCTAGCAATACTTAGCTAAGTGCTAAAGCATGCTAATTCAATGAAACAGGACTTTGTTGTTACTCAAGAAGGCAATGTACAATCTACCCCAAACGTCACACGTTTGATAAGAGTTATCTCTTGAACACATGTCCATGCTCATATTTAGTTATAGTCATAGCGCCACCTGCTGGCAACAGGAAGTGACGTTTAACACTGTTCTTGACTCCTAATAACATATAAAAAAATGCCAGTAGGTGCTAAACATCCTACCAACATACTAGAGACATGCTAAAACATACTAGCAAACACTTAGCTAAGTGCTAAAGAATGATATTACTGCAATTAAATATGAATTTGCTGTAACTCAGGCATGGAATGTCCAATCTGCCCCAAACTTCACACTTTTGATAAGCGTTCTGTCCTGAACACATGACCATGCTTATATTCAGTTACAATCATAGCGCCACCTGCTGGCAACAGGAAGTGACATGTTTAACACTGTTATGGACTCCTAATAACATATAAAAAAGTGCCAGCAAGTGTTAAACATGCTAACAACATACTAGAAACATGCTAAAACATGCTAGCAAACTCTTAGCCAAGTGCTAAAGCATGCTATTATTGCAATTAAATAGGAATTTGCTGTAACTCAGGCATGGAATGTCCAATCTGCCCCAAACTTCACACTTTTGATAAGAGTCATGGCCTGAACACATCTACATGAGAATGTTCAGTTATAGTAATAGCGCCACCAACTGGCAACAGGAAGTGACATGTTTAACACGTTGATGCCGTTCTAGCAACATGTTAAAACATGCTAACAATGCTTAGCTAAGTTCTAAAGAATGCTAATTCAATGAAACATGACTTTGTTGTTACTCAAGAAGGCAATGTCCAATTTGCACCAAACTTCACATGTTTGATAAGAGTTCTGTCCTGAACACACATCCATGCTCATATTCAGTTATAGTCATAACGCCACCTACTGGCAACAGAAACTGACATGGTTAACACAGTAATGCAGTACTAACCACATAATTATTGTGTACTAAGCATGCTAGAAACAGACTGAACATGCTAGCAACACTTAGCTGAGTCATGAAGCATGCTATTATCACCATTATACAAAACATTTTGTAACTGACTTTGACATACTCTTACTATATATACCTCCTTAAATGTACATTTCCCAACCATGCTCTGCCTTCCTAAAGCCACCGAGTGTTGATGGCACGGGTGCGAGGGCCCTTTCATCGCTGCTTGCAGCTTTAATTAGGGCCCGAGCACCGATGGTGTGAGGACCCTCTTGGAATTGCTCTGTTTATTATTATTATTATTATTCTTCTCCGCATTGAATTGCATTTTTGAGGGCCTAAACATGCGCGAAAACTCACGAAACTTTGCACACGCGTCAGAACTGGCGAAAATTTACATCTGATATAGGTTTCAGAATTGGACGGGGCAAAATGGCTCGATAGCGCCACCTATAAAAGTTCAACGGAGTGCGCCTCCTGCAACGTTCCACGTACGTGCACGAAATTCGGTACATACGTGTAATGACCTAATACCTACAAAAAAGTCTCTTGGAGCATAGCCCTAAACACAACAGGAAGTCAGCCATTTTGAACTTCCTCTCAGATTTTTGTGCAGTTTTTGCCATTTTCAGGCCTCGTACTTTAACGAACTCCTCCTACAGTTTTAATCTGATCATCTTCAAATTTGGTGAGTGTAATCTTAAGGCCTTTGCGACGTTAAATTGCGAAGATCTTGAGTTTTCGTCGAAGGGCGGGTCCTCGGCGGCCTTACAAATTTCGATGTTTCGCCATGAAACAGGAAGTTGCTGTAACTCAGGCATGGAATGTCCAATCTCCCCCAAACTTCACACGTTTGATAAGAGTTCTGTCCTGAACACATGGCCATGCTCATATTCAGTTATAGTCATAGCGCCACCTGCTGGCAACAGGAAGTGACATGTTTAACACTGTTATGGACTCCTAATAACATATAAAAAAGTGCCAGCAAGTGCGAAACATGCTAACAACATACTAGAAGCATGCTAAAACATGCTAGCAAACTCTTAGCTAAGTGCTAAAGCATGCTATTATTGCAATTAAATAGGAATTTGCTGTAACTCAGGCATGGAATGTCCAATCTGCCCCAAACTTCACACTTTTGATAAGCGTTCTGTCCTGAACACATCTACATGATAATATTCAGTTATAGTAATAGCGCCACCTACTGGCAACAGGAAGTGTCATGTTTAACACGTTGATGCCATTCTAGCAACATGTTAAAAATGCCATTGAGGTCTAAACATGCTAGAAACATGTTAAAACATGCTAGCAATACTTAGCTAAGTGCTAAAGCATGCTAATTCAATGAAACAGGATGTTGTTGTTACTCAAGAAGGCAATGTCCAATATGCGCCAAACTTCACACTTTTAATAAACGTTCTGTCCTGAACACATGACCATGCTCATATTCAGTTACAGTCATAGTGCCACCTGCTGGCAACAGGAAGTGACATGTTAAACACTGTTGTGGACATATAAAAACATATAAAAAAAGTGCCAGCAAGTGCTAAACATGCTAACAACATACTAGAAACATGCTAAAACATGCTAGCAAACACTTAGCTAAGTGCTAAAGCATGCTATTGCTGCAATTAAATAGGAATTTGCTGTAACACAGGCATGGAATGTCCAATCTGCCCCAAACTTCACACGTTTGATAAGAGTCATGGCCTGAACACATCTACATGAGAATATTCAGTTATAGTAATAGCGCCACCTGCTGTCAACAGGAAGTGACATGTTTAACACTGTTGTGGTCTCCTAATAACATATATAAAAGAGCCAGCAAGTGCTAAACAGGTTAGCAACATACTAGAAACATGCTAGCAAACACTTAGCTAAGTGATAAAGCATGCTATTACTGCAATTAAATAGGAATTTGCTGTAACTCAGGCATGGAACGTCCAATCTGCCCCAAACTTCACATGTTTGATAAGAATCATGGCCTGAACGCATGCCTATGCTCAAATTCAGTTATAGTAATAGCGCCACCTACTGGCAACAGGAAGTGACATGTTTAACACGTTGATGCCGTTCTAGCAACATGTTAAAAATGCCATTGAGTTCTAAACATGCTAGAAACATATTAAAACATGCTAGCAATACTTAGCTAAGTGCTAAAGCATGCTAATTCAATGAAACAGGACTTTGTTGTTACTCAAGAAGGCAATGTACAATCTACCCCAAACGTCACACGTTTGATAAGAGTTATCTCTTGAACACATGTCCATGCTCATATTTAGTTATAGTCATAGCGCCACCTGCTGGCAACAGGAAGTGACGTTTAACACTGTTCTTGACTCCTAATAACATATAAAAAAATGCCAGTAGGTGCTAAACATCCTACCAACATACTAGAGACATGCTAAAACATAATAGCAAACACTTAGCTAAGTGCTAAAGAATGATATTACTGCAATTAAATATGAATTTGCTGTAACTCAGGCATGGAATGTCCAATCTGCCCCAAACTTCACACTTTTGATAAGCGTTCTGTCCTGAACACATGACCATGCTTATATTCAGTTACAGTCATAGCGCCACCTGCTGGCAACAGGAAGTGACATGTTTAACACTGTTGTGGACTCCTAATAACATATAAAAAAGTGCCAGCAAGTGTTAAACATGCTAACAACATACTAGAAACATGCTAAAACATGCTAGCAAACTCTTAGCCAAGTGCTAAAGCATGCTATTATTGCAATTAAATAGGAATTTGCTGTAACTCAGGCATGGAATGTCCAATCTGCCCCAAACTTCACACTTTTGATAAGAGTCATGGCCTGAACACATCTACATGAGAATGTTCAGTTATAGTAATAGCGCCACCAACTGGCAACAGGAAGTGACATGTTTAACACGTTGATGCCGTTCTAGCAACATGTTAAAACATGCTAACAATGCTTAGCTAAGTTCTAAAGAATGCTAATTCAATGAAACATGACTTTGTTGTTACTCAAGAAGGCAATGTCCAATTTGCACCAAACTTCACATGTTTGATAAGAGTTCTGTCCTGAACACACATCCATGCTCATATTCAGTTATAGTCATAACGCCACCTACTGGCAACAGAAACTGACATGGTTAACACAGTAATGCAGTACTAACCACATAATTATTGTGTACTAAGCATGCTAGAAACAGACTGAACATGCTAGCAACACTTAGCTGAGTCATGAAGCATGCTATTATCACCATTATACAAAACATTTTGTAACTGACTTTGACATACTCTTACTATATATACCTCCTTAAATGTACATTTCCCAACCATGCTCTGCCTTCCTAAAGCCACCGAGTGTTGATGGCACGGGTGCGAGGGCCCTTTCATCGCTGCTTGCAGCTTTAATTATTATTATTATTATTCTTCTCCGCATTGAATTGCATTTTTGAGGGCCTAAACATGCGCGAAAACTCACGAAACTTTGCACACGCGTCAGAACTGGCGAAAATTTACATCTGATATAGGTTTCAGAATTGGACGGGGCAAAATGGCTCGATAGCGCCACCTATAAAAGTTCAACGGAGTGCGCCTCCCGCAACGTTCCACGTACGTGCACGAAATTCGGTACATACGTGTAATGACCTAATACCTACAAAAAAGTCTCTTGGAGCATAGCCCTAAACACAACAGGAAGTCAGCCATTTTGAACTTCCTCTCAGATTTTTGTGCAGTTTTTGCCATTTTCAGGCCTCGTACTTTAACGAACTCCTCCTACAGTTTTAATCTGATCATCTTCAAATTTGGTGAGTGTAATCTTAAGGCCTTTGCGACGTTAAATTGCGAAGATCTTGAGTTTTCGTCGAAGGGCGGGTCCTCGGCGGCCTTACAAATTTCGATGTTTCGCCATGAAACAGGAAGTTGCTGTAACTCAGGCATGGAATGTCCAATCTGCCCCAAACTTCACACGTTTGATAAGAGTTCTGTCCTGAACACATGGCCATGCTCATATTCAGTTATAGTCATAGCGCCACCTGCTGGCAACAGGAAGTGACATGTTTAACACTGTTATGGACTCCTAATAACATATAAAAAAGTGCCAGCAAGTGCTAAACATGCTAACAACATACTAGAAGCATGCTAAAACATGCTAGCAAACTCTTAGCTAAGTGCTAAAGCATGCTATTATTGCAATTAAATAGGAATTTGCTGTAACGCAGGCATGGAATGTCCAATCTGCCCCAAACTTCACACTTTTGATAAGCGTTCTGTCCTGAACACATCTACATGAGAATATTCAGTTATAGTAATAGCGCCACCTACTGGCAACAGGAAGTGTCATGTTTAACACGTTGATGCCATTCTAGCAACATGTTAAAAATGCCATTGAGGTCTAAACATGCTAGAAACATGTTAAAACATGCTAGCTAATGTTAAAACATGCTAGCAATACTTAGCTAAGTGGTAAAGCATGCTAATTCAATGAAACAGGATGTTGTTGTTACTCAAGAAGGCAATGTCCAATATGCGCCAAACTTCACACTTTTAATAAACGTTCTGTCCTGAACACATGACCATGCTCATATTCAGTTACAGTCATAGTGCCACCTGCTGGCAACAGGAAGTGACATGTTAAACACTGTTGTGGACATATAAAAACATATAAAAAAGTGCCAGCAAGTGCTAAACATGCTAACAACATACTAGAAACATGCTAAAACATGCTAGCAAACACTTAGCTAAGTGCTAAAGCATGCTATTGCTGCAATTAAATAGGAATTTGCTGTAACACAGGCATGGAATGTCCAATCTGCCCCAAACTTCACACGTTTGATAAGAGTCATGGCCTGAACACATCTACATGAGAATATTCAGTTATAGTAATAGCGCCACCTACTGGTAACAGGAAGTGACATGTTTAACACTCTTGTGGTCTCCTAATAACATATAAAAAAGAGCCAACAAGTGCTAAACAGGTTAGCAACATACTAGAAACATGCTAGCAAACACTTAGCTAAGTGCTAAAGCATGCTATTACTGCAATTAAATAGGAATTTGCTGTAACTCAGGCATGTAATGTCCAATCTGCCCCAAACTTCACACATTTGATAAGAATCATGGCCTGAACACATGTCTATGCTCAAATTCAGTTATAGTAATAGCACCACCTACTGGCAACAGGAAGTGACATGTTTAACACTTTGATGCCGTTCTAGCAACATGTTAAAAATGCCATTGAGTTCTATACATGCTAGAAACATGTTAAAACATGCTAGCAGTACTTAGCTAAGTGCTAAACCATGCTAATTCAATGAAACAGGACTTTGTTGTTACTCAAGAAGGCAATGTACAATCTACCCCAAACTTCACACGTTTGATAAGAGTTATCTCTTGAACACATGTCCATGCTCATATTTAGTTATAGTCATAGCGCCACCTGCTGGCAACAGGAAGTGACGTTTAACACTGTTCTTGACTCCTAATAACATATAAAAAAATGCAAGTAGGTGCTAAACATCCTACCAACATACTAGAGACTTGCTAAAACATACTAGCAAACACTTAGCTAAGTGCTAAAGAATGATATTACTGCAATTAAATATGAATTTGCTGTAACTCAGGCAAGGAATGTCCAATCTGCCCCAAACTTCACACTTTTGATAAGCGTTCTGTCCTGAACACATGATCATGCTTACAGTCATAGCGCCACCTGCTGGCAGCAGGAAGTGACATGTTTAACACTGTTATGGACTCCTAATAACATATAAAAAAGTGCCAGCAAGTGCTAAACATGCTAACAACATACTAGAAACATGCTAAAACATGCTAGCAAACTCTTAGCTAAGTGCTAAAGCATGCTATTATTGCAATTAAATAGGAATTTGCTGTAATTCAGGCATGGAATGTCCAATCTGCCCCAAACTTCACACATTTGATAAGAATCATGGCCTGAACACATGTCTATGCTCAAATTCAGTTATAGTAATAGCGCCACCTACTGGCAACAGGAAGTGACATGTTTAACACTTTTATGCCGTTCTAGCAACATGTTAAAAATGCCATTGAGTTCTAAACATGCTAGAAACATGTTAAAACATGCTAACAATGCTTAGCTAAGTGCTAAAGAATGTTAATTCAATGAAACATGACTTTGTTGTTACTCAAGAAGGCAATGTCCAATTTGCACCAAACTTCACACGTTTGATAAGAGTTCTGTCCTGAACACACATCCATGCTCATATTCAGTTATAGCCATAACGCCACCTACTGGCAACAGAAACTGACATGGTTAACACCGTAATGCAGTACTAACCACATAATTATTGTGTACTAAGCATGCTAGAAACAGACTAAACATGCTAGCAACACTTAGCTGAGTCATGAAGCATGCTATTATCACCATTATACAAAACATTTTGTAACTGACTTTGACATACTCTTACTATATATACCTCCTTAAATGTACATTTCCCAACCATGCTCTGTCTTCCTAAAGCCACCGAGTGTTGATGGCACGGGTGCGAGGGCCCTTTCATCGCTGCTTGCAGCTTTAATTAGGGCCCGAGCACCGATGGTGAGAGGACCCTATTGTTTTTGCTCCGTTTATTATTCTTCTTCTTCTTCTTCTCCAAAGTGAATCGCTTTTTAGAGGGCCTAAACATGCTCGAAAACTCATGAAACTTTGCACACGCTTCAGAAGTGGTGAAAATTTACGTGTGATATGGTTTTCAGAATTGGGGGGGGCAAATTCGGTAAATTATTGCCCCCACATTTTGCCCCGGCTCCTGGTTTCATGTACAGGTATGAAATTTGGTACATACATGTAATGACCCAATACCTACAGAAAAGTCTCTTGGAGCATAGCCCTAAACACAACAGGAAGTGAGCTATTTTGAACTTCCTCCTAGATTTTGGGCATTTTTCGGAATTTCCTGATGTTGTACTTTAACGAACTCCTCCTACAGATTTGATTTGATCCTCTTCAAATTTGGTGAGTGTAATCTTAAGGCCTTTGTGACGTTAAATTGCGAAGATCTAGAGTTTTCGTCGAAGGGTGTGCCCTCGGCGGCCTGACAAACGTTCACCCAATTTCGGCCTTCTGGTGATATACATGATCAGATAAGTTCAATATTAATGTTGAATGCAGTTCCGATGTTGCTAGGCAACCACAGACAGCCTGCAGTAGCTCAGCCATACAATTTCCAATCTGTCCCAAACTTCACATGTTTGATAAGAGTCCTGTCCTGAACACATGACCATGCTCATATTTGGTTATAGCAATAGCGCCATCTGCTGGTAGCAGGAAGTGTGGCAAATACAAAACATGCTCGAAAAATCATGAAACTTTGCACACGCCTCAGAAGTGGTGAAAATTTACGTGTGATATGGTTTTCAGAATTGGGGGGGGCAAATTCGGTAAATTATTGCCCCCACATTTTGCCCCGGCTCCTGGTTTCACGTACAGGTATGAAATTTGGTACATGCATGTATTGACCCAATACCTACAGAAAAGTCTCTTGGAGCATAGCCCTAAACACAACAGGAAGTGATCTATTTTGAACTTCCTCCAAGATTTTGGACATTTTTCGTAATTTCCTGATGTTGTACTTTAACGTACTCCTCCTACAGTTTTGATCTGATCCTCTTCAAATTTGGTGAGTGTAATCTTAAGGCATTTCCTAAAGGCGCCGGGTGGCGGTGGCAGGGGTGCGAGGGCCCTTTTCATCGCTGCTTGCAGCTTTAATTATTATTAGGGCCCGAGCACCGATGGTGTGAGGACCCTCTTGGAATTGCTCTGTTTATTATTAGGGCCCGAGCACCGATGGTGAGAGGACCCTATTGTTTTTGCTCCGTTTATTATTATTCTTCTTCTTCTTCTCCAAAGTGAATCGCTTTTTAGAGGGCCTAAACATGCTCGAAAACTCATGAAACTTTGCACACGCTTCAGAAGTGGTGAAAATTTACGTGTGATATGGTTTTCAGAATTGGGGGGGGCAAATTCGGTAAATTATTGCCCCCACATTTTGCCCCGGCTCCTGGTTTCACGTACAGGTATGAAATTTGGTACATACATGTAATGACCCAATACCTACAGAAAAGTCTCTTGGAGCATAGCCCTAAACACAACAGGAAGTGAGCTATTTTGAACTTCCTCCTAGATTTTGGGCATTTTTCGTAATTTCCTGATGTTGTACTTTAACGAACTCCTCCTACAGATTTGATCTGATCCTCTTCAAATTTGGTGAGTGTAATCTTAAGGCCTTTGTGACGTTAAATTGCGAAGATCTAGAGTTTTCGTCGAAGGGTGTGCCCTCGGCGGCCTGACAAACGTTCACCCAATTTCGGCCTTCTGGTGATATATGCATGATCAGATAAGTTCAATATTAATGTTGAATGCAGTTCCGATGTTGCTAGGCAACCACAGACAGCCTGCAGTAACTCAGCCATACAATAGGGTATATGTCGAACGTCGCATGACGAAACCGGAAACCTGGTCTCATCGCATCCGCTTGTCATAGAAAGTGTTAACAGCCGTATGAACTGATGCCGATATCTATGGAATTTTAAGGTAATCAGCTAACCTACCTATCTCACTTTGTTATTGGCTTTTTATTCTATTTAAATATCTAAACGTTAGTGTGAAGATTTTTTTTTTTTTTACTTTTAAATATCGATCTTCACATGCGAGGGACATTGGTTATGATCATCTTTGCTCGCTCCTTTTAAGTTATCTTGAGTAAAACAGTAAAAAAATGCATGAAGCACATACAAAAGACCTGAACCGGAAGCGATGCGTTCTGTTTTCCGGTTTCGTAATGCGGCGTTCGACATATACCCTATTTCCAATCTGTCCCAAACTTCAAATGTTTGATAAGAGTCCTGTCCTGAACACATGACCATGCTCATATTTGGTTATAGCAATAGCGCCACCTGCTGGTAGCAGGAAGTGTGGCAAATACAAAACTTGCTCGAAAAATCATGAAACTTTGCACACGCCTCAGAAGTGGTGAAAATTTACGTGTGATATGGTTTTCAGAATTGGGGGGGGGGCAAATTCGGTAAATTATTGCCCCCACATTTTGCCCCGGCTCCTGGTTTCACGTACAGGTATGAAATTTGGTACATGCATGTATTGACCCAATACCTACAGAAAAGTCTCTTGGAGCATAGCCCTAAACACAACAGGAAGTGATCTATTTTGAACTTCCTCCTAGATTTTGGACATTTTTCGTAATTTCCTGATGTTGTACTTTAACGTACTCCTCCTACAGTTTTGATCTGATCCTCTTCAAATTTGGTGAGTGTAATCTTAAGGCATTTCCTAAAGGCGCCGGGTGGCGGTGGCAGGGGTGCGAGGGCCCTTTTCATCGCTGCTTGCAGCTTTAATTAGGGCCCGAGCACCGATGGTGTGAGGACCCTCTTGGAATTGCTCTGTTTATTAGGGCCCGAGCACCGATGGTGTGAGGACCCTCTTGGAATTGCTCTGTTTATTATTATTATTATTATTCTTCTCCGCATTGAATTGCATTTTTGAGGGCCTAAACATGCGCGAAAACTCACGAAACTTTGCACACGCGTCAGAACTGGCGAAAATTTACATCTGATATAGGTTTCAGAATTGGACGGGGCAAAATGGCTCGATAGCGCCACCTATAAAAGTTCAACGGAGTGCGCCTCCTGCAACGTTCCACGTACGTGCACGAAATTCGGTACATACGTGTAATGACCTAATACCTACAAAAAAGTCTCTTGGAGCATAGCCCTAAACACAACAGGAAGTCAGCCATTTTGAACTTCCTCTCAGATTTTTGTGCAGTTTTTGCCATTTTCAGGCCTCGTACTTTAACGAACTCCTCCTACAGTTTTAATCTGATCATCTTCAAATTTGGTGAGTGTAATCTTAAGGCCTTTGCGACGTTAAATTGCGAAGATCTTGAGTTTTCGTCGAAGGGCGGGTCCTCGGCGGCCTTACAAATTTCGATGTTTCGCCATGAAACAGGAAGTTGCTGTAACTCAGGCATGGAATGTCCAATCTCCCCCAAACTTCACACGTTTGATAAGAGTTCTGTCCTGAACACATGGCCATGCTCATATTCAGTTATAGTCATAGCGCCACCTGCTGGCAACAGGAAGTGACATGTTTAACACTGTTATGGACTCCTAATAACATATAAAAAAGTGCCAGCAAGTGCGAAACATGCTAACAACATACTAGAAGCATGCTAAAACATGCTAGCAAACTCTTAGCTAAGTGCTAAAGCATGCTATTATTGCAATTAAATAGGAATTTGCTGTAACTCAGGCATGGAATGTCCAATCTGCCCCAAACTTCACACTTTTGATAAGCGTTCTGTCCTGAACACATCTACATGATAATATTCAGTTATAGTAATAGCGCCACCTACTGGCAACAGGAAGTGTCATGTTTAACACGTTGATGCCATTCTAGCAACATGTTAAAAATGCCATTGAGGTCTAAACATGCTAGAAACATGTTAAAACATGCTAGCAATACTTAGCTAAGTGCTAAAGCATGCTAATTCAATGAAACAGGATGTTGTTGTTACTCAAGAAGGCAATGTCCAATATGCGCCAAACTTCACACTTTTAATAAACGTTCTGTCCTGAACACATGACCATGCTCATATTCAGTTACAGTCATAGTGCCACCTGCTGGCAACAGGAAGTGACATGTTAAACACTGTTGTGGACATATAAAAACATATAAAAAAAGTGCCAGCAAGTGCTAAACATGCTAACAACATACTAGAAACATGCTAAAACATGCTAGCAAACACTTAGCTAAGTGCTAAAGCATGCTATTGCTGCAATTAAATAGGAATTTGCTGTAACACAGGCATGGAATGTCCAATCTGCCCCAAACTTCACACGTTTGATAAGAGTCATGGCCTGAACACATCTACATGAGAATATTCAGTTATAGTAATAGCGCCACCTGCTGTCAACAGGAAGTGACATGTTTAACACTGTTGTGGTCTCCTAATAACATATATAAAAGAGCCAGCAAGTGCTAAACAGGTTAGCAACATACTAGAAACATGCTAGCAAACACTTAGCTAAGTGATAAAGCATGCTATTACTGCAATTAAATAGGAATTTGCTGTAACTCAGGCATGGAACGTCCAATCTGCCCCAAACTTCACATGTTTGATAAGAATCATGGCCTGAACGCATGCCTATGCTCAAATTCAGTTATAGTAATAGCGCCACCTACTGGCAACAGGAAGTGACATGTTTAACACGTTGATGCCGTTCTAGCAACATGTTAAAAATGCCATTGAGTTCTAAACATGCTAGAAACATATTAAAACATGCTAGCAATACTTAGCTAAGTGCTAAAGCATGCTAATTCAATGAAACAGGACTTTGTTGTTACTCAAGAAGGCAATGTACAATCTACCCCAAACGTCACACGTTTGATAAGAGTTATCTCTTGAACACATGTCCATGCTCATATTTAGTTATAGTCATAGCGCCACCTGCTGGCAACAGGAAGTGACGTTTAACACTGTTCTTGACTCCTAATAACATATAAAAAAATGCCAGTAGGTGCTAAACATCCTACCAACATACTAGAGACATGCTAAAACATAATAGCAAACACTTAGCTAAGTGCTAAAGAATGATATTACTGCAATTAAATATGAATTTGCTGTAACTCAGGCATGGAATGTCCAATCTCCCCCAAACTTCACACGTTTGATAAGAGTTCTGTCCTGAACACATGGCCATGCTCATATTCAGTTATAGTCATAGCGCCACCTGCTGGCAACAGGAAGTGACATGTTTAACACTGTTATGGACTCCTAATAACATATAAAAAAGTGCCAGCAAGTGCGAAACATGCTAACAACATACTAGAAGCATGCTAAAACATGCTAGCAAACTCTTAGCTAAGTGCTAAAGCATGCTATTATTGCAATTAAATAGGAATTTGCTGTAACTCAGGCATGGAATGTCCAATCTGCCCCAAACTTCACACTTTTGATAAGCGTTCTGTCCTGAACACATCTACATGATAATATTCAGTTATAGTAATAGCGCCACCTACTGGCAACAGGAAGTGTCATGTTTAACACGTTGATGCCATTCTAGCAACATGTTAAAAATGCCATTGAGGTCTAAACATGCTAGAAACATGTTAAAACATGCTAGCAATACTTAGCTAAGTGCTAAAGCATGCTAATTCAATGAAACAGGATGTTGTTGTTACTCAAGAAGGCAATGTCCAATATGCGCCAAACTTCACACTTTTAATAAACGTTCTGTCCTGAACACATGACCATGCTCATATTCAGTTACAGTCATAGTGCCACCTGCTGGCAACAGGAAGTGACATGTTAAACACTGTTGTGGACATATAAAAACATATAAAAAAAGTGCCAGCAAGTGCTAAACATGCTAACAACATACTAGAAACATGCTAAAACATGCTAGCAAACACTTAGCTAAGTGCTAAAGCATGCTATTGCTGCAATTAAATAGGAATTTGCTGTAACACAGGCATGGAATGTCCAATCTGCCCCAAACTTCACACGTTTGATAAGAGTCATGGCCTGAACACATCTACATGAGAATATTCAGTTATAGTAATAGCGCCACCTGCTGTCAACAGGAAGTGACATGTTTAACACTGTTGTGGTCTCCTAATAACATATATAAAAGAGCCAGCAAGTGCTAAACAGGTTAGCAACATACTAGAAACATGCTAGCAAACACTTAGCTAAGTGATAAAGCATGCTATTACTGCAATTAAATAGGAATTTGCTGTAACTCAGGCATGGAACGTCCAATCTGCCCCAAACTTCACATGTTTGATAAGAATCATGGCCTGAACGCATGCCTATGCTCAAATTCAGTTATAGTAATAGCGCCACCTACTGGCAACAGGAAGTGACATGTTTAACACGTTGATGCCGTTCTAGCAACATGTTAAAAATGCCATTGAGTTCTAAACATGCTAGAAACATATTAAAACATGCTAGCAATACTTAGCTAAGTGCTAAAGCATGCTAATTCAATGAAACAGGACTTTGTTGTTACTCAAGAAGGCAATGTACAATCTACCCCAAACGTCACACGTTTGATAAGAGTTATCTCTTGAACACATGTCCATGCTCATATTTAGTTATAGTCATAGCGCCACCTGCTGGCAACAGGAAGTGACGTTTAACACTGTTCTTGACTCCTAATAACATATAAAAAAATGCCAGTAGGTGCTAAACATCCTACCAACATACTAGAGACATGCTAAAACATAATAGCAAACACTTAGCTAAGTGCTAAAGAATGATATTACTGCAATTAAATATGAATTTGCTGTAACTCAGGCATGGAATGTCCAATCTGCCCCAAACTTCACACTTTTGATAAGCGTTCTGTCCTGAACACATGACCATGCTTATATTCAGTTACAGTCATAGCGCCACCTGCTGGCAACAGGAAGTGACATGTTTAACACTGTTGTGGACTCCTAATAACATATAAAAAAGTGCCAGCAAGTGTTAAACATGCTAACAACATACTAGAAACATGCTAAAACATGCTAGCAAACTCTTAGCCAAGTGCTAAAGCATGCTATTATTGCAATTAAATAGGAATTTGCTGTAACTCAGGCATGGAATGTCCAATCTGCCCCAAACTTCACACTTTTGATAAGAGTCATGGCCTGAACACATCTACATGAGAATGTTCAGTTATAGTAATAGCGCCACCAACTGGCAACAGGAAGTGACATGTTTAACACGTTGATGCCGTTCTAGCAACATGTTAAAACATGCTAACAATGCTTAGCTAAGTTCTAAAGAATGCTAATTCAATGAAACATGACTTTGTTGTTACTCAAGAAGGCAATGTCCAATTTGCACCAAACTTCACATGTTTGATAAGAGTTCTGTCCTGAACACACATCCATGCTCATATTCAGTTATAGTCATAACGCCACCTACTGGCAACAGAAACTGACATGGTTAACACAGTAATGCAGTACTAACCACATAATTATTGTGTACTAAGCATGCTAGAAACAGACTGAACATGCTAGCAACACTTAGCTGAGTCATGAAGCATGCTATTATCACCATTATACAAAACATTTTGTAACTGACTTTGACATACTCTTACTATATATACCTCCTTAAATGTACATTTCCCAACCATGCTCTGCCTTCCTAAAGCCACCGAGTGTTGATGGCACGGGTGCGAGGGCCCTTTCATCGCTGCTTGCAGCTTTAATTATTATTATTCTTCTTCTTCTTCTCCGCATTTAATTGCATTTTTGAGGGCCTAAACATGCTCGAAAACTCACGAAACTTTGCACACGCGTCAGAACTGGCGAAAATTTACATCTGATATAGGTTTCAGAATTGGACGGGGCAAAATGGCTCGATAGCGCCACCTATAAAAGTTCAACGGAGTGCGCCTCCCGCAACGTTCCACGTACGTGCACGAAATTCGGTACATACATGTAATGACCTAATACCTACAAAAAAGTCTCTTGGAGCATAGCCCTAAACACAACAGGAAGTCAGCCATTTTGAACTTCCTCTCAGATTTTTGTGCAGTTTTTGCCATTTTCAGGCCTCGTACTTTAACGAACTCCTCCTACAGTTTTAATCTGATCATCTTCAAATTTGGTGAGTGTAATCTTAAGGCCTTTGCGACGTTAAATTGCGAAGATCTTGAGTTTTCGTCAAAGGGCGGGTCCTCGGCGGCCTGACAAATTTCGATGTTTCGCCATGAAACAGGAAGTTGCTGTAACTCAGGCATGGAATGTCCAATCTGCCCCAAACTTCACACTTTTGATAAGCGTTCTGTCCTGAACACATGACCATGCTCATATTCAGTTACAGTCATAGCGCCACCTGCTGGCAACAGGAAGTGACATGTTTAACACTGATATGGACTCCTAATAACATATAAAAAAGTGCCAGCAAGTGCTAAACATGCTAACAACATAATAGAAGCATGCTAAAACATGCTAGCAAACTCTTAGCTAAGTGCTAAAGCATGCTATTATTGCAATTAAATAGGAATTTGCTGTAACTCAGGCATGGAATGTCCAATCTGCCCCAAACTTCACACTTTTGATAAGCGTTCTGTCCTGAACACATCTACATGAGAAAATTCAGTTATAGTAATAGCGCCACCTACTGGTAACAGGAAGTGACATGTTTAACACTCTTGTGGTCTCCTAATAACATATAAAAAAGAGCCAACAAGTGCTAAACAGGTTAGCAACATACTAGAAACATGCTAGCAAACACTTAGCTAAGTGCTAAAGCATGCTATTACTGCAATTAAATAGGAATTTGCTGTAACTCAGGCATGTAATGTCCAATCTGCCCCAAACTTCACACATTTGATAAGAATCATGGCCTGAACACATGTCTATGCTCAAATTCAGTTATAGTAATAGCACCACCTACTGGCAACAGGAAGTGACATGTTTAACACTTTGATGCCGTTCTAGCAACATGTTAAAAATGCCATTGAGTTCTATACATGCTAGAAACATGTTAAAACATGCTAGCAGTACTTAGCTAAGTGCTAAACCATGCTAATTCAATGAAACAGGACTTTGTTGTTACTCAAGAAGGCAATGTACAATCTACCCCAAACTTCAAAAGTTTGATAAGAGTTATCTCTTGAACACATGTCCATGCTCATATTTAGTTATAGTCATAGCGCCACCTGCTGGCAACAGGAAGTGACGTTTAACACTGTTCTTGACTCCTAATAACATATAAAAAAATGCAAGTAGGTGCTAAACATCCTACCAACATACTAGAGACTTGCTAAAACATACTAGCAAACACTTAGCTAAGTGTTAAAGAATGATATTACTGCAATTAAATATGAATTTGCTGTAACTCAGGCAAGGAATGTCCAATCTGCCCCAAACTTCACACTTTTGATAAGCGTTCTGTCCTGAACACATGATCATGCTTACAGTCATAGCGCCACCTGCTGGCAGCAGGAAGTGACATGTTTAACACTGTTATGGACTCCTAATAACATATAAAAAAGTGCCAGCAAGTGCTAAACATGCTAACAACATACTAGAAACATGCTAAAACATGCTAGCAAACTCTTAGCTAAGTGCTAAAGCATGCTATTATTGCAATTAAATAGGAATTTGCTGTAATTCAGGCATGGAATGTCCAATCTGCCCCAAACTTCACACATTTGATAAGAATCATGGCCTGAACACATGTCTATGCTCAAATTCAGTTATAGTAATAGCGCCACCTACTGGCAACAGGAAGTGACATGTTTAACACTTTTATGCCGTTCTAGCAACATGTTAAAAATGCCATTGAGTTCTAAACATGCTAGAAACATGTTAAAACATGCTAACAATGCTTAGCTAAGTGCTAAAGAATGTTAATTCAATGAAACATGACTTTGTTGTTACTCAAGAAGGCAATGTCCAATTTGCACCAAACTTCACACGTTTGATAAGAGTTCTGTCCTGAACACACATCCATGCTCATATTCAGTTATAGCCATAACGCCACCTACTGGCAACAGAAACTGACATGGTTAACACCGTAATGCAGTACTAACCACATAATTATTGTGTACTAAGCATGCTAGAAACAGACTAAACATGCTAGCAACACTTAGCTGAGTCATGAAGCATGCTATTATCACCATTATACAAAACATTTTGTAACTGACTTTGACATACTCTTACTATATATACCTCCTTAAATGTACATTTCCCAACCATGCTCTGTCTTCCTAAAGCCACCGAGTGTTGATGGCACGGGTGCGAGGGCCCTTTCATCGCTGCTTGCAGCTTTAATTAGGGCCCGAGCACCGATGGTGTGAGGACCCTCTTGGAATTGCTCTGTTTATTATTATTATTATTATTCTTCTCCGCATTGAATTGCATTTTTGAGGGCCTAAACATGCGCGAAAACTCACGAAACTTTGCACACGCGTCAGAACTGGCGAAAATTTACATCTGATATAGGTTTCAGAATTGGACGGGGCAAAATGGCTCGATAGCGCCACCTATAAAAGTTCAACGGAGTGCGCCTCCTGCAACGTTCCACGTACGTGCACGAAATTCGGTACATACGTGTAATGACCTAATACCTACAAAAAAGTCTCTTGGAGCATAGCCCTAAACACAACAGGAAGTCAGCCATTTTGAACTTCCTCTCAGATTTTTGTGCAGTTTTTGCCATTTTCAGGCCTCGTACTTTAACGAACTCCTCCTACAGTTTTAATCTGATCATCTTCAAATTTGGTGAGTGTAATCTTAAGGCCTTTGCGACGTTAAATTGCGAAGATCTTGAGTTTTCGTCGAAGGGCGGGTCCTCGGCGGCCTTACAAATTTCGATGTTTCGCCATGAAACAGGAAGTTGCTGTAACTCAGGCATGGAATGTCCAATCTCCCCCAAACTTCACACGTTTGATAAGAGTTCTGTCCTGAACACATGGCCATGCTCATATTCAGTTATAGTCATAGCGCCACCTGCTGGCAACAGGAAGTGACATGTTTAACACTGTTATGGACTCCTAATAACATATAAAAAAGTGCCAGCAAGTGCGAAACATGCTAACAACATACTAGAAGCATGCTAAAACATGCTAGCAAACTCTTAGCTAAGTGCTAAAGCATGCTATTATTGCAATTAAATAGGAATTTGCTGTAACTCAGGCATGGAATGTCCAATCTGCCCCAAACTTCACACTTTTGATAAGCGTTCTGTCCTGAACACATCTACATGATAATATTCAGTTATAGTAATAGCGCCACCTACTGGCAACAGGAAGTGTCATGTTTAACACGTTGATGCCATTCTAGCAACATGTTAAAAATGCCATTGAGGTCTAAACATGCTAGAAACATGTTAAAACATGCTAGCAATACTTAGCTAAGTGCTAAAGCATGCTAATTCAATGAAACAGGATGTTGTTGTTACTCAAGAAGGCAATGTCCAATATGCGCCAAACTTCACACTTTTAATAAACGTTCTGTCCTGAACACATGACCATGCTCATATTCAGTTACAGTCATAGTGCCACCTGCTGGCAACAGGAAGTGACATGTTAAACACTGTTGTGGACATATAAAAACATATAAAAAAAGTGCCAGCAAGTGCTAAACATGCTAACAACATACTAGAAACATGCTAAAACATGCTAGCAAACACTTAGCTAAGTGCTAAAGCATGCTATTGCTGCAATTAAATAGGAATTTGCTGTAACACAGGCATGGAATGTCCAATCTGCCCCAAACTTCACACGTTTGATAAGAGTCATGGCCTGAACACATCTACATGAGAATATTCAGTTATAGTAATAGCGCCACCTGCTGTCAACAGGAAGTGACATGTTTAACACTGTTGTGGTCTCCTAATAACATATATAAAAGAGCCAGCAAGTGCTAAACAGGTTAGCAACATACTAGAAACATGCTAGCAAACACTTAGCTAAGTGATAAAGCATGCTATTACTGCAATTAAATAGGAATTTGCTGTAACTCAGGCATGGAACGTCCAATCTGCCCCAAACTTCACATGTTTGATAAGAATCATGGCCTGAACGCATGCCTATGCTCAAATTCAGTTATAGTAATAGCGCCACCTACTGGCAACAGGAAGTGACATGTTTAACACGTTGATGCCGTTCTAGCAACATGTTAAAAATGCCATTGAGTTCTAAACATGCTAGAAACATATTAAAACATGCTAGCAATACTTAGCTAAGTGCTAAAGCATGCTAATTCAATGAAACAGGACTTTGTTGTTACTCAAGAAGGCAATGTACAATCTACCCCAAACGTCACACGTTTGATAAGAGTTATCTCTTGAACACATGTCCATGCTCATATTTAGTTATAGTCATAGCGCCACCTGCTGGCAACAGGAAGTGACGTTTAACACTGTTCTTGACTCCTAATAACATATAAAAAAATGCCAGTAGGTGCTAAACATCCTACCAACATACTAGAGACATGCTAAAACATAATAGCAAACACTTAGCTAAGTGCTAAAGAATGATATTACTGCAATTAAATATGAATTTGCTGTAACTCAGGCATGGAATGTCCAATCTGCCCCAAACTTCACACTTTTGATAAGCGTTCTGTCCTGAACACATGACCATGCTTATATTCAGTTACAGTCATAGCGCCACCTGCTGGCAACAGGAAGTGACATGTTTAACACTGTTGTGGACTCCTAATAACATATAAAAAAGTGCCAGCAAGTGTTAAACATGCTAACAACATACTAGAAACATGCTAAAACATGCTAGCAAACTCTTAGCCAAGTGCTAAAGCATGCTATTATTGCAATTAAATAGGAATTTGCTGTAACTCAGGCATGGAATGTCCAATCTGCCCCAAACTTCACACTTTTGATAAGAGTCATGGCCTGAACACATCTACATGAGAATGTTCAGTTATAGTAATAGCGCCACCAACTGGCAACAGGAAGTGACATGTTTAACACGTTGATGCCGTTCTAGCAACATGTTAAAACATGCTAACAATGCTTAGCTAAGTTCTAAAGAATGCTAATTCAATGAAACATGACTTTGTTGTTACTCAAGAAGGCAATGTCCAATTTGCACCAAACTTCACATGTTTGATAAGAGTTCTGTCCTGAACACACATCCATGCTCATATTCAGTTATAGTCATAACGCCACCTACTGGCAACAGAAACTGACATGGTTAACACAGTAATGCAGTACTAACCACATAATTATTGTGTACTAAGCATGCTAGAAACAGACTGAACATGCTAGCAACACTTAGCTGAGTCATGAAGCATGCTATTATCACCATTATACAAAACATTTTGTAACTGACTTTGACATACTCTTACTATATATACCTCCTTAAATGTACATTTCCCAACCATGCTCTGCCTTCCTAAAGCCACCGAGTGTTGATGGCACGGGTGCGAGGGCCCTTTCATCGCTGCTTGCAGCTTTAATTATTATTATTATTATTATTATTATTATTCTCCAAAGTGAATCGCTTTTTAGAGGGCCTAAACATGCTCGAAAACTCATGAAACTTTGCACACGCTTCAGAAGTGGTGAAAATTTACGTGTGATATGGTTTTCAAAATTGGGTGGGGCAAATTCGGTAAATTATTGCCCCCACATTTTGCCCCGGCTCCTGGTTTCACTTACAGGTATGAAATTTGGTACATACATGTAATGACCCAATACCTACAAAAAAGTCTCTTGGAGCATAGCCCTAAACACAACAGGAAGTGAGCTATTTTGAACTTCCTCCTAGATTTTGGGCATTTTTCGTAATTTCCTGATGTTGTACTTTAACGAACTCCTCCTACAGTTTTCATCTGATCCTCTTCAAATTTGGTGAGTGTAATCTGAAGGCCTTTGCAACGTTAAATTGCGAAGATCTTGAGTTTTCGTCGAAGGGTGTGCCCTCGGCGGCCTGACAAACGTTCACCCAATTTCGGCCTTTTGGTGATATATGCATGATCAGATAAGTTCAATATTAATGTTGCTTGCAGTTCCGATGTTGCTAGGCAACCACAGACAGCCTGCAGTAACTTAGGCATACAATTTTCAATCTGCCCCAAACTTCACATGTTTGATAAGAGTCCTGTCCTGAACACATGACCATGCTCATTATGGTTATAGCAATAGCGCCACCTGCTGGTAGCAGGAAGTGTGGCAAATACAAAACGTGCTCGAAAAATCATGAAACTTTGCACACGCTTCAGAAGTGGTGAAAATTTACGTGTGATGTGGTTTTCAGAATTGGGTGGGGCAAAATGGCTTACTTATTGCCCCTAAAATTTGCCCCGCCTCGATGTTTCACGTACAGGTATGAAATTTGGTACATGCATGTAAAGACCCAATACCTACAAAAACGTCTCTTGGAGCGTAGCCCTAAACACAACAGGAAGTGAGCTATTTTGAACTTCCTCTCAGATTTTGGGCAGTTTTTGCCATTTCCTGATGTTGTACTTTAACAAACTCCTCCTACAGTTTTGATCTGATCCTCTTCAAATTTGGTGAGTGTAATCTTAAGGCATTTCCTAAAGGCGCCGGGTGGCGGTGGCAGGGGTGCGAGGGCCCTTTCATCGCTGCTTGCAGCTTTAATTAGGGCCCGAGCACCGATGGTGAGAGGACCCTATTGTTTTTGCTCCGTTTATTATTATTCTTCTTCTCCAAAGTGAATCGCTTTTTAGAGGGCCTAAACATGCTCGAAAACTCATGAAACTTTGCACACGCTTCAGAAGTGGTGAAAATTTACGTGTGATATGGTTTTCAGAATTGGGGGGGGCAAATTCGGTAAATTATTGCCCCCACATTTTGCCCCGGCTCCTGGTTTCACGTACAGGTATGAAATTTGGTACATACATGTAATGACCCAATACCTACAGAAAAGTCTCTTGGAGCATAGCCCTAAACACAACAGGAAGTGAGCTATTTTGAACTTCCTCCTGGATTTTGGGCATTTTTCGTAATTTCCTGATGTTGTACTTTAACGAACTCCTCCTACAGATTTGATCCGATACTCTTCAAATTTGGTGAGTGTAATCTTAAGGCCTTTGTGACGTTAAATTGCGAAGATCTAGAGTTTTCGTCGAAGGGTGTGCCCTCGGCGGCCTGACAAACATCTATCTATAAATTACAGGAACGTCTGTCTGTCTGTCTGTCTGTGTGTGTGTGTGTCTGTTCCTCGCATATCTCTCGAACCGTTAGTCCGATTGATTTCAAACTCGACAGGTGTCTCGCCACGGGCACGAGTAAGTGCAGTGCCAAGTTTGACATTGTTTGGATGAGAAATGCAAAAGATATCGTTAAATATATCATTTTTAGAAGGTTGTGGTTTAAAAATAAACATTCTGACATTAGAGAGTTGTATCGGTCAAAGAAGCCCCAAGAAGGCTGTGGTTTAAAAATAAACATTCTGACATAAACACTCAGTCAGCTACACTGTTTACTTCTGAATATTATAGTTTGGTTCCCGAACGTGATAAATCCATCTATCTATAAATTACAGAAACGTCCGTCTGTCTGTCTGTGTGTTATTCGCATATCTCTCGAATGTGAGATAACCACTAAATGTGTGAAAACCACTATTTTCTGTTTCAAACTTTCACATAGAATCTTTAGGTTATAACAACATTGAAAATCAAAATCTGGATTTGAATTTTTTAAGATTTATTATAAAAACGGATTATTTTTTCCCAAAAATGCAATAAATTCATGACTTTTTTTTTTTTTTTCAAAATGCTATTAATCCATTGAATCAATATAAAGTTATTTTTGATCATATTGCCATCGCAAGAAATATCTCCTGAACTTTTTTGACGGCGATCAGCTCACAAAAACTGATTTTGCACGGGCACTTTGCACTGCTCCCTGAATCGAGGTGCTTATTCATTTGTGGATGTAAACTGAATCTGTATGTCAGCTATGCTGTTAGTGTTTACTTCTGAATATTATATTTCATTCTGGTGCGCTTAACGTTGTCGCTACTGTGTAATAATAGCCTATGCTATTCACCAACTAAACATATCCTATTCAATGCGTTCACAGTCTCTTTCACGGGCATCATTTGTAGTTGCCTATTCACAAACTGTTTGCTCAAGCATAGCGTTTTCTCGGAGTTCACTGTGTGCTTTTTACCATGCACAAATAAAAATGTCACTGAACTTTTGCTGTGTAATTGTAACAATGAGCACACACCAAACCAACAATTACTAAAAACACACACAAAAACTGATTTTGCACGGGCATTTTTTGCACTAGTTCACCCAATTTCGGCCTTTTGGTGATATATGCATGATCAGATAAGTTCAATATTAATGTTGCTTGCAGTTCTGATGTTGCTAGGCAACCACAGACAGCCTGCAGTAACTCAGGCATACAATTTTCAATCTGCCACAAACTTCACATGTTTGATAAGACTCCTGTCCTGAACACATGCCAATGCTCATTATGATTATAGCAATAGCACCACCTGCTGGTAGCAGGAAGTGTGGCAAATACAAAACGTGCTCGAAAAATCATGAAACTTTGCACACGCTTCAGAAGTGGTGACAATTTACGTGTGATGTGGTTTTAAAAATTGGGTGGGGCAAAATGGCTTACTTATTGCCCCTACATTTTGCCCCGGCTCGACGTTTCACGTACAGGTATGAAATTTGGTACACACATGTAAAGACCCAATACCTACAAAAAAGTCTCTTGGAGCATAGCCCTAAACACAACAGGAAGTCAGTTATTTTGAACTTCCTGTCAGATTTTGGGCAGTTTTTGCCATTTCCTGATGTTGTACTTTAACAAACTCCTCCTACAGTTTTGATCTGATCCTCTTCAAATTTGGTGAGTGTAATCTTAAGGCCTTTCCTAAAGGTGCCGGGTGGCGGTGGCAGGGGTGCGAGGGCCCTTTTCATCGCTGCTTGCAGCTTTAATTATTATTATTATTATTATTCTCCAAAGTGAATCGCTTTTTAGAGGGACTAAACATGCTCGAAAACTCATGAAACTTTGCACACGCTTCAGAAGTGGTGAAAATTTACGTGTGATATGGTTTTCAAAATTGGGTGGGGTAAATTCGGTAAATTATTGCCCCCACATTTTGCCCCGGCTCCTGGTTTCACTTACAGGTATGAAATTTGGTACATACATGTAATGACCCAATACCTACAAAAAAGTCTCTTGGAGCATAGCCCTAAACACAACAGGAAGTGAGCTATTTTGAACTTCCTCCTAGATTTTGGGCATTTTTCGTAATTTCCTGATGTTGTACTTTAACGAACTCCTCCTAAAGATTTGATCTGATCCTCTTCAAATTTGGTGAGTGTAATCTGAAGGCCTTTGCGACGTTAAATTGCGAAGATCTTGAGTTTTCGTCGAAGGGTGTGCCCTCGGCGGCCTGACAAACGTTCACCCAATTTCGGCCTTTTGGTGATATATGCATGATCAGATAAGTTCAATATTAATGTTGCTTGCAGTTCCGATGTTGCTAGGCAACCACAGACAGCCTGCAGTAACTCAGGCATACAATTTCCAATCTGCCCCAAACTTCACATGTTTGATAAGAGTCCTGTCCTGAACACATGACCATGCTCATTATGGTTATAGCAATAGCGCCACCTGCTGGTAGCAGGAAGTGTGGCAAATACAAAACGTGCTCGAAAAATCATGAAACTTTGCACACGCTTCAGATGTGGTGAAAATTTACGTGTGATGTGGCTTTCAAAATTGGGTGGGGCAAAATGGCTTACTTATTGCCCCTATATTTTGCCCCGTCTCCTGGTTTCACGTACAGGTATGAAATTTGGTACATACATGTAAAGACCCAATACCTACAAAAAAGTATCTTGGCGCGTAGCCCTAAACACAACAGGAAGTCAGCTATTTTGAACTTCCTCTCAGATTTTGGGCAGTTTTTGCCATTTCCTGATGTTGTACTTTAACAAACTCCTCCTACAGTTTTGATCTGATCCTCTTCAAATTTGGTGAGTGTAATCTTAAGGCATTTCCTAAAGGCGCCGGGTGGCGGTGGCAGGGGTGCGAGGGCCCTTTCATCGCTGCTTGCAGCTTTAATTAAGTTGGCTTGAGAGAGCCAACTTACTGAAATCCTATTTAAACTTATTATTAAGTTGGCTTGAGAGAGCCAACTTACTGAAATCCTATTTAAACTTATTAAGTTGGCTTGAGAGAGCCAACATATTGAAATCCTATTTAAACTTATTATTATTATTATTATTATTATTATTAAGTTGGCTTGAGAGAGCCAACTTACTGAAATCCTATTTAAACTTATTAAGTTGGCTTGAGAGAGCCAACATATTGAAATCCTATTTAAACTTATTATTATTAAGTTGGCTTGAGAGAGCCAACTTATTGAAATCCTATTTAAACTTATTATTAAGTTGGCTTGAGAGAGCCAACTTACTGAAATCCTATTTAAACTTATTAAGTTGGCTTGAGAGAGCCAACATATTGAAATCCTATTTAAACTTATTATTATTATTATTATTAAGTTGGCTTGAGAGAGCCAACATATTGAAATCCTATTTAAACTTATTATTATTAAGTTGGCTTGAGAGAGCCAACATATTGAAATCCTATTTAAACTTATTATTATTATTATTATTATTATTATTAATGGTGCTTGCTGAAAGCAAGGCATCATTAGTGTTCTCTTGCATACTTATTATTATTAGTGGTGCTTGCTGAAAGCAAGGCATCACTATTGTTATTGCTCATACTTATTAATGGTGCTTGCTGAAAGCAAGGCATCATTAGTGTTCTCTTGCATACTTATTATTAATGGTGCTTGCTGAAAGCAAGGCATCATTAGTGTTCTCTTGCATACTTATTATTATTATTATTATTATTCTGGACAACTTTTCGGCGCGTAATGCGCCCCGCGCCGTTTGTCTCAGACCCCTGAATGAGGCATCAAATCGACCGGCTCATTGAGGACAGGTGTGCTATGACTTTTCTAAGCGATCGGGTGTACGATGTTCGCACAGCGGACGAAAAAGCGGCCAAAAAAGTCCCCATTGACTTTACATTGGGAGTTCTAAAAACATTTGAATCCCAACTGCCGTTTTCACACACACAGACTCCAAAGGGCCTGACAGCCCTGCGTCTCTCCCTCTCTCTCTCCCTCAGAGGATTTATATTATCAAGCAGCCAATAAGTAATGGCCTAAAATCTTCATAGCCACACCCTAGCAACCAGTTTCAGCACCCTAGCAACCACTAAGAGCTCCCTAGCAACCACCCTAAACCAAAAAAAAAATTTTTTTTTATTTTTTTGTATTTTTTAATGCAATATTACACTCGTGGCTTTGCGATATTGCTCCATGCTTGTGCCTATTCGGCCAAAGGCACAAGGCCGCAGGCCGAGTGCCGTACATAAGGCACTCGCAACCACCCAGAACACCCTAGCAACTGCCTAGCAACCACCCAGAACACTCTAGCAACTGCCTAGCAACGCCCTAGCATCCACCCAGAATACCATAGCAACTGCCTAGCAACACCATAGCAACCACCCAGAACACCCTAGCAACCGCCTAGCAACACCATAGCAACCACTCAGAATACCCTAGCAACCGCCTAGCAACGCCCCAGCAACCACCCAGAATACCCTAGCAACTGCCTAGCAACGCCCTAGCAACCACCCAGAATACCCTAGCAACCACCTAGCAACACCATAGCAACCACTCAGAATACCCTAGCAACTGCCTAGCAACACCATAGCAACCACCCAGAACACCCTAGCAACCGCCTAGCAACACCATAGCAACCACTCAGAATACCCTAGCAACTGCCTAGCAACGCCCTAGCAACCACCCAGAATACCCTAGCAACTGCCTAGCAACACCATAGCAACCACCCAGAACACCCTAGCAACTGCCTAGCAACGCCCTAGAAACCACCAAGAATACCCTAGCAACTGCCTAGCAACCACCCAGAATACCCTAGCAACACCATAGCAACCACCCAGAACACCCTAGCAACCGCCTAGCAATGCCCTAGCAACCACCAAGAATACCCTAGCAACCGCATAGCAACCACCCAGAATACCCTAGCAACCGCCTAGCAACACTATAGCAACCACCCAGAATACCCTAGCAACCACCTAGCAACGCCCTAGCAACGCCCTAGCAACCACTAAGAATACCCTAGCAACCACCTAGCAACCACCCAGAACACCCTAGCAACGTCCTAGCAACCACCCAGAACACCCTAGCAACACCATACCAACCACCTAGAACACCCTAGCAACCACCTAGAAACCACCCAGAACACCCTAGCAACCGCCTAGCAACCATGCATTATATTAGTCACATGCTTATCATGTTATCATCTTGCTAAAAATTAGCTAACTGCACCCTAGTAACCGTGCCGAATTTTGCCACTGCAAGCACCATTTCACATTTTCTTCAGGAAATGTACATTCTAGTTCTTCTTCTTATTATTATTATTCTGGACAAAGTTTGGCGCGTAATGCGCCCCGCACCATTTGTCACAGGCTCCTGAGTGAGGTGTCAAATCGACCGGCTCATTGAGGAGAGGTGTGCTATGACTTTTCTAAGCGATCGGGTGTACGATGTTCGCACAGCGGACGAAAAAGCGGCCAAAAAAGTCCCATTGACTTTACATTGGGAGTTCTAAAAATATTTGAATCCCAACTGCCGTTTTCACACACACAGACTCCAAAGGGCCTGACAGCCCTGCATCTCTCCCTCTCTCTCTCCCTCAGAGGATTTATATTATCAAGCAACCAATAAGTAATGGCCTAAAATCTTCATAGCCACACCCTAGCAACCAGTTTCAGCACCCTAGCAACCACTAAGAGCTCCCTAGCAACCACCCTAAACCAAAAAAAAATGTTTTTTAAATTTTTTTGTATTTTTTAACGCAATATTACACTCGTGGCCTTGCGATATTGCTCCATGCTTGTGCCTATTCGGCCATAGGCACGAGGCCACAGGCCGAGTGCCGTACTGAAGGTACTCGTTATTAAAGATTTTAATAACTCTATAAAAACTCCATAGTAACCATCTTTGACAACTACCAACCACCTAGTAACACCATAGCAACTAAAAAAAATACCTTAGCAACCATCCTGAACACCCTAGCAACGTCTAGAAACGCTCTAGTAACCACCAAAAATACCGTAGCAACCACCCAGAACACCCTAGCAACTGTCTAGCAACCCCCCAGAACACCTAGCAACTGCCTAGCAACCACCCAGAACACCCTAGCAACTGCCTAGCAATGCCCTAGCATCCACCCAAAATACCATAGCAACTGCCTAGCAACACCATAGTAACCACCCAGAACACCCAAGCAACCACCTAGCAACGCCCTAGCAACCACCAAGAATACCCTAGCAACACCCTAGCAACCACCCAGAATACCCTAGCAACAGCCTAGCAACACCATAGCAACCACCCAGAATACCCTAGCAACCGCCTAGCAACCACCCAGAATACCCTAGCAACCGCCTAGCAACACCATAGCAACCACCCAGAATACCCTAGCAACCGCCTAGCAACGCCATAGGAACCACCCAGAACAGCCTAGCAACCACCTAGCAACGCCCTAGCAACCACCCAGAACACCCTAGCAACCGCCCAGAACACCCTAGCAACCACCCAGAACGCCCTAGCAACTGCCTAGCAATGCCCTAGCAACACCATAGCAACCACCCAGAACACCCTAGCAACTGCCTAGCAACACAATAGCAACCACCCAGAATACCCTAGCAACTGCCTAGCAACGCCCTAGCAACCACCCAGAATACCCTAGCAACCGCCTAGCAACACCATAGCAACCACACAGAACTTCCTAGCAACCACCAAGAATACCTTAGCAACCGCCTAGTAACCACCCAGAATACCCTAGCAACCGCCTAGCAACACCATAGCAACCACCCAGAATACCCTAGCAACCACCCAGAATACCCTAGCAACTGCCTAGCAACGCCCTAGCAACCACCCAGAACACCCTAGCAACCGCCAAGCAACACCCTAGCAATTGTTTAGAGCCACATATAAACCATATTGCAACATATAGAAGCTATATTTCAGCTCCACAACATCGTACAGACATGGTTGTTGGCTCGTATGCAATCATGTACAACACCCTAGCAACCGAGTGGAGTGTTTTGCCACTGCAAGCACCATTTCACATTTTCTTCAGGAAATGTACATTCTAGTTATTCTTCTTCTTCTTCTTATTGTTCTGGACAAAAGTTTGGCGCGTAACTCGCCCCGCACCGTTTGTCACAGACCCATGAATGAGGTGTCAAATCGACCGGCTTATTGAGGAGAGGTGTGCTATGACTTTTATAAGCGATCGGGGGTGCGGTGTTCGCCCCAGGGGCGAAAAAGCGCCCCAAAAAGTTCCATTGACTTAACATTGCGACGAACTTTGAGCACTCATAGCTCTGAGCGAGGATTTTGCAGAAACGTGTGATTTGCCACATTTGAAGAGGCTGACAGGCTCTGTAAGAACATACCTCACAATGGGGTAAAAGTTGCACCCCTGGGGGGCAGGAGCGTCCCAAAGTTGTCCCATTGACTTACTATGGGGAAGGAATGTCCCGTGAAACACACATGCTTTTCCTACTATGGTAAATTGCATAGGGATATTGTAATGAACGTAGCTCTGGATCACAGTGTCATAGAGACAAGGGGGAGGGCTCATCTTACTCAGATGACCAATCAGTCTCTCAGGATCATTGTGAAGCTATCAAGCCACGCCCTAGCAACCATTTAGAGCACCTTAGCAACAAGTCCCATAGACTTCCATTGAAAGAGATCAAAGGGATATCTCAGGACTGAATTGTCATAGAAACATGGGGGTGGTCTCATTTGACTCGGGGCAGCAAACAGCCAATCATGAATCACCTCAACACTTCCTAGCCCCTCCCTAGCAACCATTGTCGAGCACCTTAGCAACCAAAATTCATAGAGAGATATCTTCTATTCTGAATGTCACAGAGGCATGGGAGTTGGTTTATATCATACATACTGACAAGCAGCCTTTGGAGTTTCATGATTGGCAGCTGCCAAGCCACTCCCTAGCAACCAAACAGAGTACCCTAGCAACCATTTTGCAAGACCTATATCTCTGCATCAGAACATCATAAAGAGATGGGGTTAACACAAGTTTGACTCAGGGCAGCAAACGGCCAATCATAAATCACCTCAACACTTCCTAGCCCCTCCCTAGCAACCATTGTCGAGCACCTTAGCAACAACAATCCAAAGAGGGATATCTTCTATTCTGAATGTCACAGAGGCATGGGAGTTGGTTTATATCATACATACTGACAAGCAGCCTTTGGAGTTTCATGATTGGCAGCTGCCAAGCCACTCCCTAGCAACCAAACAGAGTACCCTAGCAACCATTTTGCAAGACCTATATCTCTGCATCAGAACATCATAAAGAGATGGGGTTAACACAAGTTTGACTCAGGGCAGCAAACGGCCAATCATAAATCACCTCAACACTTCCTAGCCCCTCCCTAGCAACCATTGTCGAGCACCTTAGCAACAACAATCCAAAGAGGGATATCTTCTATTCTGAATGTCACAGAGGCATGGGAGTTGGTTTATATCATACATACTGACAAGCAGCCTTTGGAGTTTCATGATTGGCAGCTGCCAAGCCACTCCCTAGCAACCAAACAGAGTACCCTAGCAACCATTTTGCAAGACCTATATCTCTGCATCAGAACATCATAAAGAGATGGGGTTAACACAAGTTTGACTCAGGGCAGCAAACGGCCAATCATAAATCACCTCAACACTTCCTAGCCCCTCCCTAGCAACCATTGTCGAGCACCTTAGCAACAACAATCCAAAGAGGGATATCTTCTATTCTGAATGTCACAGAGGCATGGGAGGGCAGGGTGTCCGCGGATCCTTAAAAAGTCTTAAAAAGTCTTAAATTAGATTTTTAAAATTTAAGGCCTTTAAAAGTCTTAAAAAGTCTTATTTTTACTTATGAAAGGTCTTAAATTTTAGATGGCAATTTGACTTAAACATATCTAAATGTTTTCTAAATTAGAACCATCTAATTAGCGTACTTTTTTTATTTATTATTCTTTCTTTGTGGTTCACGTGACATTTCGCGTCATTCGCGGCAGCGTTACGTCCATCTCCTGCAGACCTGCACGCGCGAAACAGGAGGAGAGAATGAGAAGTGAGTTGGTAAACGTCAGTTCAGTTCTAAGTTCAGTCTTTATGTTCGTAGTGGTGTGCGATGTGTATTGTCTATTATTATGATATTGTAATCATTGTTTTAACGATGTACTGCGAGCTGACATCGCTTTGGTCTCGTACTCACTGCGTGATGAGTGCAGTTATAACGTTAGGTAGGCTATGTTCCCATGAGTTTTTGTCTCATATCATATTATGTTGTTATCATAGACCTACAATATCACATCAGCAAGACTTCCGTTTTCCCGTGCACAATTGCAAATGTGATTATTTATTTATATAACAGTAATTAACAATAAATTAACATTGTGATTTAAATTTTATAAACAGTAGCCTATTGTCAATATTGTTTGTTTCCCCTTTATTTCGCTGACGAGAATTTCAAATTGAAGCCATAGCAGAGCCTCAATGCAACAGACAGCGATGAGTTTTTGACTGGAATCCGCGTTTTGAACGAATCAATTTAATGATTCAATGAACAGTCACTTGCTTCCCGAATGAATCAGCCGTTTGAACGAATTGGTTGAATGAATGACTCCCTCAACTCACTTATTAAAACAGTGACTTGCCGCCACCTACTGGCAGCTTTAGTTTCACATTTAGAGTACTTTTTAATTAGAATGTTAAAATTAGAAATCACAGTTCATATTTAACAATCTCATAGCTTTATTTATGCAATTGTAAATGCAGTGTAAATATATTAATGCCAGATCTGATGCCGCCACTGTGTCACCTCTGCACTGCAAAGGTGGATTTTGATTTAATGATTTAATTTGACTGGTAACAGTGGTATTGTGTAATTATTCTAATATAATTTAATTTAAATGTTAGAATTTGACATAAAAGGTGATGCATACATCTACAAATGTCAATATAGAGATGAAAATGCCACTGGAAATCAATTTAAGATGGCAAATATTACCCCTTAATAAAAAATGTTAATTTTTGTTACTATTATCTAATTATTACCCTCAAAACTTTGAAAATATCGATCGAGACATATTTTGTCAATATTGCACACCCCTAATGCATGGTATTAATTTTGATTTCTTCGGGTCTTAAAAAGGTCTTAAAAAGTCTTAAATTTGACTTTAAAAAATGTGCAGAAACCCTGGGAGGGGCTAGGAAGTGTTGAGGTGATTTATGATTGGCCGTTTGCTGCCAATTAAAAGCCTTTGTAGTTTCATCATTAGCAGCTGACAAGCATCTCCATAGCAACCAAACAGAGTACCCTAGCAACCATTTTACAAGACCTACATCTCTGCATCAGAATATTGTATAGAGATGGGGGTTGGCTCATTAGTTTCAGTTGTAAAACAGCCTGTAAATATCACCATGGTAACTGTGTATTCACACCCTAGCAACCATTTAGAGCCACCTAGCAACCATATTGCAACATATAGAAGCCATATTTCAGCTCCACAACATCGTACAGACATGGTTGTTGGCTCGAATGCAAACATGTACAACACCCTAGCAACCGAGTGGCGAGTTTTGCCACTGCAAGCACCACTTCACATTTTCTTCAGGAAATGTACATTCTAGTTAGTGGTGCTTGCTGAAAGCAAGGCATCACTATTGTTATCCTCCATACTTATTAATGGTGCTTGCTGAAAGCAAGGCATCATTAGTGTTCTCTTGCATACTTATTATTATTCTTCTACTTCTTATTATTCCGGACAAAAGTTTGGCGCGTAACTCGCCCCGCACCGTTTGTCACAGACCCCTGAGTGAGGTGTCAAATCGACCGGCTCATTGAGGAGAGGTGTGCTATGACTTTTATAAGCGATCGGGGGGGCGGTGTTCGCCCCAGGGGTGAAAAAGCGTCCCAAAAAGTCCCAATGACTTAACATTGGGACGAACTTTGAGCACTCGTAGCTCGGAGCGAGGATTTCGGAGAAACGTGTGATTTGCCACATTTGAAGAGGCTGACAGGCTCTGTAAGAACATACCTCACAATGGGGTAAAAGTTGCACCCCTGGGGGGCAGGAGCGTCCCAAAGTTTCCCATTGACTTACAATGGTGTAGGACGGCCCATGAAATGGGCCGTCCTACACATTGCATAGGGATTTTGTATTGAACGTAGCTCTGGATCACAGTGTCAGAGAGACAAGGGGGCGGGCTCATTTTACTCAGACGACCAATCAGTCTCTAAGGATCATTGTGAAGCTATCAAGCCACGCCCTAGCAACCATTTAGAGCACCTTAGCAACAAGTCCCATAGACTTCCATTGAAAGAGATCAAAGGGATATCTCCGGACTGAATTGTCATAGAAACATGGGGGTGGTTTCATTTGACTCGGGGAAGCAAACAGCCAATCATGAATCACCTCAACACTTCCTAGCCCCTCCCTAGCAACCATTGTCGAACACCTTAGCAACCAAAATCCAAAGAGGGATATCTTCCATTCTGAATGTCACAGAGGCATGGGAGTTGGTTTATATCATTTATAGTGACAAGAAGCCTTTGCAGTTTCATCATTGGCAGCTGCCAAGCAACTCCATAGCAACCAAACAGAGTACCCTAGCAACCATTTTACAAGACCTATATCTCTGCACCAGAACATCATAAAGAGATGGGGTTAAGACAAGTTTGACTCAGGGCAGCAAACAGCCATTCATGAGACACCACAACACTTGCTAACCCCGCCCTAGCAACCATTGTCAAGCACCTTAGCAACCAAAATCCATAGAGGGATGTCTTTCATTCTGAATGTCACAGAGGAATGGGAGTTGGTTTATATCATTCATACTGACAAGCAGCCTTTAGAGTTTCATGATTGGCAGCTGCCAAGCCATTCCCTAGCAACCAAACAAAGTACCTTAGCAACCATTTTGCAAGACCTATTTCTCTGCATCAGAACATCGTATAGAGATGGGGGTTGGCTCTTTTGACTCATACTAGCAAAGAGGAATTCCAACATGCTACACATGCTAGCTGTGAATAGCTACATGCTAATAGCGATTAGGTAAGTGCTAAATCATGCCAAGAAAATGCTAAGAACTGCAATAGTAATCATCAGTGACAACTACCAACCACTTAGAAACACCATAGTAACCACCCATAATACCTTAGCAACCACCCTGAACACCCTAGCAACTGCCTAGCAACCGCCTAGCAACCACCCAAAATACCCTACCAACCACCTAGCAACACCATAGGAACCACCCAGAACACCCTAGCAACTGCCTAGCAACGCCCTAGCAACCACCCAGAATACCCTAGCAACCGCCTAGCAACCACCCAGAATACCATAGCAACTGCCTAGCAACGCCCTAGCAACCACCCAGAATACCCTAGCAACCGCCTAGCAACCACCCAGAATACCCTAGCAACTGCCTAGCAACGCCCTAGCAACCACCCAGAATACCCTAGCAACCGCCTAGCAACACCATAGCAACCACCCAGAACACCCTAGCAACTGCCTAGCAACACCCTAGCAACCACCCAGAACACCCTAGCAACCACCTAGCAACCACCCAGAATACCCTAGCAACTGCCTAGCAACCACCCAGAATACCCTAGCAACCGCCTAGCAACACCATAGCAACCACCCAGAACACCATAGCAACTGCCTAGCAACACCCTAGCAACCACCCAGAACACCCTAGCAACTGCCTAGCAACACCATAGCAACCACCCAGAACACCCTAGCAACCACCAAGAATACCCTAGCAACTGCCTAGCAACCACCAAAAATACCCTAGCAACTGCCTAGCAACCACCCAGAACACCTTAGCAACTGCCTAGCAACACCATAGCAACCATTCTGGACAATCCACCATATTCTGGACAAAGTTTGGCGCGTAATGCGCCCCGCACCGTTTGTCACAGACCCCTGAGTGAAGTGTCAAATCGACCGGCTCATTGAGGAGAGGTGTGCTATGACTTTTCTAAGCGAGCGGGTGTACGATGTTCGCACAGCGGACGAAAAAGCGGCCAAAAAAGTCCCCATTGACTTAACATTGGGAGTTCTAAAAACATTTGAATCCCAACTGCCGTTTTCACACACACAGACTCCAAAGGGCCTGACACCCCTGCATCTCTCCCTCTCTCTCTCCCTCAGAGGATTTATATTATCAAGCAGCCATAAGTAATGGCCTAAAATCTTCATAGCCACACCCTAGCAACCAGTTTCAGCACCCTAGCAACCACTAAGAGCTCCCTAGCAACCACCCTATACCAAAAAAAATAAAAATAAATTTTATTTTTTATTTTTTAAAGCAATATTACACTCGTGGCCTTGCGAAATCACTCCATGCTTGTGCCTATTCGTCCATAGGCACGAGGCCGCAGGCCGAGTGCCGTACTGAACCACCCAGAACACCCTATTCGGCCATAGGCACGAGGCCGCAGGCCGAGTGCCGTACTGAAGGCACTCGCAACCACCCAGAACACCCTAGCAACTGCTTTTTTTTAAAAAATTAAAGCAATATTACACTCGTGGCCTTGCGAAATTGCTCCATGCTTGTGCCTATTCGGCCATAGGCACGAGGCCGCAGGCCGAGTGCCGTACATAAGGCACTCGCAACCACCCAGAACACCCTAGCAACTGCCTAGCAACCACCCAGAACACCTAGCAACTGCCTAGCAACTGCCTAGCAACCACCCAGAACACTCTAGCAACTGCCTAGCAACGCCCTAGCATCCACCCAGAATACCATAGCAACTGCCTAGCAACATCATAGCAACCACCTAGCAACGCCCTAGCAACCACCAAGAATACCCTAGCAACTGCCTAGCAACCACCAAGAATACCCTAGCAACTGCCTAGCAACCACCCAGAACACCTAGCAACTGCCTAGCAACCACCCAGAACACTCTAGCAACTGCCTAGCAACGCCCTAGCATCCACCCAGAATACCATAGCAACTGCCTAGCAACACCATGGCAACCACCCAGAACACCCTAACAACCACCAAGAATACCCTAGCAACTGCCTAGCAACCACCAAAAATACCCTAGCAACTGCCTAGCAACCACCCAGAACACCTTAGCAACTGCCTAGCAACACCATAGCAACCACACAGAACACCCTAGCAACCACCTGGCAACAGCATCTTGCTAAAAACATGCTAGCAACATGCTAATCATGCTAGCATTATGCTACCAACATGTTAATCAAGCTAGCATCATGCTAGCAACATGCTAATCAAGCTAGCATATTGCTAGCAACATGTTAATCATGTTAGCATCTAGCTAAAAACATGCTAGCAAAATGCTAATCATGCTAGCATCTTGTTAAAAGCATGGTAGCATCATGCTACCAACATGCTAATCAAGCTAGCATCATGCTAGCAACATGCTAATAATGCTAGCATTATGCTAGCAACATGTTAATCAAGCTAGCATAATGCTAGCAACATGCTAATCATGTTAGCATCAAGCTAAAAACATGCTAGCAAAATGCTAATCATGCTAGCATCTTGTTAAAAGCATGCTAGCATCATGCTACCAACATGCTAATCAAGCTAGCATCATGCTAATCAAGCTAGCATCATGCTAGCAACATGCTAATAATGCTAGCATTATGCTAGCAACATGCTAATCAAGCTAGCATAATGCTAACAACATGCTAATCATGTTAGCATCAAGCTAAAAATATGCTAGCAAAATGCTAATCATGCTAGCATCTTGTTAAAAGCATGCTAGCAACATGCTAATCATGCTATCATCATGCGACCAAGATGCTAATCATGTTAACAACATGCTAATCATGCTAGCATCATTCTAAAAACATGTTAATCATAGTAAATCATGCTGGAATGTGGTAAATCGTAGTAAATCATCTTAGAATCATGGTAAATCATGGTAAATAATGCTAAAACGTGGTATATCATGGTATCACAACATGGTAATTGTGTTAGCATCTGCCCAGTGGTGAATTTTGCCACTGCAAGCACCATTTCACATTTTCTTCAGGAAATGTACATTCTAGTTATTATTATTCTTCTTATTATTCTGGACAAAGTTTGGCGCGTAATGCGCCCCGCACCGTTTGTCTCAGACCCCTGAGTGAGGCATCAAATCGACCGGCTCATTGAGGAGAGGTGTGCTATGACTTTTCTAAGCGATCGGGTGTACGATGTTCGCACAGCGGACGAAAAAGCGGCCAAAAAAGTCCCATTGACTTTACATTGGGCATTCTAAAAAAATTCAAATCCAAACTGCCGTTTTCACACACACAGACTCCAAAGGGCCTGACACCCCTGCGTCTCTCCCTCTCTCTCTCCCTCAGAGGATTTATATTATCAAGCAGCCAATAAGTAATGGCCTAAAATCTTCATAGCCACACCCTAGCAACCAGTTACAGCACCCTAGCAACCACTAAGAGCTCCATAGCAACCACCCTAAACCAAAAAAAAACATTTTTTTATTTTTTTTTATTTTTTAAAGCAATTTTACTCTTGTGGCCTTGCGATTTCGCTCCATGCTTGTGCCTATTCGGCCATAGGCACGAGGCCGCAGGCCGAGTGCCGTACTGAAGGCACTCGAAATAAAAGATTTTAAGAACTCTATAAAAACTCCATAGTAACCATATTTGACAACTACCAACACCTAGTAACACCATAGCAACTACCAAAAATACCTTAGCGACCACCCTGAACACCCTAGCAACGTCTAGAAATTCTCTAGTAACCACCAAAAAACTATAGCAACCACCCAGAACACCCTAGCAACTGCCTAGCAACCACCCAGAACACCTAGCAACTGCCTAGTAACGCCCTAGCATCCACCCAGAATACCATAGCAACTGCCTAGCAACACCATAGCAACCACCCAGAACACCCTAGCAACTGCCTAGCAACACCATAGCAACCACCCAGAATACCCTAGCAACTGCCTAGCAACCACCAAGAATACCCTAGCAACTGCCTAGCAACCACCCAGAACACCTTAGCAACTGCCTAGCAACACCATAGCAACCACCCAGAACACCCTAGCAACCACCTGGCAACAGCATCTTGCTAAAAACATGGTAGCAACATGCTAATCATGCTAGCATCATGCTAGCCACATGCTAATCAAGCTAGCATCATGTTAGCAACATGCTAATCATGCTAGCATTATGCTACCAACATGCTATTAAAGCTAGCATCATGCTAGCAACATGCTAATAAAGCTAGCATCATGTTAGCAACATGCTAATCAAGCTAACATAATGCTAGCAACATGTTAATCAAGCTAGTATAATGCTAGCAACATGCTAATCATGCTAGCATCATGTTAGCAACATGCTAATCAAGCTAGCATCATGCTAGAGACATGCTAATCATGTTAGCATTATGCTAGCAACATGCTAATCAAGCTAGCATAATGCTAGCAACATGTTAATCAAGCTAGCATGATGCTAGAAACATGCTAATCATGTTAGCATCTAGCTAAAAACATGCTAGCAACATGCTAATCATGCTAGCATCTTGTTAAAAGCATGCTAGCAACATGCTAATCAAGCTAGCATCATGCTAGCATCATGCTAATAATGCTAGCATAATGCTAGCAACATGCTAATCAAGCTAGCATAATGCTAGCAACATGCTAATCATGTTAGCATCTTGCTAAAAACATGCTAGCAAAATGCTAATCATGCTAGCATCTTGTTAAAAGCATGCTAGCAACATGCTAATCAAGCTAGCATCATGCTACTAAGATGCTAATTATGTTAACAACATGCTAATCATGCTAACATCATTCTAACAACATGTTAATCATAGTAAATCATGCTGGAATGTGGTAAATCTTAGTAAATCATCTTAGAAACATGGTAAATCGTGGTAAATAATGCTAAAACGTGGTACATCATGGTATCACAACATGGTAATTGTGTTAGCATCTGCCCAGTGGCGAATTTTGCCACTGCAAGCACCACTTCACATTTTCTTCAGGAAATGTACATTCTAGTTATTAGTGGTGCTTGCTGAAAGCAAGGCATCACTATTGTTATTGCTCATACTTATTAGTGGTGCTTGCTGAAAGCAAGGCATCACTATTGTTATTGCTCATACTTATTATTCTTCTTCTTCTTCTTATTGTTCTGGACAAAAGTTTGGCGCGTAACTCGCCCCGCACCGTTTGTCACAGACCCATGAATGAGGTGTCAAATCGACCGGCTTATTGAGGAGAGGTGTGCTATGACTTTTATAAGCGATCGGGGGTGCGGTGTTCGCCCCAGGGGCGAAAAAGCGCCCCAAAAAGTTCCATTGACTTAACATTGCGACGAACTTTGAGCACTCATAGCTCTGAGCGAGGATTTTGCAGAAACGTGTGATTTGCCACATTTGAAGAGGCTGACAGGCTCTGTAAGAACATACCTCACAATGGGGTAAAAGTTGCACCCCTGGGGGGCAGGAGCGTCCCAAAGTTGTCCCATTGACTTACTATGGGGAAGGAATGTCCCGTGAAACACACATGCTTTTCCTACTATGGTAAATTGCATAGGGATTTTGTAATGAACGTAGCTCTGGATCACAGTGTCATAGAGACAAGGGGGAGGGCTCATCTTACTCAGATGACCAATCAGTCTCTCAGGATCATTGTGAAGCTATCAAGCCACGCCCTAGCAACCATTTAGAGCACCTTAGCAACAAGTCCCATAGACTTCCATTGAAAGAGATCAAAGGGATATCTCAGGACTGAATTGTCATAGAAACATGGGGGTGGTCTCATTTGACTCGGGGCAGCAAACAGCCAATCATGAATCACCTCAACACTTCCTAGCCCCTCCCTAGCAACCATTGTCGAGCACCTTAGCAACCAAAATTCATAGAGAGATATATTCTATTCTGAATGTCACAGAGGCATGGGAGTTGGTTTATATCATACATACTGACAAGCAGCCTTTGGAGTTTCATGATTGGCAGCTGCCAAGCCACTCCCTAGCAACCAAACAGAGTACCCTAGCAACCATTTTGCAAGACCTATATCTCTGCATCAGAACATCATAAAGAGATGGGGTTAACACAAGTTTGACTCAGGGCAGCAAACGGCCAATCATAAATCACCTCAACACTTCCTAGCCCCTCCCTAGCAACCATTGTCGAGCACCTTAGCAACAACAATCCAAAGAGGGATATCTTCCATTCTGAATGTCACAGAGGCATGGGAGTTGGTTTATATCATTCATAGTGACAAGAAGCCTTTGGAATTGCATCATTGGCAGGTGCCAAGTAACTCCATAGCAACCAAACAGAGTACCCTAGCAACCAAAATCCAAAGAGGCATATCTTACATTCTGAATGTCACAGAGGCATGGGAGTTGGATTATATAATTCATAATGACAAGAAGCCTTTGGAATTTCATCATTGACAGCTGACAAGCCACTCCCTAGCAACCAAACAGAGTACCCTAGCAACCAAAATCCAAAGAGGCATATATTCCATTCTGAATGTCACACAGGCATGAGAGTTGGTTTATATCATTCATACTGACAAGCAGCCTTTGGAGTTTCATGATAGGCAGTTGCCAAGCCACTCCATAGCAACAAAACAGAATACCCTAGCAACCAAACTTCAAAGAGGGATATCTTCCATTCTGAATGTCACAGAGACATGGGAGTTGGATTATATCATTCATACTGACAAGAAGCCTTTGGAATTTCGTCATTGGCAGCTGCCAAGCCACTCCCTAGCAACCATTGTCGAGCACCTTAGCAACCAAAATCCAAAGAGGGATATCTTCCATTCTGAATGTCACAGAGACATGGGAGTTGTTTTTTATCATTCATACTGACAAGCAGCCTTTGGAGTTTCATGATTGGCAGCTTACAAGACACTCCCTAGCAACCAAACAGAGTACCCTAGCAACCAAAATACAAAGAGGGATATCTTCCATTCTGAATGTCACAGAGGCAAGGGAGTTGGTTTATATCATTCATACTGACAAGAAGCCTTTGGAATTTCATCATTTGCAGCTGCCAAGTAACTCCATAGCAACCAAACAGAGTACCCTAGCAACCAAAATCCAAAGAGGCATATCTTCCATTCTGAATGTCACAGAGACATGGGAGTTGGATTAGATCATTCATACTGACAAGACGCCTTTGGAATTTCATCATTGACAGCTGACAAGCCACTCCCTAGCAACCAAACAGAGTACCCTAGCAACCAAAATCCAAAGAGGCATATCTTCCATTCTGAATGTCGCAGAGGCATGGGAGTTGGTTTATATCATTCATAGTGACAAGAAGCCTTTGGAGTTTCATGATTGGCAGCTGACAAGCCACTCGCTAGCAACCAAATAGAGTACCCTAGCAACCGTTTAGCAAAACTTATATCTCTGCATCAGAACATCGTATAGAGATGGGAGTTGGTTTATATCATTCATAGTGACAAGAAGCCTTTGTAGTTTCATCATTAGCAGCTGCCATGCAACTCCATAGCAACCAAACAGAGTACCCTTGCAACCATTTTACAAGACCTACATCTCTGCATCAGAATATTGTATAGAGATGGGGGTTGGCTCATTAGTTTCAGTTGGAAAACAGTCTGTACATATCACCATGGTAACTGTGTATTCACACCCTAGCAACCATTTAGAGCCACCTAGCAACCATATTGCAACATATAGAAGCCATATTTCAGCTCCACAACATCTTACAGACATGTTTGTTGGCTCGTATGCAATCATGTACCACACTCTAGCAACCGAGTGGCGAGTTTTGCCACTGCAAGCACCATTTCACATTTTCTTCAGGAAATGTACATTCTAGTTCTTATTATTATTATTATTCTGGACAAAAGTTTGGCGCGTAATGCGCCCCGCACCGTTTGTCACAGGCTCCTGAGTGAGGTGTCAAATCGACCGGCTTCTTCTATTCTTCTTCTTCTGAGCGGAAAAAAATCTGACTCAAACTCCTCCTAGAGCTTTAACTCTACATACTCCAAACTCGGCTCAGACACTCAAACTGTTCTGACTTAGTGTGCTATATCTTTTCAGACTGATCGGACTTACGGTTTTCCTAAAAATGACGATCAAAACTCGGAAAAACTCCCATTGACTTGCATTGGGGAGTTCTAAAAAATTCAAATCCAGATTCAAACTCACCAACCGACGAAAATTCAAATCAAAATACCTTGAAGACTAAACCAAACTGCTGTTCTATATACTATATTAGCCAATGAGACTCATTTAAACTAATGAACTCTAAACTCATACACTTATAAACTAATTAACTCTTAAACTCATAAATTAATAAACTCTGAACTCTTAAACTCATTTAAACTTATAAACTCTAAACTCATTTAAAACTTATAAACTCTAAACTCAAAAACTCTTACACTTATAAACTCATCAATTTATACACTTATAAACTCTAAACTCATAAACTCTGAGTGTGTGTGTGTGTGTGTGTGTGTGTGTGTGTTCACACACACACACACACACACACACACACACACACACACACACACACTCTAAACTCATTTAAACTTAAACTCTAAACTCATTTAAACTTATAAACTCAAAACTCAAAAACTCTTAAAATACTTTAAACTTCTTAAGTTTAAAGCTCCCAGCTCCCAAGCAACTCCATAGCAACCAAACTTGAGTACCCTAGCAACCGTTTTGCAAGACCTATATCTCTGCATCAGAACATCGTATAGAGATGAGGTTTGGCTCTTTTGACTCATGCTAGCAAACAGCACTTCCAACATGCTACACATGCTAGCAGTGAATAGCTACATGCTAATAGCGATTAGTTAAGTGCTAAATCATGCCAAGATCATGCTAAGAACTCTATAAAAACTCCATAGTAACCATCTGTGACAACTACCAACCACCTAGTAACACCATAGCAACCACCCAGAACACCCTAGCAACACCCTAGCAACCACCCAGAATACCCTAGCAACCACCAAAACACCCTAGCAACCACCTAGCAACATCATAGCAACCACCCAAAACACCCTAGCAACCACCTAGCAACACCATAGCAACCACCAAAACACCCTAGCAACAGCATAGCAACCACCCAGAACAACCTAGCAACCGCCTAGTAACACCCTAGCAACCACCAAAACACCCTAGCAACATCCTAGCAACCACCCAGAATACCCTAGCAACCGCCTAGCAACACCATAGCAACCACCAAAACACCCTAGCAACCGCCTAGCAACATCATAGCAACCACCCAGAACACCCTAGCAACCGCCTAGCAACACCATAGCAACCATCAAAACACCCTAGCAACCGCCTAGCAACATCATAGCGAACACCCTAGCAACCACCTAGCAACACCCTAGCAACCACCCAGAACACCCTAGCAACCACCCAAAACACCCTAGTAACCGCCTAGCAACCACCCAGAATACCCTAGCAACCGCCTAGCAACAGCATAGCAACCACCCAGAACACCCTAGCAACCACACAGAATACCCTAGCAACCGCCTAGCAACACCATAGCAACCACCCAGAACACCCTAGCAACCGCCTAGCAACCACCCAGAATACCCTAGCAACCGCCTAGCAACCACCCAGAACACCCTAGCAACCACCTAGAATACCCTAGCAACCACCTAGCAATCACCCAGGACACTTTAGCAACCCACTAGAAACACCCTGGCAACTTTTTAACTTTAAACTACTTCAAACTTTAAACTACTTTAAACTTCAAACTAATTTAAACTTTAAACTACTTTAAACTTCAAACTAATTTAAACTCCAAACTATTTTAAACTTCTTCAAACTTTCTGGTCCGGCTTTCTCAAGCCAACTTAAAGTTTGTCTCGACGAACTTTTTAATCTAGTTATATATTTTAATTGTTGTAAATTGTAATAATATTTCATAATATTACTTTTTTTTTTCTTAAATAAAATAAAATAAATGCAGCCTTGGTGAGCAGAAGAGACTTCTTTTAAAAACATCAAAAATCTTACCGATCAAAAACGTTTCACTGGTAGTGTACTCACCTAAGAAAGTACTGGTTAATATAAGGTAACTACATTGGTTAAGGTTAGGTTTAGGGGGAGGGTTATTATTAGTTATACACCATAGTTATTGCCCAGTTATTGTAATAACTAACTATAATAAGTACATAGTATGTACATGGGGAGCAGGGCTGTAAAATAAAGTGCTACCTGTTTAACTATTGAAAAATGATATTCAAGAGTTTGCACACCCTTTGTAATTAATCCTGTAATTTATTTAATTTCTATAGGACTACCTGAAGGTGTCAGAGACTTTCCGCCAGGTGAGGCTCTTCCACTGGAGTCTAATCTTGTTTACATGCAGGGAATTAGCTTCAGCAAGGGATGCTACATCGGACAGGAACTAACAGCAAGAACTCACCACACCGGTGTAATAAGGAAGCGCCTAATGCCTGTTACCATGTCTGCTCCAGCTGAGAACCTGGACCATGGGGCTGCTCTTGAGACTGAGGGGGGCAAACCAGCAGGGAAATACAGGGCAGGAATCGACAGGCTGGGACTTGGCCTTATACGCTTGGCTCATGCCAAAGAGTCACTCAAACTTAAATCCTCTGATAATACGACGGTGACTTTACAGGCTACTGTGCCTGACTGGTGGCCAAAAAACACTGAAGATAAATGAATCGGAAACACTAGTAAGGTCTACCAGACAGCTTTCATTTTAATGCAGATAATATTTATTTAGAGTTGACTTAAAATGTTAAATATAATACATTTTACACAACAATCTGTTGACAGTGTCTTGATTAACACCTTGTAATAAAATGTATTTCAAAAATGTTTTATTGTTGTTAATTTTCTAAAGCAAATCACATCATGGATGTAAACCAACCTATTCTTATTTGAAAAGCTGGACTCTCAAATAGCCAGAACAGAGCAATTTTTTTTTCTGTTGTTGCAGAGAATAAGCACAAGTCAATATAACAACTCATTTATTTATAGGGGTGAGTGGGGTAAGATGTGTAGCCCCTTTAATCTAGTAAACTAATTCCGTCATGTCATCTTATTAGAAAGGACCAATCATATACAGTTGCTGATAGATACACATTGAAATGGTGTTTTGTACAAGCAAATTTATCTTGGTCTTTGCATATTAATTGCATATTACACGTTGATGAATTGCCCGTGTATAAAGACGATGTAAATTAAATTATTGGACTACAAATTATACTGTAGTCATGGATAAAGCATCCTTCCTGCAAGAGTTCAGTTCCAACCCTGCACCAACACACCTGCCTGTAATTATCAAGCATTCCTGAAGATCTAATGAGCTGCTCCAGGTATGTTTGATTAGGATTGAATTTGGATCTGAACTTTGCAGGGAGGCAGATCTCCAGCAACATGATAAGACATTGTTGGCGTAAACAATGGCTACAGTACATCTGTAACCACATACTTGCTGAGTAGGTTATTTCTTTTAAATAATAATTTCATGACTTTTAAAAAAGTATGTTCTGTAGTATGAACGTGCATGGTATAAATGTAATCCAGATGTAGTACAATCATCATGTCATTGTCATGTGACCTATCAGTGTCAGTTGCATCAGTTCACTGCCATTACAATTCCTCTCCCATGGCCACATGGATAGTAGTGTCCATTGGATTCACACTTTAGAAGCACACTCTGGAAGTTTTTAGTTTGGTTTAAACTAAATCCCCTATCCAACAATTACATTTACAAAAAGGGTGAGACATTAGCTTTACATTAAAAGCTCTTTCATATGCAGCACTTTAAGATTATTGAAAAACACCACTGAAAGTAAAATAATTCCATCTGCTGAAAAGTTGGACGTTGACACCCTTTGTTAAGTTTATGTTAAGTTAATAACTCAATATTTTGTCACCTTGGAATTATAAGATTTTCTATCTGACATTTTTGTAAAAAATGAGTTATTCACATATTCTTACTCTGTAGATAGAAACTTTTTGTTTTCTAAATAAAATATACACAACATAAAAAAAAACAAAAAAAACAACGTAAATAAGTTGTCACAAAGTCGAATGGAATGCAAAAACTTTATAACAATATCTCAAAACTGCTCAGAATGCAGATATAACCTTGTAATTCCAAGGAGACTATTTGTTATGATACTTTTTTTATGACAGCATAAACAACAATGAAAACACAAATCTGTTGTTAAAATCATTTATTAAGACATTTGCCATAGTTGATCTTCCACATACAGTATAGTTATACAATTGTACGAACAGCCTCTCTGATCTCCTGAAGCAGTTCCTCAGGTTTGAAGCTCAGAGCTGAAGGGTCCAGTCTCTTAAAGTCTTCATTGCCAAGCATGCTTTCAAATATCTGCAATACTCTCTGGAGGTCAAAGGCTGCATGGTGAGGGCCTAATGCACACAGACTTTCTGCAAGGAGGTCTTGGCAATTATCTGCATTTCTGGGACATGAATTCAAAAAGGATATTCGAGTATTTGCAATGGTCTTAAGGAAAGAGGCAAACTCCCCATAATCGATTCCTGTACATGATTTCATGATCACCTGAAATAGAATATAAATTAATGTATTATCACAGGAATTCAAAAATTATGTTTACAGTGGCCAAAAATATCTGGCTGAAGATTGACACGGTAACGCTTTACAATAAGGTTTCATTAGTTAACACTAGTTAATGTATTAACTAACATGAACTAACAATGAGCAATACATTTGTTGCAGTATTTATTCATCTGTTTTGACATTAGTTAAAGGGGTGGTTTACTGCTTTTTTTCTTTGTATGATTGTGTTTATGGGGTGCAATATAACATGTCTTCGGGGTTTTTCTTTTTTTTTTTAAGTCTTATTTTTCATAAATTTCACCTTTATTGTAAGCCGCTTTCTCCTCTGTCATTTGTACGACCGGTTGACTTCCTGATTCTATGAAAACACTCCCTCGGAAACAGGCAATGGGCTCAGATTGGTTAGTTGGGCCGGTGTGTTGTAATTGGCTAAACTGCGTAGTGCATGTTGTCCGGAAACTTCACGCCCATTACCTTTACGGGCGAAAGTTGCATGTGCTCCGGTCAAATGTAAATATCAGACCCAGAAAGCGGCAATAAAGAGAGTCAAGCAACCTCCGCAAACACGGCTCTTACAAAACGTTTCTGAATGGTACATTTTTTATTATTATTATTCTATTCTAATCTACTATTATTATATATGTATTTCGATATGATGTTACTTGAAAATGCTACTGCTGCTTGTTAGCTTTTGAGATACGGTTTTCTCCTGATTAAACATTTAATATAACTGAATAAATTACTGAGTAATACCGTTTTTTAAAGTTATTGTTTTAACTTCAGCAGTTTGAAGTTTGCTGTTGCGATTAGGCTACATATATATTTTTTTAACTTTATTGTCTTATACACACAAAATAGCATCGAACTAACTGGCTATAAACAAACAGCGTTGGCATTGGTTTACGTTCTTGATCAAATCGATCGTCATAAAATATACATGGAAAATACATTTACAAAATTAGTGCATAATTACAAATTCAGGTTCAAAATTACGTGTAAGTGGCTACTAAAGCCAGCGCTGGCATTTGTTTACGTCCTTGATAAAACTAAAACATTCCGTCTGAAATTATACATGCAAATACATTTAAAATTATTTAGTCTTACTTACAGGTTGTGGCCCAACAACATGCTGTCTCTGGTTGTAAAGTTGGAACTGCTTCATGTTTTAGTAGCCTAACAGTTTCTTGTTGAATCCGGCATTGAATTCGTGGAGATTCTGGAAGCTGTCTTCCGTAAAATGCGCAGCACAGAGAGCTATTACGATTGAAATTTTCAGGAACATAATCAAACATAAATTTTAGCCATTGTTGGCGAACTACAGCGTCCGTATGAAGCCCGAACACAGAAGACCTGGCAGCTGGGTGAAAATAACACACTTTCGACAGCATGGCTACAGCTCTCCACTATAACTCCTCCTCTAAGACAAAGCCGCAGAAATATGGCCATGCCCCCTTTTTTGCATGGGTTAGTTACGTATAAAACCCGGGAAGTACCTCGTTGTAGTCCCATTCGAGTCGTTTTTGTAGGCATTAAACTTCCTGATTTTTAAAAGTCGATATCTCTGCTTACATTGAACTTTCAGCGCAGCAACTTTGCAGATAATGTTCATGCACCAACAGCAACTTTACACACTATTTAAAATGAAAAAAGTGAAATCACAATCAACCACCCCTTTAATAAAAATACAGCCGTTTATTGTTTGTTCATGTTAGTTCACAGAGCATTAACTAATGTTAACAATGTATTTGTAAATGTTGAAATTAACATGAACTAAGATTAATAAATGCTGTAGAAATCCCGTTCATTATTAATTCATGTTAACTAATGTACATTTATTGTAAAGTGTTACCCTTGACACTTACACCACACTTAATTGTGTTATCACACTTATTCTTGTTTAATTTGTTTGGGCATGTTTTGGTTGTCAAACATTGTGAGCTGAAGCATGTCCAAAATTGTAAAAAAAAAGTAGAGTGAGGTTAGTTCTGAGAAAAAAGGATAATTTGTTTGCAGATGCTATATGGCCAGCACAACCATTGGAAGACAACGCTGCTGTTACCTGTACATGTGAGTGTTTTTATTAGGACTTGTGAGGGTGTCTTGTGTTTCTCTCTCTTGTTTTTACTCTCAAGCTGTAATTGCTCACAGTGGCCTGTTGTATAAAGCTAGTTGAACAAACTCTGAGAGTAGGTTTAGAGTTGACAAAACCACACAAATCCGACCTTGTTTAGATCAGGTTCAGCGGGTTCACAACACTTGGTATAACCTTTCTCTGTCAACTCAGGATTTAACTCTGAAGTGTTCATCTGAAAGTGTCACATGTGCAGGTGATGGGAGAAAAACACTGACATTCTGGATTTGGACGGCAATAAAATCACCAACTAATGTAACAACTAATCCCTGTAAATGTACGACCCCATGAGAAACAATTACCGTCCGAATAGGGCTTTAAGAGTTCTTTTTGGACCACCAATATTTTAACGATTTAAAAAGGTTAAGGTCATGATTTCACAGTAGTACAACACTACACCATATGTGTGTTACCACCATTTGTTGTCTGCTTCAGAGATCTGATAGAGCGTTTGGACCCAGAAACAGTGATGCATGATGTCAGACTTAACAACCTAGAGCCAAAAAATAAACACAGTTACCTGACAATGCTGATGCCAGGTGTCCATAGTATCACGCCATTCCTCAATTTCTCTCTGGACAGAAGAAAGTTCATCTTGCAGGAACTGCCACATGATGTCCAAATTACAGCCATTCAGCCAGTTATGATTGATGGAAATGGTATCCTCCTATTATTAAGAGATGCATTATCGAAACTGAGATGGCAGGCTGGTCAAAGAAGGTTTTTACTATACTATGATAACTAGGGACAGGGTCTTCAAAATATCAAAAATTATATTTTTCTTTACTTTAAGCAAAATATATTTTTTATTTCTTTTGACTTTTGAGTGAAATAAGACCCAAGTTTCATTAGATTCACCCAAATACTGCTAGATATATAATACATTCTAGATATAACATATTTTCTAATCATATAAACAGAATTACGATAGTACAAAAAAAATAACAAAAGCTTATACTATTAGTAGGTTACTTCTATAACCCCGGTTCTCAGATAACAGAAGTGGGGTATCTACTATGGGAACAAATCAGGCGTGACCGACTGCGGAAGCTCTAATTACACCACCAGACTGACAAACCAATCGCTACAGCGATCAGTGTGCCCCGCCTCTCTAGTATATAAATCACTGCAGCCCGCTGTCGCATCATTCTCATGCGATTAATCGCGATTAATCTTTTCACAGCTCTACTTATTACCAATCAACTCCATCTGTGAACTGTTAAATGGTAAATCCAATAATGTTTAATCTTTACAGGAAAGAAAGCGAGAATGACGCAGTAGGGGGCTACAGCCAGTTATATACTAAGGAGGCGGGACTCCCTGATCGTTGTAGCAATTGGTCTGTTAATCTGACAGACGGTCACGCCTGAGGCGCTCCCATAGTTTGAATCATCTTCTGGAGTGTCCAATTTTGCTCCAGGAGGGCCACTATCCTGCAGAGTTTACCTCCAATCCTAATCAAACACACCTGAGCCATCTAATCAAGGTCTTCAGGATCACTAGGCTGTGCTCCACTTTGCTTTTGGGTCAATCTATCTCAAGTAGTCCGATCTCAAGTAGTTTAGTTGCTTGACCATGTCTATTTTTCCTCATTTTTTGAGTGATTACTTCTATGGTATTGCAAAACATCAGGTTTAACCACAGTGGCTGTCTTGTCATGGCCCACAACACATTTTGGGTTATATAGAAGTTTACAGAAACCTCATTATCTCAGTTCAGGATCATCAGCTCAGGTATTAGCTGCTTGAAACAAAAAAATATCTCTAGTGCACATTACATGGTACATGTACATATATACATATTTTGGACTTTAAAGAGACTCTAACATAAACACTTTTATAGAGAGTATAGAATGTATAAAACGTAATGGGCAGAAAAATGTACAATGACAATTTTAGTAACAATATACTATAAATAAATATTTTGAGCCCTTAAACCACTCTTACCTCTAAATCTAACCTTAGCCATTTCTTTAAAATATATACAGTATAAAGAAAAACATAACAGACAAACATATGTAATCACAATTGATTTATTACAAAAATGTCCAAATGACGATGTTGCATTCGCAGTCTGTTTATAATAGTTTTGTTTAAAGTGCAGATGAGTAATCACTGAAAATCTTATCCAATGAGCCAATAAGCATTTGATATCCCTGACACAATCTTTTGTTGTAAAGTTTCTTGAGGCTGCAAATTTTGCATTTGTAAGTGCGGGATTTTATGTTTCCAGTCACTGCTGAGGATGGAGATGAAGATCAGTGATTAAAGGCTTGAATTTGGGTCTGTTCCTCACAATAATATGGGTTCTGAAGATTTGGATTACAAATAAAATGTATTGTTTTTATGATAATTTTGTTGTGTTTTTGTATTTTTGCAAAATTGTTGCAAATATTTTAAGCAATATTGTTCCTCCAAGTACATGAGAAAGGACATTGGCCCTCCAGGACAAGGATTGGACACCTCTGTTCTAATACATCTTACATATTTGGACACCATTAAACCATTATTACTTACCAAATTGTAAACTTGATGATGCCAACCACTAGGTACAAAGATTATCTCCCCAGCTTCTTGAATGATCTCTAAAGGCTGACAGGCCTCTTCAAACTGTGCATACAGACCTTTGTCTTGAAGTATGGTTGCTGTTACATCATAGGCTAAGTTGCCATGACAGTCCCGGAGGAACTCCTCTTGGCCTGGAGGGTACAGGAGCCATTTCTTACGTCCGCAGATGTTGGCAGACCAACTGTAAGAGCGAAACACATCTGCATGGAAAGGTGTCCTAGAGGCAAGAACAAAAATGTTACTTTAGACATCCAAAGGTGTGACAAGTAGCTAACTTGACATATTTCTGCAAATGCACACCAATTTATTTAAATTTAAAAAACAGTTAAATATAACATAAAATATGTTTAAGCACACACAATTAGTAAAATACAATTAGTAAAATATTTTGACTTTATAAAACAAACAAACAAACAAATATATCATTTGGCAAGGAGTGCACAAACTATATTATAATGCCTTATAATTACATTGGGGTTCAAAAGCCTGAGAACACTTGTGAAAATGCTTCTATAATTTTTCAATTTAATATAACACTTCATAACAAATACTATATATATAATATATATATATATATATATATATATATATATATATATATATATATATATATATATATATATATACAGTGCTATGCATAAGTTTAGACACCCATACTAAAGTTGACTAAAAAGAGGAATAAAAAATAATCTTTTGGAAACTGAACTTAATGCCTTAATTAAAAAAATTAGGAAAAATCCAACCTTTAAGGACACCAATTTTCTTTGTGAATGAATAAATGTTCTTCCTTAAAATACAGGGTGCATAAGTTTGGACACCCCTATGTTAAATTCCCATAGAGGCAGGCAGATTTTTATCTTTAAGTATTTTTTTTTTTTTTTTTTTTAGGATACTATGCATCCTGATAAAGTTCCCTTGGCCTTTGTAATTAAAATAGCCCCACATCATCACATAGCCCTCACCATACCTAGAGATTGGCATGGTTTTATTTCAGTTAGCCTAATAGCTAGTTTGATTTGCATTGCGAGATGATCTTATGGAAAGTACCCCATGCCAATCTCTAGGTATGGTGAAGGCTATGTGATGATGTGGGGCTATTTTAATTCCAAAGGCCAAGGGAACTTTATCAGGATGCATAGTATCCTAAAAAATAAATAAAAATAAATACTTAAAAATAAAAATCTGCCTGCCTCTATGGGAATTTAACATAGGGGTGTCCAAACTTATGCACCCTGTATTTTAAGGAAGAACATTTATTTATTTACGATACATTATTTATTCACAAAGAAAATTGGTGTCCTTAAAGGTTGGATTTTTCCTAATTTTTTAAATTAAGGCATTAAGTTCAATTTCCAAAAGATGATTTTTTATTCCTCTTTTTAGTCAACTTTAGCATGGGTGTCTAAACTTACGCATAGCACTGTATATAAATGTGTATACCATATTTTTTAGTAGTTTGTCTGTCCTCGTTGTGCTTTAAAGACAACATATTTTAATTATTTAAGAATGTTAAGAGCGTTTTGTGTATTTCAATGGAATGTGAACTTTTGTGCAAATTACTTAGAAATAATGCAGAATCATAAATAATATTTCTTCACTTAACATCATAATGTTCCTTTGTTGTACATTTAGGTTTTCAAAATACAAAAACTGACCAGACTTTCAACGTGGACACAGACTTTTATACCCAACTGTATGTGGACATTTATTCATACGGTACCATGACCCCTTAGGTCCCATGTAGACAAAACGATAATCATCCACTTCAGATGTGTCCCAATATTCATTCAGCCAATCAGAGGAGAAGTAAATTGGGTTCTTGTAAGTATTATGCTCAGGAAAGTTCCTAAAATGAACAAACATAGTTGACATGTAAACTTCCTTGATTTTACCACAACGTTTCCAAGCTAATCTAATTCATTCCATTCAAAACTACTACATGTTGTGCAATAACCTAGGTTATATGCTTTTAAAGAGCTGTACCTCTGCATATGCCAGTCCTTTAAGTAAAGACATCCTTTGGGTGAAGAATGCCCATTCTGTATGTACTCCCTCCAGTACTGGATAAACTCCTTAAAAGGCATGATCTGCTTCGGGTTGGAATTGTATTCTTTTGCACTGCAGTTTGCAACAGGAACAGGAGTCTCATCTGTATAATAAAATGAGGCTATTTATAGTTAGCCTATAACATATTAAGGACATAGTTATACATAGGATATGCATTAGGATACATGATTTGTTATCGTTTTGGTACTATTTTACAGCTTTTAAAAAATTGATACTCACCAATATGACATTACAATCTTTTAAATAAGTACATTTAATAATCAGTCAACAGCAATGCAAAATACATGTTTCAAATGAACATAGGGAAATGTTAGGCTACATTTCTGCAATGTGCAGTCATCACTTTTTTTTCTGTGGACAAATGGCAGAAGCAAAAAAGATGTAAATAAAAAATAAATAAAAATCTAAGTAAATCTATTTAAAATCAGGCCTGATGGCTTCACGGGGATGGCTGGGTGCACCTTGCCCAGTTACTGTACTCATGATGAGCTTGTCCCTCCCTGAGAGTCCATATCTTACATTTTAGAGCTGGAACTTACAATGTGTGAAATGTTAATGCAAGTATAATCAAATATAATAGAATAGCATTCTTTGCTCACCAAATTCATGCAGAAGTCTTTGTAAATTTGGTTTTCCATCAACCGTGACCCAATTTCTTCTGCAGTTCCAATCTTCTGTGAATTTTTTGGAAAACATGCATGGTTGATTCGGAATCAGGTAGTTCTTGAAGAATTTCAAGTAAGGTGTTTCTCTCTCTAAGTACTCAATGAAATAAGAGGAGCAGTGCTGTTGATGGATCTGCCTGGGCATTTTGGCCAAACTGCAGCAATTATGAAAGGTTTCCCTATCCATGACATCTCAGAAAGGAGCTCAGCCTTGTTTATTCACTAACATGATATTTCCACACGTTATTCCATGCTTGATATATCATAATATTAAAAACAAAACCTTAATAACAACTTTAAGTTCAAGATAATATCAACATATAGCCAACAGATAGAACATTTCCACAGCCTCATTCCTTTCCGGTGACCTGTTTGCGTGGTTATATTTAGGCCCAACTAATGTTTCGACGGTGCAACGTTCACGCTTACGGGTAATTAAAATTTCGATACAAACCGATTAATGTTTTTCTATATGCATACAAGTCGAACATAATAGTGTTTTTCTGCGCCAGGTTCGGAAATGGCTATCCAGTTGCCCACCCGGAAAAAACGTGTGCACACCAACTCAGTGATTAACTAACTCGAGTTCGTGCGTAAAGAGCTATACAATGAGCTGTATAACAACAAAATAAAAAGTTCATTAAATATCAGTTAATTAGCTCTAAATAACTATAGGTCGATTTACTTAAATAGATATATATGATGCTCCATCGTCATTTGCGCGGAATCTTTAATCATTCATTTTGCACGTCGGAGTGTAAACATGAGCGCACCAAACAATCTCCGCTGTGTTCTGCCTTTGGTTTACATCGCTACAACGCTTTTGCGTTTTTTATTTTTATACCTAGAGACATTAAGGTGGAACAGCAAAAGTCTCGCTTCCGACTGAGATTTACCCTGCAGAGAACATTAAACCAACCCTTTACGATGTGAAGGGATGTTGTTTATCTTAATGCTTGATTTACGTCACAACCTGCCGTAGCTGTCAGTTGAAAGTCAAAATCATCATAAAGGTATGACATAAATTATGTTTATTTTCTTATTACATGCAATGCCAACTACACTAGCATATACTGTTACTGCGCATACAGAACCACTTGAACAATAAATGTAAATGATGGTCTTTAAATAATATGTACATTTCTGTACTGTGTTGGTTTCATGTCTTACAATCAAATAACGTTACATTAGCACAATACGTTTAATGTGTTCTACAGGCATTTCATGATCTGTTTCTCAAGCAGTGGTTTCCAACTCTTTTTTCTTCTTCTTCTTTTTGACTCGAAGGCCCTATATGTAATATTAACAGAACCGTAGGCTATATATATATATATATATATATAATTCATTCAGTTCTGTTAATGTCCCAAATATACGATGATTATTTAACCGTTGATTCTGTGCCATCTTTCGGTCACTTTATGGATCATCAATCCATAAAGTAGATCATGACTTATGATCTTTGAACGCTTCTTTCAATTATTTCATGGGCATGTTCGTGTTATGTTAGCCTATATATGTGTGTGTGTGTGTGTGTGTGTGTGTGTGTTGTCATGAATTCATTTTGTGATGTTCTTTAAATAAAAAAAAAATAAAAAAAATTGTGACTTCAGTTAAAATATTGATTTTTTGTATTTTAGTTTTTTATTAAGTTAGTTAGTTTTAATATATTTATATTAAATAATAATAATATATTATTTGAAATAATTTTACATCATGTGGTCACCCTGTTTGCTGGTCCACCACCTTGTGGACCTCTGTCCCCTGGTTGAGAATCACTAATTTAAAGGGTTTTCACTCAAACATGTCCCAAAATTAGTGTTGACAAAGTTGTCTTTTCTGTCATCATCACCCTCATGTCATTCCAAACTGGCATGGTTTCCTGTCTTCTATAAAGCACAAAAGGAGTTTTTGCAGAATGTTCAAGCTGCTCTTTTCAACGCAATGAATGTAACGCCTCCTTCTGTGTCCCACATCAGACAGAAAATTGTACAGGTTTAGAACGATATGAGGGTGAGGAAATAATTGATATACTTTTGATGTAGATAGAAGTGTCTGGTGATGACTACTTACTAATTTATTATTTACATTGCTCACTTGACAGGTGAGCTCAGGGTAGCTGTTCCAAATCATCATAAAAAGATGAGCCAGGAGGTATCCATCCATAGTTGGCCCGGCTCTTATTACATCAACAGTGAGAAACGCTGGGCCAGTGGCATTCTCTCCTTAACCCGCACTACCCTGCGCTTCACCTCTGAGGAGAAACAAGAGAATCTGACAAGCCTGAGGCTCTCGCGAATCATGGAGATCAAGATGGAGTCCTCCAGCTTAATCTTTAGTGCTCTTACTGTGTTGGAGCAGGGAAACATCAAGCACTGGTTTGGGTCTCTCAGGCCTTGCCGTACTACCGTTTTCCACGTGCTAGTGCACTTCTGGAGGGAACGGCTGCTGTCACCCACAGAGCCACAGGGAGCTGAAGCTCCTCTCAGTAAGGGCCAGGAGCTGATCAGCCTGATATCTGGAGCCCAACGGAGGTTGGAGGATACTGGAAAAGTCCTGAACCACCAGGGAGAGCAGTTTGACAACATGATTCAGGGCCTGGACAAGATTGAATCAGACCTGAGTGTGGCAGATAAGTAGGTTTTGCTCAGATTCAGAATCCTAAATATTCAACTTTGGTACATACACTGGTACAAAATAAATGTTCTTTATTGGCATCTATGGTTTCATGTAGAACCTTTAGCATCCAAGGAACCTTTCCATTCCACAAATTGTTCTTTATAGTGAAAAAAAAAAGGTTCATTCATCCATTCCTTAAAAGGTTCTTTAGATTTTTAACATGTTCTTCACACTTAGAATAAATGGTTGGTTATTTTAAGAACTGTTCACTGAAAGGTTCTTTGAGAAACCAAAAATGGTTCTTCTATGGTTATTCCATACACTATTGACACATAGTCAAACCAAAAATTATTTTTACTAGTGGGTGCAGGACACTATAGTTTATTTATGTAAGTGATGATAGCAAAATAAAGTAAACTGTGACATATTATACCCATCAATTCTTCATACAGTGGGATACCAGTAAAATATATAAACATTTGGGACCAAAAATTATTCAGACACTTTGACCTGTCCATATTTTGCATAAGTGTTTTTTTCTTTAATTGCTAATGCAACCTTTTTACACCACAGACTGATCAAAATTTAGCATTGCTTGGTAATTTGTTGACCTAAATTAGTATTATCTAATTGTAGACCTAAATTTAACAGCTGACAGCTATTCAACCTAATTCATTTGTGAGACAGTCTAACAGAAGGATTGTCAAAACCAGTGAAATATCAACTGATTTGATAACTCTGAGTTTTTGTCATATTTTATTACCATTTTCTTAACTATAGCGAATAAACTGTGATAATGTGAGAAATGTTAAAGATGCCTGAATAAATCTTGGTTTGACTGTACATGTCTTCAGCAGCTGCAGTATCCTATACAATCATGTGTTGTATTTATAGTAATGATTTATCTAGTTGTAGTCTTGCAGTTCTACATTTAATGCCATTGATTCTCTTGTGTGCAGACTACTCTCCGAACTGGAGTGTCCGTCTTGGTGGCCTTTTGGCAAACTGCCATGGAAGAGCCACCAGGAGGCCAAGTCTGAAGCAGCTGCCAAGGTGCCCTATACTAAAGGTTCAGGCAAGGGCCAAAAAGTCATACTCAGCATTCCAGCTGTTATCTCTCGTGTTGGAAACTCTGAAAACATGAAACCAGGTAGCCTGATGGTTTCGGTCTCCTCTCTGGAGGTTCGAGATGCAAACGGACAGCTCCTTCATTGCTTTGAGAAGGAAGAGGTGGATGATATCCATGTGCACAACCCCTATGAGATCAGTGTTCGGCAACGCTTCATTGGGAAACCTGACATCTGTTTCAGAGTTCTCTCTGCCAGGATGACTGAAGCTTTATCTGTATTGGAGATGCAGTACAAGAAGAAAGTTGAGATCACACGTGACTATGCAGCATTTCAGGCAACTTTGGCAACCACACCAGGAAGCCCAGAAGGTGGAGGAAACATTTGGAGTGCAGGTACAGTCAGAGAACTAGCTAATGTTTCCACGGATCAAAAATTACAGTAAATTATAATTTCTAATTCTAATAAATGTTGTTTTCTTAAAGCTTTGTTCATCAAATGATTCTGTACTTGCAGCTTGCCACCAAATCTTTGTTTCTTTGAGTAAGCGGTTTAGAAAAAAACTAACTATAACTTTCTCTACGGCGGTCTTGGGTATCCACTGCTGTGTACATTTTTTGTATTACTATTTTGTGCACAGTTTGTTCAGTTCATGGAGCTCTTTCCTAACAAACTGATGATCTGAATCAGGTGTGTTAAATAAAGAAGACAAAATGTGCAGAGCAATGGGTCCCCAGGACCGGAGTTGATAATACAGTAGTGCCTTGCAAGCAGAGTAATTACAGCTACACTTAAAGGAGAACTCCGGTCAATTTTAACATTGAGCTCATTTTTTTGTAAATTTGGAGTGCTGTCAGTACAGAGAACAACGACACAAATCGATGTTGCCTACACCGTGTTATCCTCTTTTTAAAATTTGCACCCTGTTGACTTCAATGGGGCAAGATATGAAGATATGAATAAAAATGAAGTTAATTCGGCCAGCGCTCATACCTGTATTTATTTCCTGTTTTCGGTCGAAGTCCACAGTAGTCGATTGTCGAGTTCGCCAATGTTGCTTAGCTACCTATGATCACGCGCGTGAACTCGACAATCGACTACTATGGACTTCGACTGAAAACAGGAAATAAATACAGGTATGTGCGCTGGCCGAATTAACTTCATTTTTATTCATATCTTTCACATCTACTGCAGTCAGATTCACCGTGTTCACTCTGAAGGAATAACTCACATTGGCTGTGCACTTGTAATGACACATCAAGGATGTTGAAAGGCTAAAAGCAGGTTTAAAACTTGCCCCATTTAAGTCAACAGGGTGCAAATTTTAAAAAGAGGATAACACGGCGTAGGCAACACTGATTTTTGTCGTTCTTCTCTGTACTGACAACACTCCAAATTTACAAAAAAATGAGCTCAATGTTAAAATTGACCGGAGTTCTCCTTTAAGAAAACGTTCAAATTCTGACAATGGATAGACATAACACTGAAAGTCATAAGGTATTTATACCACATGGTGGCAGCCATGCTCCAACAGCAGTTCATTAAAAACCCTCTGAGATCCCATTGTTGGCTTCTTAATAGGCCTATTTACCAACATTCTTATAATCTTAACAACAAATCTTAAAGAAATATATGAGCTCATTCTGTGTCACTTCAGGTCATGGAAAGGATATAGATGTGCCAGTGGAGGTGCCTGCTGGTGAACTGACACAACTTCAACTTCAAGTGCTTCAGCCCACTGTTACTGAGGCAGAGGCACAGGAGCTAAAACAGGTTTGAGATCAGTGTGGTTGTCACTTCTTATTGCAGACAAATACAGTACAGTACAGTCAAAAGTTTTGGCAGTGTCAGATTTTGTGTTTTGCAAAGTTTGCTGCTTCAGTATTTGTAGATTATTTTTTCACATGTTTCTATGGTATTCTGGAAAACAATAAGCATTTCATAAGTTTTAAAGGCGTTGTTTTTGACAATCAATATATGCAAAGAGTCAATATTTAGGCCTACAGTTTTGACCCTTCTTCTTCATAACCTGTGCAATTCACTCTGGCGTGCTGGATATCCTGACTGATAGCAATCCATTCTTCCCTTATTAGTGCTCGGAGGTGGTCACGATTTGTTGGCTTTTGTCCACTAGCCTTTTGAGGATTGACCACAGGTTCTCTATGGGTTTAAGATCTGGGGAGTTGCTGGGTCCCAGATCCAAAATTTCAATGTAATGATCTCCAAGCCACTTCATTATCACTCTTGCCCTATGACTTGGTGATCCACCATGCTGGAAAATGCACAGACCATTATCAAATTGCTCCTGGATCTTTGGGAGAAGATCTTGCTGTATGTTTTTATACCATTCTTTATTCCTGGCAGTGTGTTTGGGCAGAATTGCGGGAGAGCCCACTGCCTTGGATGAAAAGCAATCCCACACATGGGGTTCAAAAACTGAGTGAACATACGTAAACTACAGTGTGACTGGCTGGGGCCTGTAGTTTTTTATGACTCAGGCGTGGTAAGCTGACTCTAGGCTTTCCCCATTCCACAAAGATATATGGTCTCAGTGCCGTCATCTGCAGACGACCGCATTGCCAGCAGTAAAACCTATCAGTGCTCAGCTGAGGTGCATCATGGTATGCAGAAACCAGGCTTAAAACACTGACGCAAAAACAGTCAACCATTTTTCATCAAGTGCATCATTATGGGGCTGTGCAGAATGGTGTACTTCGTGTTGAATAATTCCAAAACACAATATTATTGCTGTTACCAGAGATAATTGATGGTTGGTCAACCATCACAGATATCACTTTTCAGTGTGGTTTTGGGGTTGAGAAACACTAAAAACAAACATGTTAAGATGCCACGAGGGGAAGGAAAATAAGTTTTTTAAAAGGATGAGGCAGGGCAGCTTGTCTTGTAGAAGATTGTAATGTACTGAGTACAGACTATAGCCTAATAATGTAACAAAAAAAGATGTACTGTAAAATGTCACTCTTCACAGTAAGATTTAATTATAACATACAAAATATTAATAGTGTTCAGTCTCATTGTGACCATAAAAATTGTTATTCAAAACATAACCAAAGTCCTTTTCAAGGAAAGTGACTCAGCGACTGTATTTGCAATGTCTCCCGGCATCCAAGACCAAGTTCTATCTACTTGAATGGGGAAATCCTGAAATCTCAAAAACTGCTTGCCACACTCATATTTAAACAACATATTTCAAATCAGCAACAAAATCTCACATGAATTATCCCATAAATGTTGTTTCTTATGCTCAAATAGCGTTAAAAAAGCTGATATTTCAGGCTGGACCAGCCAATGCACATGTGTAGTCCTAATCGCATGTCTAAGGGCAACCTGAGCTTCTAATGGCATTTACAGTGATGCAATGACTTTACCAATAGGCAATTAGCTCTTTTATTTAGAAGGCGGGACTTATTCCGCCATATTGTGCATTGCACTCTCATAGTAATAGTAATTCATTGTAATATGAGTGCACCGTCTTTGTCATAATTTATTGTTCTGGCCATTTTAGTTTAATTGTATTGTAACTTTTTTTAATCTTTATTGTTGATTATTATTCTATATACACTGACCTATTATTCATTATGATATATTAATAGTGTCTTCCTAGTGTAGGAAGATAAGGTATTATATTAGTTTGCTTGCATCCAAAGTAGATTAGGTTTATATCAGTTTCACCACTTTTACAACTTATATTCAAATCCATATTGGGTGATTGGGTCCCAAATGTACATCACTAAATGCAAGCGTTAATGTCTAAAATAATTTGTGATCTCATCACTTAAACCATTCAGAGGTGGTTAGGAACACATGTGACTGCATCACTCATTCATCCCGATGTCTCCTGAACACCAGCATCTTAGACTGGCGACTTAGCTGTCTTTCAACCTGTGCAAAACAGTTAGTAAAAGGTTTAAACTTGATGAATTTAAATGGGTCATGAATTGAGAAACCTCAAACTCAAAACTTCCTTGTTAGTCCAAAAACAGCTTTTATTGAATCCAAGCTCAGAAAATGACTCGTTTGGAATGTTGTCACATTATGACGTAATAGTGCGACGAAAGACCGCCTCTGCAGAACCAAATCAACGCCTACTTCTACATCATTGTCTTTGGCCCTGCCCACTGGCACGTTAGTGAGATGAGAAGAGAGATAGAGAATCACTGGGCTAAAAATAACATTACCTTCCAAAGGATCCTAATGCTAGGAAAGTGGTTACTTATTTTCAACTATATGAATGTCTCAGTATAGCATTATTTGTTTGTTCAGTATATTTCACTGTGGATTCTTTGGTAAATCAGTCGCATTTTGGCGCAGGCTTTGCAAACAGTCTTTTACTGTATGATCATTGATTTCTTATATGATTCATACAGTCAGGCGTTATTTGTCTCAAAATCATTCATTGCTCTTTATCAAGGCGGAGGTTAAAGGATCAAACTCACATCGTTTCTCTTAGTATCATGGAAATAATCTGTTATTTAATTTGTGATTAAATTATATACAGATGAATTGATCAAAGAACGCTCCGTTATAGTTTATCAGTGATTGAGTTCTGGACTCTCACCAAAACTTCCGTAATTATCAGTAACACTGTCTACACTCTTATTTACATCATGTTTGAACTGTCAGTAATGATGAACGCATTTGTGAGAGTGCAGATTCTATTTCATATGCAAGATGTTAGCCAATCACAGCAGTGGGCGTTTACACTGAAGTCTCACAACAGACATGCCCCTTCCAACAGAGTGTTCAAATCAGAGGGCTAAAATCAGGGTATAAAATGGCCTTTTATTTCAAAATTATGACAATTTTAATAAATCATGACCCCATTAAGAAGTCAATCCTCAATGTCCATATTATATCTATATTTAGAACTGCAACCCCAATTATTCATTATTATCCACATGATTATGTTGTGTTCTGTGTTTGTGTAGATGCTCCAGCAGCTGAAGAATCTTGCCGTGGAGGCTGAGACAGAGCTGGAGCGTCAAGACGAGGCTCTGGATCTATTGAGTTGTTCTACCGACCACACCACCATGAACATTAACAGGCACACCAGCCGCATGAGGAAACTGCTGTGAACTTAATGCTTAATGCCAGATTAATGGTAAGATATTCACAGGTATACACAAAAAACTTTAGAAAGTGTGTTTCTTAATAGCGCACTGTTTATACTGTAAATTCATTTGATCTTTATGAGGAAGGTAGAAAGCTGTAAAGAGAGCAATATTAGCAAGAGCAAAAGGTTTGGGTTAAAGGTTATGCATTTTGCATGCTAAAAAAAAACATACGCGTAAAGGTAGGGACAACCCAAACCGACACCAAAGAACTAGCGCTGATGAAAGCCAATTGTGCTGTCACCTCGCGTCGCCTGCGTCGGGGCAGGGAAAAAAGTTCTCTATATCTAAAACTCTGATTGGCTGTTCAGCTTAGTGAATGAGTCAGTCGACGAGAATAATAGCAAAACAGCAAGCAAAGAAGTCAATACAGATGTAAGCCTGTTCTAATTTTACGTAATCTTACCCGAGTGTTCTTTGGCGAATATTTCAATATTACCATGAGCGGAGTGGAATAATGAAAGAGATCAGCAAGATTGATATTCAAAATGGTAAGCACGCACTGCTTTGTTTACGGTTTGTGTATCTGCAGCCTGCAGCATCGGTTTCCATTTTTGAATGATGAATATAGATGAATATACAGTGAGGAAAATAAGTATTTGAACACCCTGCTATTTTGCTAGTTCTCCCACTTAGAAATAATGGAGGGGTCTGAAATTGTCATCGTAGGTGCATGTCCACTGTGAGAGACATAATCTAAAAAAAAAAATCCAGAAATCACAATGTATGATTTTTTAACTATTTATTTGTATGATACAACTGCAAATAAGTATTTGAACACCTGAGAAAATCAATGTTAATATTTGGTACAGTAGCCTTTGTTTGCAATTACAGAGGTCAAACGTTTCCTGTAGTTTTTCACCAGGTTTGCACACACTGCAGGAGGGATTTTGGCCCACTCCTCCACACAGATCTTCTCTAGATCAGTCAGGTTTCTGGGCTGTCGCTGAGAAACACAGATGTTGAGCTCCCTCCAAAGATTCTCTATTGGGTTTAGGTCTGGAGACTGGCTAGGCCACGCCATAACCTTGATATGCTTCTTACAGAGCCACTCCTTGGTTATCCTGGCTGTGTGCTTCGGGTCATTGTCATGTTGGAAGACCCAGCCTCGACCCATCTTCAATGCTCTAACTGAGGGAAGGAGGTTGTTCCCCAAAATCTCGCAATACATGGCCCCGGTCATCCTCTCCTTAATACAGTGCAGTCGCCCTGTCCCATGTGCAGAAAAACACCCCCAAAGCATGATGCTACCACCCCCATGCTTCACAGTAGGTATGGTGTTCTTGGGATGGTACTCATCATTCTTCTTCCTCCAAACACGTTTAGTGGAATTATGACCAAAAAGTTCTATTTTGGTCTCATCTGACCACATGACTTTCTCCCATGACTCCTCTGGATCATCCAAATGGTCATTGGCAAACTTAAGACGGGCCTTGACATGTGCTGGTTTAAGCAGGGGAACCTTCCGTGCCATGCATGATTTCAAACCATGACGTCTTAGTGTATTACCAACAGTAACCTTGGAAACGGTGGTCCCAGCTCTTTTCAGGTCACTGACCAGCTCCTCCCGTGTAGTTCTGGGCTGATTTCTCACCTTTCTTAGGATCATTGAGTCCCCACGAGGTGAGATCTTGTATGGAGCCCCAGTCCGAGGGAGATTGACAGTCATGTTTAGCTTCTTCCATTTTCTAATGATTGATCCAACAGTGGACCTTTTTTCACCAAGCTGCTTGGCAATTTCCCCGTAGCCCTTTCCAGCCTTGTGGAGGTGTACAATTTTGTCTCTAGTGTCTTTGGACAGCTCTTTGGTCTTGGCCATGTTAGTAGTTGGATTCTTACTGATTGTATGGGGTGGACAGGTGCCTTTATGCAGCTAACGACCTCAAACAGGTGCATCTAATTTAGGATAATAAATGGAGTGGAGGTGGACATTTTAAAGGCAGACTAACAGGTCTTTGAGGGTCAGAATTCTAGCTGATAGACAGGTGTTCAAATACTTATTTGCAGCTGTATCATACAAATAAATAGTTAAAAAATCATATATTGTGATTTCTGGAATTTTTTTAAATTTTTTTATTATGTCTCTTACAGTGGACATGCACCTACGATGACAATTTCAGACCCCTCCATGATTTCCAAGTGGGAGAACTTGCAAAATAACAGGGTGTTCAAATACTTATTTTCCTCACTGTATCTGCAGAAATAGTCTCATTTACACGCAGGCGCAGAACGCGCATTCTAGCTGACAGTCGGCTGTAGTTCTCTCGGTGTGTTCAAGTGCAGGTTTTTTTCCCCCAACGCTGGCGATGTGAGGCGACAACACAGTTAGCTTTCATCAGCGCTAGTTCTTTGGCATCAGTTTGGACCTACCTTAAGAGTGAAGTGTCATAATATTTGTAGTAAATATTATAAGAAATTTAGAAATTTAGTCATAAATTTCATCATTCCAATTTAATTTCCTGGACTTTATGGTTTTAGGATCAAGATCGTACTTAATAGTTTGATTTTACTATTGATATTATTGTTGGGCTTGTATTAATGTCTTGTTTATTTTTTCTGTAAGGTGTCCTTGGGTGTCTTGAAAGACACCACCAAATAAAATGTATTATTATTAGTATTATTATTATAGTAGGGATGTCAAAGTACCAGTACTTTATTACGAAGTTGACACTAAAATAAAATACACCTATAAAAAATAATGCTGATTTTGAATGCTTACATGTGTATTTCCACATGTGCTCTGAAACGTGTTTATGTTTATGCTACTGAGTGTGAACATTTAAATAATCTTCTTAGTCACTAAGCCCATCAGATCTCTGCATTAGGCTTTATTGTAAATGCAGCCTAATAGATCTACTTTTATTAATAGTTCACCCAAAAATGAAAATTATCCCATAATTTACTCAATTTACCCTAGGTGTTGGCTATATGACTTTCTTCTTTCAGCCAAACACAATCAGAGTTATATTAAATAATATTCTGGCTCCTCCGAGTTTTTGAAGCTCCAAAAAGCACATCCATCCATAATAAAAGTAATCCGTATGACTGCAGTGGGTTAATAAATGCCTTCTGAAGTGAAGTGATGGGTTTTTGTAAGAAAAATATCCATATTTTAAACTTTTATAATAATTGGCTTCTGGCAACGGCCATACGCACGTTCACGAAAGAGTCAAGTTCCGGCAGAAGGGTGACCTCTGACCTGATGTATGACATAGCTCCTCTTCTGTTATATCGAAATCCTCCCAGATTTTTCTTTAAAACTTTTTGTTTTAGACTTTAGACTAATTCGTGACTGGGCGTTTTGTTTTGCTCAATCCTTCAACTCCATATTCGCCATTTCTCACCTAAGCTTACGCTATGCCTTCAGATGTGGCCATTAAGAATGCGTATTTTTTTCCCACAACATGCCGCAATTCGTCCTGCGGAATGCCGCTTTGCTTCACAGAATATCCACCAGATGGCGCATGGAACAACATGCTTTATTCTACAGGCCAGACCAAATTGCTCGTAAACACTTTGCAATTATTCGTCTCGATTGTTAAATATGCTTATAGATTATTACAGTACGTTGCATTTTAAAAATAGAATTAACTTAATTATAAGTGTCTGATAAATTAATTGCATGTAATGTTGTGATTGTGAGAAAACTACAATAAAATATAGGCTAAATAAAATAGTATTAGACACAAATATTTGATATGGTAATATGGACATTGAAAAATCTATTTACACATGAGTGCAAAGCGGATCATTATTTGATGTGCTTTGTAAACACAGTGTTGTTGTTGAAGTTTAAAGATGCCTGCGCGCACGTGCGTGCAAAATGACGAAGTGCAACAATAAGTTAGCCTAAAAATACACTGCCGGTAAGATTTCTTATGTTTTTTTAACCATTTAACCATGTTTTTTTATGTTTAATTCCACGCTTAACGTGGAATTAAACGCGTATATTCTGAGCTCATCAGATTTTGTTGTACATATACTTTATTAGTATGATTATTTACTGTGTTTGGTCTGTTAGTAAATATGTTAAGGTTTGTATTCATTTCGATATGCCACTAGAGGGCAGAATAAGACCGGGAATTATAGAATGCATTGTAGTTATGTTGACCTACTGTTTTCATAACACTGGATATTCTACTAATTTATACTTTTCTAAAACGTTGCATATTAATGGCAATTAACTTTGGCAATTACACTAATAATAATAAAAATGATAACAGCCGCAGTAGTGGTATAAGGCAGTGCAAGCCAAGTCAAGTAAAACATAGTTTCTGATCTGGCCAATAATGACCAAGCATGAAGCAAAATAGGCTATCTGCGATTGAGTTGTGTAAAGTTAACAAATAAACCAAATCTAGATAAACTATAAAGCTGGCTGAAAGAGCAATACTGACAACAAAACTAGCACAAAACTATGTGTAATTGCCAAATAAGTTATTTGCCATTAATATGCAACGTTTTAGAAAAGTATAAATTAGTAGAATATCCAGTGTTATGAAAACAGTAGGTCAACATAACTACAATGCATTCTATAATTCCCGGTCTTATTCTGCCCTCTAGTGGCATATCGAAATGAATACAAACCTTAACATATTTACTAACAGACCAAACACAGTAAATAATCATACTAATAAAGTATATGTACAACAAAATCTGATGAGCTCAGAATATACGCGTTTAATTCCACGTTAAGCAAATTGCCGAATACACTCAAATGAGATCGACTCAGACGTCAATAAATGGACGCGCAAATTATAATCACTAATACAAAATAAAACAAAAATGTCTTTTATACAAAAAATGTCTCTATTTGTACAAATTGCTGCACATTCGTTGAATTCTGAATTTTGCACATTTGAAAGCAATTTGTTTATGGGTAGCCTAAAATATCTGCAACATTTATCAAGTTCAAGGATAATTGTGCGTGCATTTCTTAATCAATATGATACTAAAATCATAATAAAGTATACTACAAAAAAATCAGATAAGTCCAGACTATGAACGCAAAGAAACTCTGTTTTACTTGACTTGGCTTGCACTGCCTTAGCCTAGCACTACTGCGACTATTATTATTATTATTATTATTAATAATACTAATATTAATTTAACTATTATTGTTGTTGTTGCACTGCATTCGTTGAATTCTGAATTTTGCACACATAATTGAAAGCAATTTGTTTGTGGATAGTAGCCTAAAACATATCTGCAACATTTATCAAGTTCACGGATAATTGTGCGTGCATTTATTAATCAATATGATACTAAAATCATAATAAAGTATAGGCTACTACAAAAATCAGATAAGTCCAGAATATGAACGCAAAGCGTTTAATTTGACGTTAAGCATTTTCCTCCCATAGAAACTCATTATAAGAACGCTAAATGTAGCTTAATGCATATTAGAATGTCCCCTTATTATGTCGAAATAACGAGATATTTATGTCGAAATAACGAGATATTATGTCGAAATAACGACTTATTATGTCGTAATAACGAGATATTATGTCGTAATAACGAGATATTAATGTCGAAATAACGACTTATTATGTCGAAATAACGACTTATTATGTCGAAATAACGACTTATTAAGTCGAAATAACGAGATATTATGTCGAAATAACGACTTAAGTCGAAATAACGAGATAAGTTTTTTTTTTCTTTTTTTTCTCACCTTGCGGTTCAGGGCTTCCGTAGAAGAGTCTTCTTTAAAAACAAAAAATCTTAGCGATCAAAAATGTTTGAACGGCAGTGTATATCAGTATCCAATGCTGAAGCAAACATCAATCATGTATTTTACAATAGATCTTTCTTGATTAATTTTGGTAAATGCGCTTTAAAATTATGTTCATAATAATGAGATGCGATCTCTTAAATACAGGGTTTGTACGGTCATGAGAAACCTGAAAAAGTCATGGCAATTTAAATTAAAATAGCAATTTTCAGGCCTTAGAAAGTTTTGGAGAAATAAATAAACACAGAAAGTGGTTTGTGGTTAAACAAACTACAATAGCCTACTTAAAGGTACAGTCTGTCATTTTTTCGCCGCCAGAGGTCACATTTTCAGAACAATAACAAAGACAAAACTTTATGACGCTATGAAGGAGAGTGGAACGATGGGAGATGTCGTTTTCACCCTCCAGAGATGTATGGGATTCACAAATCATATTATTATATATCAGCTAATAAATTTGATTTTGTATTACCTGTACGTTTGATCACACTATTTTATGTCATCGTAATGAATTAGCTGCAAGGAACGTGAAATGTAATGCTATATTAGCCTGTCAGTCATTAATTGGCTATGTGACTATTTGTCCAATGATTTGGTGGGTTAATGCTGCACAGTTTTACACGTTTAAAACAATAGTACTAAAAGCACATTTGAACAAACCCACAGTATTTGCAAGTAACTATTTTGCAGCGTTGAGCATTATAACCAATCACACGCGTTTCTGTTAAATGTGAATGGCCAATCAGAGGCATTCAGATTAGTCATCGCTAAAACGAAGATTTTTTTTCATTGCGTGCGCTTCTCTGTCTGAATTCTGACTGAAACTCGCGAATTCTCCCATCATAAAAAAACAAAGTGAAGATTCGATGTAAGAGATTCATGTCGCAGTGTCGTCAGCTTCCGTGATTTTAACGGGAGTTTTTGTGAGAGTTAGATTGGTCGCATTCTCTACTCACTTTCTGCAGTTTATGTTAATATAATTCAATTTATTCATCATGCTGATAAGATTATGTGAAGTCTTCATTTTTTAATGCATAAAAAGCATTATATTGCTTATAATAATAATAATAATAAGCTAAAAATAATTAATCAATGATTCTAAGATCGTTTTATCGGTGTAGCCAGAATATGACGTGCAGTTTCCCCAAACACTAAAACATTTTATGTATCTATTAATGGACATTAATAATCATTTTTACAATATCAAGTGATATCAAATGTTAAATATCTGTGATAATATCTTTTTTATTATGTTTTTCATAATAAATGAAAATTTTTCATTTTTATTTTATAAAGTTTTTCATCTGTTGAGAGGTGATCCAAATATTCGTGGCTTGAAACAGAACGAAAATTGACCGGCTTGTGCTGTGTCTCTACTGAGAGCCATTGTAGTAAGCTGCCATTTTGGCCCATTATTTTGCCCTCCAGGCCACCGCACAGGTCACGTAACTGAAAACTATGAATACACTGAATGGGTGCTTAGTATATGAAAGTAAAACATACATTAATAAGTCGTTCAGAGTGTGTTATCGAAAAATTATTGTTATCGCGATAATAGTATATGCGATATCCGTATCGCAGAGAGGTGCGATAAATTGCATTTATTTTACGTGCCAAGCATTTGTGTGATGCATGCATAGGTTGCTTATCCAAATTCGACCAATCAAATGTGTCCTTACTATCTTTATACCCGCCTCCCCAGTAAGGTGCTATTATGCTATTGGCTAGATCGGGCCCAAAGGGGAACCTAGTGGCTCAGAGCAGAGAGTCGAAAATAAAAACTAATGGCGGAAGTAGAGACAAGCGAGGAAAATGACAACAGCGAAGAACCTGTGCCTAAAGACAACTATATGGCAATATTTTGGCTTCAATAGAGAAGACGTGTCATAAATGCAGGTACTGTGAAAGGGGCTGTTCACATATCGCATGGAAAGCGCGGCCGCGCCGCTATCTCCTTCTTTCCACAAGCGCTTGCGTCTGTCGTTGTTATGCAACCATGCCCTGCATGAGCTTGCGGAATTCTGAAAAGTTGTGATGTTCTCATCTCGTTGCGGCATAGGCAGGCCTGGAAAAATGTGCTTCCATTTTGAGCGCGCTTGCCGCGCGCCTGCATTTGAAATAACGAATTTGCACGCACAAAAAACGTCACTAAGTCGTGCCAAAAAATTTTGGCCACGTCGAGAGGAAACTAATCTCCACAGTCATCTGGAATGCAATCTCAGGGAGCTATATGAAGACTTCAAAAAGTGTAAGCCCAAATCTACCAAAACTGCTAACGAAATGCCAAGTTGTAACAATAACAGAGTCTCACAGACAACCATTAATCAAAGTGTTGCATGTGTAATGTTAACTCCTTATGAAAAAACGTAGATCAGAAGAATATCTATTAGCCTACCTGTTTATTTTAGTATGATCATAACATATATAAATTATTTAAAAAAAATAATAATAAAAAAAAGCATTTCTCTAGGGAAATGTTATATCGCAAGAAATATCGTTATCGCAATACTCAACAACATCGCATATCGCATATTTTCCCAGTATCGTGCAGCCCTATACGTCATTAAGAATTCTTAATGGCCACATCTGTATGTCCTGCATCGTATGTCATAAGTCTGTATAATCTGTATAATGCAAGTTGCCAGGGCAATACCTACAGCCTTCTGATATATGGAGTCAAAGCTAAAATGCTTACATTTCCAGTGGTTTCATTCAGCTTCCTATATTCATTAAGAAAAAAATAAGTTCTGTTTTTCCCTTTTTGTGGGCCAAGGTTCTGTTCTGTCCATATTTACGATTCGTTCGATTCGTTCATATTTATGATTCGCAGCCTTTAGCCAATGCCTACAATGCTCTGGATCCTTCACTGGAAACCGAAAATAACACACTCCTACTAAACGTTTAGTCCTTGAATTCTTGCAACAATACAAGTTGACACCGTTGTGACTAAAAGTTTGCTAACAAGTATTCCCTACTCAAGCAAGGCAGTATTTGACTCTGGTCAAGCCTATTCAATATGAGCAGACTGGGAGTGGCCTTGGATGGCAACATGCCCAGTGCATTATGGGTGTTGAAGTTCTCCTAGCTATTTGGCAAGGGAATACAACAACCCTTTTTTCTTTTTCACAAGTCAGGTACCACCAATAAAAAAACTTCTTTCTACCAAATAGGCTGCCAGGTTTTATGTAAAGCCCCTTTTCCCAACAATGAATTTCCACTTTAAGTGGTCTCACATCTACCCAGTGATTCCTACCAGCTTTTTTTTCTTTTCCATGGCACTCTCATACAATTTAGGTATAGTCTGTATATTTTCATGTAAAAAGTAAAGTAATAGATTACATAAATGTACCTAAATTTGTACAAAGCTTATTAATGTGGGTGTTGGATCTTGTGATGCATCTAGGGATGCGGCAGCCTGTAGATCACATAAAAACTGTTAATTGCAGTGTACTAAACACTTTCAACAGTTTAAAAAGAAAGTTTTTGTAGATTGTGAGAGAATAAAAAAAAAGTACTGGTGCAGAAATACATCTCTGTCTAAATTTTTTTAATTAGGACTACTCCTCAAAAATTCATTGGCTTGTCGACATGCAAATGATGCACCAGATGTCAGTAGTAGGACCTGACAGGAATCCATTTATTCAAAAGTGTTCTCATTCAGTGTGGATGGGTCTTTTAGGATAACAAACAAATACATATTGTTTGTGAAATCGGTCAGTTTTTTGTCTGTGTAATTTGCTATTTTTACTTCCAAAATGTGACTGAGGATCACAGCAAATGTCTTTTTTTTTTCTCAGGTCAACATAGATCTGCAACCTGCAAACTAAATCTGACAACACACAAATTACTTTTCAACATCATTTTGCATGGCTTAACATTCTAACGCTCTGGAAAAAAATGTAGTGAACTCTGACATAACTTGAGCACTGTAATCAATTTGAAGTCGTTGCTGTTAGGAAGTGACATCTCAGTATTTCACAAGATTCTGTACATTGTCAACCACTTAAAAGTAATGCACTCTATCTTAGGTGTAATCCTGCTTTATTGTCACTGTTATATGTGTGCTGAACTTCAATCAGTTGATTCAATCAGTCGTTGATTAGTGTAAACTGATAATGATGTATTTATTTACTGTGTTCTTGTGATCAAGACAAGTGTAAAATAAACTCAAACTGTCATTTGTTTGTTGTCACTCTTCTTTAAAACTGGGGGATTGATTTCCTGATAACAAACTTGAATAAGGTTAGCTGTAAAAACAAAGTAAACCAAGTTCTATCTCAACATCTTGATTTGGTGTGTTAAAAAAAAATATATATATATTTTTCTTACTGGAGTCGGAAGCGCTTCATAATAACAGTGCTCATCAGTGCAGAGTGAAGGCTTGTGAACAGCAATGTTGATTCATTTTAGACTGACTCAATGGTAAAGGACTAACACTTGTGGGGGAACCTTGTTATTATCCTGTTGCATCCTGTTGGCAAAAGAAGTCAAGCATCTGCCCTTGTGTGATTATGACGAAAGAGAGACCACCATTTACTAAAGGCACAGACCGTTTTCTTTTGGCAAGGTTAGAGGACCCCTTGGAATCTTGACTTCTGGTGGAAGACGTATAAAAATGTCATAAGAGTTAAAGAGGACATATCATGAAAATCTGACTTTTTCAGTGTTTAAGTGCTATAATCGGGTCCCCGGTGCATCTACCAACCCAAAAAATGTGAAAAGTGACAACTCAGTAACTTTGTTTTGGTAAGCCTTTCTCTGCAAGCATGTCAAAATAATAAGCCGATCATATTTCGCTACCATTCTGATGTAGGTAGGGGACCTTGTTATAATATTACTGCCGGTTAAACTGCACGTTTTTCCACCCACGGCGCCGCCATTTGGTTTTCGGAAGCGACAACAGTGTAACCACCAGTTCTAATGCAATGGCAAAAGTTCGAGCAAAGCATTCAAACTGTTCTGTCGTTGCTGCACAGACGAGCACAGAACACTATTTGACTGAAAAATGTCACAGCTGTCTTATAAAGACCTCAGGGAACTGTGTCAACTTGTGTAAAAGTTAAACCTGACGTACATGCAAGATGATGAGATGAATCAATATACAACTCCACAACAACTACATAGATCCACTAACCATTCAGAAACGTCCAGGTGCAGTCTAAAAGTTGCAACCTCTTCCTGAGTCTCTCCGTAAGGCTGCACTCCGCTACTGGTTATTTCTGAGATTTTGGATGAGGGAGATTATTCGCCGGAGTATCCGAAGCTCTTGTAAAGGATCGGCCCTGTTCTGAACGCCCCTGTTCAGCTATTTTGAGCTGAAATTTCACAGACACATTCTGGGGACACCATAGATTTATATTACATCTTGTGAAAGGGGCATAATATGTCACCTTTAATGAGAAACTCTAGTGGAATACATTTTATTTTGTTATTTTTTTTTAGATTAATTAGTAAAATTTTATTCCACTTAGCCATGCATTGTAGGACTGGTTAAACTAAAGCCCAAAGTATGCATAGCCTTTCAAAGGATGTGTAGACAGACGGTCGATGCATGCCCATTATGACAACGTGCACTAGCAGTCGTTCGGCAATCTCTCCACGAGTTATAACCCACATACACATCTTTTAATCAGGTACTTTCTAATCTCCACGTACAATCTCTCATCCACATAGCCATCCAATGTTGTTGTTTGCTGGCATTTTGGTCTCTTTTGTTTATTTGTTTTTTTCTTTGACAACCTGAACCAGGAATCCTGGGGCAATGTTGCCACCTTGTGGACCAACTAATTAGTGCAAAATAATTTGTGTACAGAGTATGCATGGAAAAATCGGCCTGTGCGTGTACAGTATTCGTGAAATGTGCTGATGGCGAAATTTGCATCACATGCACTGTTCGCGGGCCCAAGCGTTAGTGTAAAAAGTGAAGTATTCTGTTAAAAGTTCTGTTCTGTTTACCCTGGGGGTTTTCACTGCTCTCTCTGCTCTTATCCATGCTAGGCTGCCATTTAAAATGGAATATGCTAATTGTCAGTAGTGATCCTGACAGAAATGCACTTATGCAACCTAACATTTGGAATTATTGGAATTATTTTTGGAATTACTATTAGGAATTTCATCGTTTCATTTCATTTAACCAGTTAACCCGTTTTCACAATGTAGAGAGTGTTAATTTATATGATAAATAGCCTAAAATAAATCAGAATACTAGATGAGGGAAAATAAAGCATGCGTATGAGTTGACTTCCCAGAGGAAAAGAAAATCTGAAAAGAGATCTCCAAAATGTTTCATTTATTTCTCCTAGACAACTTTGAGATCCATATGACACCAAACTGAGACAAAGGTTTATTTCTCCTGTCTCAGGCTTTTCTCTGGAGCAATAAGATGCACTAAATCTCAATTTAGTCTCCTTTTAAGTTTCAGAAGAGATCTCAACAAGCTCTAATATAATGCTCAGAGTTTCTCAACTTCTGTGTCTCTTTGTGATCTCAGACAGAGAAATCAGAGAGTTCTCTCCATGAACTCAATATACTCTCATCCCAGCTTCAATTCATGCATCTCATGCTAAACTCAGATAGAGCAAAGGAAGAGATTTCCACAAGTGCTCATTGAATTCTCAGACTTGGATCACTGTCTTGGTTGTTTCATATCATATGATATCTTAATCCACATGATTTTTTTTAATATAATGTATTACTGTATGAATAAATTATTTGTAAATCTTTTATTTTAGGCTGCAAAGACCCTCTTCTTTTATATTATTTTCTATAAATGATTTGAAATATTTCACTGCATGTAATTCAGTAAAATAATTTTATTAACCACACAAAACACATTGTAAAATAAAAACAGTAATTTATTGGTAACTTGAGAGCAAAGAAATTACAATTTCAACATTTCAGATGTATCAAAGTTTAACTGCCAAAAACTCATATCATTAATAAATTTAATGTTGTATATTCAGATGTATGCATCTTCTCATGTTAGCCCCAAAGTGACCTTTTTGTATGACAATAGATTTGCCCATATAAAACAGTTGAGATGGCATCACAGTATAAACTATTTGTCCATCAACATATTTTACATTTTCAGTAAGGATTTTCAACTAGTTGGAAAAATCATGGGCTCTTCTGTTCAAAATAAGATCATATCTTTGACTTTATAATATCTTTAGTCCCTTTCAAGTTTGTTAGGGAAATGTGCAGCAAACACAATACCAGGCATTGAGGACAAATCAATGAACATCAACTTGCCCAAAATACTTTCAAGTCCTACCACTGTCTTTCTCACAGGAACTTCCAGGAGGCTAACAATATGGAAACACGTTCCACCTGTCAAAGTATCTTGTAGAAGATTTATGCTTGCAACTGCAAATTCATTCAAAAATGCAAGTTTTATCTCATTCTGACCTTCATTGGGTTCTTTGTAGGAACACAATAATTTAATCTGTCCATATTTGATCTGCGCACCATCACAAAATAACACTGTAATTGTTTCGTCTTTTGGTTTTGACATACTGCTGGGAAGTGTAAATTATTTTCCCTATTTGAGCTCTGTTATATGCCTTGACGACATTACTATGTAAAGCCTGACCAAGAAACTGTTCCAGAAGAAAAATATCATCAGTTTCAAGACATCTATTGAATGATGCCCCTAACATGGCCACAATATTGACAACATTACTTGGTTGATAACTATTGCTATTTGTCATTCTGGCCAAAAACTCAGTAGTTACTATGTTCAGCTTTATGTTTTGTGTGATGCTAGGGAGAGATTGTATAGTCTTTACAGCATTTACCATTTGGGCAGGTATATTCTGGGTTCCATGTATAAGACGGAGCAAGTACCCATTTTTGTCTTCAAAGTGAAAGCAAGAGTGTGTCCACAGAGGTCCAAGAGCTCTCACACTATCAGCTAAATGGACAAGTAAGTGCAAATTGGCTGTCATGTATCGCTCACCATAGAGTCCACTCATTTGAGAACAGAAATTCCAGAGTAGTTTCTCAGCATGATCTATTTGAGCAGGGGTTATTGACTCCATCAGAAGAATAAAGATTGCTTCACTAAGGAGCAGGAAATGGTTGTAGTACAGTCCTGCAAGAATGCCCCGGAATACAACTGGCCCGAAAAACAGCAAAATGTACCGATACTCAGATGCTTTAAAGAACATCCTGTGAGAAGACACAGAACGAGGGAATCGAATCATAAATGGTGGCCTTATTTCTTTCAGACGTTTGTCAACTTCTTTGATTGATCTGACCATACTGAATGCACATCGAGAAAACTCTGTGGAAAACCACAAAAACATCAATAGACGCATTACTCCCAGTAGTACAGAATGCATGTAGTCTATACCTGTGCCCAAGACCAAATCATAGCTTGTTAGTCTGCTGAGAAACGTAGGTCCCTTCACCCCACGAACAACGCTGTTGGAATCATAGGCCATCTTAGCATAATCTACAAACCCCTTGTGAGTACGAGGCGGGCCTTTTGGATCTGTCTTCTGGAAAGGAAAGGCATGGACATGACCTCTCTCTCCAGTCTTCACTGTTTGACCTGGCTGTTCACACTTTAGACACCCAAAATGTCCATTGAATTGAACACTATTAAGTACCAAAGCTTTTGCAGGCAAATCGCAGGTTCCTGCAATGGTAAAGGCTTTGCATATGAAAGGTTCTTGAGCTCCTGCAAACTGAAGAGAAATTCCTTCTCTTTCAATTTTGTTCAGAGTGCCACACAGTGGTTCAAGGAATGTCAACATTGACGGCTTTGAATCCCCAAACCAAACACCTGCAAATATCATGTTTTCTCGTTTCGTGCGTTCAACAAAATTTAACTCGTTTATGACACAATAAAAAGGCCAAACAGAAAACTTTGAAGACTTAAAAATAGGTATGCCGTCTGTGTTCCACATTAACGAAATGTTTCTGGAATCACTGAGAGGCCCATTGCAAGTAGTAAATTTCTGAAAGGTTTTTCCGTCATATATTTCTTCAATACTGTCATGACACTTTTTATGTCTATTAAACCTGAACTTAAGTTTTTCTTCAAAACCTTCCTGAGCAAACAATCTCACAATTCAGTTGTGCTTCAATGGGAACCTCAATGAAATAGGAGGTTGACCCCTCCATCAACACATTGGCTTCACAGGTTTTACACTGGGTGTCTGTACTCTCAACAATCATGAAGCATGAGCTACAATATTTGTGCAAAAGCAGAGAGGAGGGATCATCAAAAAACTGTTTAAATTTGTGTACATTTTTAAGACACTCAGTCTGTGTATCAGAGGGGCAGTGCAGAGATATTAATGTAAGCAAATCACTGAGAGCTTTTCCTGTTATTTTGTGTCTGTTTGCAAAAGTCATTATGAGGAGAAGACTCTCTGCAACAGAAATTGGTGCATTTCTGTACAGTGGATGATCTACAGTGTTTGTAGAGCTTTCGAGTTCTGTTCCCTCCTCTTGGTTAAGCTCAAAACTGTCTTCAAATGATAGGTCATCATCAATTGAAAAGTCTTCATCAAATAACGCATTGTCATCTAAAGTCCCTTCTTCAACAAATTCAGGTAGGTGCTCAGGAAATGTATCCATGTAAATAGGCTGTTCAGGCTCTGATTCAACATTAAGACCAGAGTGATGCATCTCACTTGTGTGTCCATAGCACTGGGATGAATGGTTGGCGTAATGGATGTTACACACATTTGTGTTTGAAGAGTCTTCCAAATTAGCAGATCTGGTCACTTGCTCGGTGCTGCAATCATCTGACCTCCAGTTTGTTGCTTCTAGAAAAAAAATAATCAATTGATTAATTTGCTTTTACTTGATTGGTGAATTTATGGCTTACTAGTCTCAACATGTTTATTTTTCATTATACTTATGCTAAACACATTACTAATTACTAGACTATTAAAGTGTTATAATAATCACCTGAGCTGTCAGTAAACCCTTGACAAGTGAGGTTTGAAGGTCTCACTTCAGTAACAGTGTTTTATTGGACACATTAACTTTGAATTAACGCTCCAGTCAATCAAAATTTAAAGCTTTGCAACATGCGATTTCCACAGAATAAATAAACTACATGCCATCTTGGAGACTGAAGGAAATGGAGTTAGTTGTTTTACATTTTTGCACATGTTTTACCTCTATTTTCCTGTCCTTGTGTGTCCTGCAGAAAACCGAGAATGATAATACATTAAGCATATTTAACACTCGCATGCAAATTTATAAGGCATACCTAGGTTACAACAATGCAGTATATACTGTAGGAAATCCTGCTATAAATTCTCCCCTCATGGGGATTAAAATATTAACATTTTATTGGATCTGTTTAAAAGAGGTGATTATTTACTTGGATGGCCATTTTGAAAACTGTACTTTGTAGTGCTGTTGAACACTACTAGGTCAGACATGTTCTTAATATTTTGCTAATCCCACATATAAAGGTGATCTTACTGTCATTTCAAACAAATATTTTATTGTTATATAAAATTATTGAGGAACATTGTCAGAACCAATGGAGCTGATGAAATGTAGCTGAGTAAAGAACATAGCAGCTAAATGTTTTTTTTTTATATAAATTACCTGAAAGTCACACTTCAGTAAAAGGGAAGTTGTTAAAATATGACTTTGGTAAAAGCTAGTTACCCACATGAAAATGACTTTAGTAGAAGTATTAAAGTATATGATATCACAGTAAATGTACTTCAAAAGTGTAAGTAAATTACATAATATTTACATGTATGGATTGGTTGATTATGTCCTGGCCAATTATCAGATTTGTTATTGACCTGAATCAGTTAAGTCATTCATGTAAATTAATCTAAAAATGTGCTGTTTTGACTCTGAAGCTTCATGTAATCTGTAAAGCAAATGGAAACTATAGTTATCAGATAAATGTAGTGTAGTAAACATTAAAATATTATTTTTCCCTAAAATGTAGTGGAGTGGAAATATCAAGTGGCAAGTTAAGTACCAACACCTCAAATCGTACATAAATACAGAACTTGGGTGAATGTGCTTATATTCAATCACTGCAGATGACAATATAAAAACAATAAAATGTAAATTTCCCAACCTTTCTTCTGTATATTTTGCAAGTATTTTGCTGGCTCTTCACCTTTCTCCTCCAGCGTGAGTTGTACTTCTGCGCCATTTTTTTTTTAAAAAATATATGTAGCTCCAACTGTATAATACACACACACACACAAATATAGAAGATGCTCTTCTTTGATGATGGTGGTATAGACCAGTGGTTCCCAACCTTTTTCCTTGGGCCCCCCCCCATGTACATATTTAACAATACGTGACCCCCCCCCCCATATATATATATATATTAGTGCTGGGAAAAAATTAATCGCATCCAAAATAAAAGTTTGTGTTTGCATAATATATATGTGTGTACTGTGTATAATTATTTTGTATATATAAATACACACATATGCATGTATATATTTAATATTTTTATTTATTTATATATAAATTATTTATATTTATATATAATATAAATTATGTATAAATGTATAGACAGTATATACATGCAAACATTTTTTAATTAATACATGCATATGTGTGTATTTATATACAAAATAATTATACACAGTTCACACACATATATTATGCAAACACAAACTTTTATTTTGGATGCAATACATTTTTTCCCAGCACTAATATATATATATATATATATATATATATATATATATATATATATATATATATATATATATATATATAGGCTATATATATATATATATATATATAAGGGGTGTAACGGTTCACAAAATTCACGGTTCGGTTCGATACGATACACTTGTGTCACGGTACGGTTCGGTACGTTTTTGATACAGCAAAAAGAAAGAAATGCCAGAGAAATTTCCTTGATTTCTTTTTTTTATATTAAAACTAACATTTCTCACAAGTTTCTCACTAGATCTCGCAGGAGTCGCAGCGATGTTATTACTTCTGTGGCGAATTCAAATGCTTTCTTTACTGGATCTCTTATTAGCGCTTAACAGCGTCGCATTATCACGATCGGCTCGCGCTGCACTGGTCCAAACCAAGCGGCAACCTCCCCGTCTCTCTCTTGAAACCAACACGGAAGTGAGTTAAACTGCAATTCATTGACTAGCCGGTTGAGGCTGTTGTCAGAAGTGAGTCAAATCTGTATCTCCCCCATGTTAAAAATGCCAAATTTTACAGCAGAAAAAAACGTGTTTACAGCCTGGTGTCTGTATGTGGCTTTGGTCTATACAGCTAAGTTTGCCCTTCATGACAACTGTGAGGGGGGTGAATTTTTTTATAACTCATCCGTTTAGTTGATTAATATTTAAAGTTCTGCATAATTAAGGGTGTGGCGTGGCCACTTGAGTGACAGGTGGATTGCCGCTGATGTCAATGCTAGCCGTTTGTCTGCTGTTAGCCGTCACTTCACCTCAGCAAATTTTAGCTGCTGAACTTGCCATCTCTGCAGTGTTTGTGCTTTTTTCGGGATTATTTCATACAATTTAATACACCCATTACTTCGCCCACGGTTTAGGATTCCGGCGTTGTCGTCGAGTATCGTTCGAGAGAACAACCAGCTCTGTATTTCAGTTGTTTTCCTCTGTGAACATGCACTAATGGATGTCTGACAATTTCGTTGGTTTTTGGGGTTTTCAGATTTAAAAACGTCAATAAAGGCTCGTTCGTTCTGCTCTCACGGAACAGATAGATTATAATATGCTTATGTACCGTCAGATGAAATCCTGCAGGTGTCGGCGCTTTCTCCGTCCATGCAAAAAATGCACATCCTTGAATGAGCGCGGATTTTCTAGCTCTTATACTTGATCTTCATAGGCAGTATATCTATGATTTAACCCATTTGAGAGGCGGCCAAAATCAGAATTTAAAATGTACTGAATAAGCTCTCTACGAACTTGACGAGCGATGCCGCGCTGACGGACCATAGACTATAAAAAAAGTGACTGACATGTATGCACAAATCACTGTCACACACACACACACACACACACACACACACACACACACACACACACACACTCAAGAGTAATATTAACTTAAGTTACTGCATAATACATTTTCAACTAGCAGAATAGTACATAATCACGATACACAGTCTCACATGTAGCCATGTCTTTTAACTATTATAATATTTCGAAGGGCAAAAATAGGAACTTTTAATTGGCTTTACATCATCAACTGTCACTATAGCGCGAGGCCCTGTGCAGTCGCGACTTGGTACTGTAAGCAGCATAACGTTATAGCATTACCTCCCCAGCCTGAGCTAACCATAGACAGTATATGAGCTAACTCGATCACGTCGAGCTAGGTGGTGATTTCAGATAGACAGACTCCTGAGCTCCACTCACGCCCCGCCTCTTTGCCCATTTTCTGTTATCCGGGAGTGACGCGAGGTGACGCGAGGCCAAGATGGCGACGGCCGGCTCCGCCCACTTTAGGCTTCAAAAACGGTCTTCAGAAACCTACGGGTGACGTCACGGATATTACGTCCATATTTTTTTACAGTCTATGGTCCAAACCATAGAGGTCCAAACTGATAAACGGTCCGTCAACCACACAATAACGAGCAGTTTCGTTCCGCTTGCATTATGTTTGCCATTTGATGTTGGGCAATGTTGTGGGTCTATGTTGTGGTCGCGCCGGCGTCTCTTACATTATGAGCGCGCTTGCCACGCGCAACGCGCCTACATTTGAAATAACGAAATTGTAATTGAAATCGGCATTGTTAGCATATGATTTTTTAAAAACTTTGAAAAAATATTTTTATATAAAATTATTCACTCTCACTACACTTCCGGCTTCTGAACTGGTTGCAGTTCCACTCTGATTCCATATGAGGGCGCTCACAGGACGAGTGCAGAATGAATGGAGGTCAATGGCGGTATACCCCTCAAAATCCACTTTTCTCAGGATATAATTTTTTGTCTAGTAATTTGAATGTTGTATTCGAAAGGAGATGCAAAGAAATTACACATTGCTGGGTGTTAGATTTTTTAGAGTCACTTATTTGCTTTAAAAAGTCTTTCAAAATGTCAATGACGTCAGAATGCTGACGTCATTAGCAGAATGCTAGCGTGTTATGGGCAACAACAACTCAACCTGTAAGAAATCAAAACGACATAAGTACTCGTTCATTCAACTTTCGACCTAAAATCCATGTTGAACTTGCAAAATCTACAATCAAACCTGAGATTTCTCAACGGCGATCGGGTGAAAGAGACAAATTTAGCCGTCTAGCCCCATTGACTCCCATTCATTTTGCACTCATGGCGATCGCCCCCAGTGGAACTCTGGTGGTACTACAACCAAAATTCGGTACAATAGGACTTAAAAGGGAGTGGGCAGGCTCTCCGTAGACGGGCTCTGCTAATACACAGTGTTAAATAGTGTTACACTTACCCCCCCTACTATCAAATGTATCAGTAACCTCTATGGAAGAGCAATATTGACTGGTGTCGGGGGCTGCAGGGAAAATAACCTGTGGTTGACAGAAAAAAAAGGTACAGATAGTTTATAAAAGGGCACAAAATATATTAAATTTATTCAGACTGAAAAGGGTTACATTAAATGAATAATTATACACACGTGCAACCTTTCCTATTAAATAGAAATTGATTAACATAAAGTTGACTAAATTATGATCATAATGAAAATGATTGCAGTTGTAACATTTATTAGCTGGTACAGAATGCACAAGTGAAAACTCTTGGCATGTGACAATCACTTATTTTACTAACCATTTCATTATTAGGGTTTCATAAGGTTATTGTAGTAAATGAAAACAAAATTATATGACACTGAAATAATGGGCGTGTAAGAACTATTTCAGTTAACTGAAATAAAAATAAAACTTGATTTTTTTAATGTAAAAATAAAAAATCAAGTACTAAAAGATAATGTGTTGTACATTTACAAAGCTCACAAAAACCTTAAATTACAAAGAAAACACAAGTAAGTTTATTCTATTATTAAAAAGTCGCTGTATCCACTCACCGCTTATAGATGCTGCACCGCCACCTTTGTTTTCTTTTTTGAGCTTCAGTTGGCGCAAAAACACTGTGAACCTTGAACCTTGTAGATGATGCCGCCCCAACGTCAGCATTAGAAGAGAGCGCCATCAATCACAAATGCTGCATCGTCATTGGTTAATTCACAGTGGCAGGGTTGCCAACTTTTCAGTTTAGCTCGGAGTGAGACTTCTCCGGGGGGGGGTAACTGGGGGGGGGGCTAACTGGGGGGGGGGGGGGGGGCAGGGGCCACTTGTGCTTTTAGGGGGCACACCTTTAACATTCATCTTAACCTATTTTCAGTATTATTTCAAGTCATTTTTCACCATGTCATGCATGACTGCAATCTCTAGAAAAAGCTAATAAATAATATTAGCTAAGCTAATAAAACAATTTCAATTCAAATGAATGTTTCATTATGTTTAATTGTAGTGTGATATAATGATCAATAATAACACATTTTTAGCATCTAAGCACATCTAGGCACTTTTTTTACACCTGGGGTGGGCGATATGGCAATAATATCACAATTTTTGTTTTGTTTTTCAGAAAAAATCACGATTTTATCATGATTCTTTTTCATGTTGGTTTTACTATTTTGCATGTGACTGAGCATTACAGCCAAACTAATGTCCCTATTTTAAAAACAAAGCCTTATAGCAAAATATAGGTAACAAAATATAAAATAAAAAAGAATGGCAGACATTTAGGTCAAAGTGGCGAAGACGAAATCTTTGTCACTATTTTCTTTGTTATTAAAAATTAAGAACAGAGATACATATTACACATACACAACTTAATATACAAATGAAATAAACAGTGCTTTATTTTTTCAGCTATAGGTGTATTTAACAGTAGAATTGAAGAAAGTAATTAAATGGACAAATATGAAAATAAAACACAACAGACTTAAAGTTCTCAGTCAATCTCAGTCTCAGTGAATGATTTCCTCTGTGTGTTTTGTTGTTTTATTAACATTAACGGCATAGTTCTCCCCCCAAAAAGTCATAATTTACTCTCTTAAGTTGTTTTAAACCTGAATAAGTTTCTTTCTTCTTTTGAAAATAAACGTTATTTGAAAGAATGTCAGTAACCAAACAGTTGATGTACCCCTGTGACTTCCATAGTATATTTTTTTCCTACTATGTATGTCAATGGGGACCAGCAACTGTTTGGTTTTGGGTGAACTATCTCTTTAAGAACAAGCGGCAGCATGTTTATTATTAGGGCTACTGTCTCTTTAAGAACTGCACGCGACGCGTCTAATATACATGCATATATGACAAGCAGATTTTAATTAATTTTCTCTGTTTGCTTTCACTTTAGACATAACCAACTTGTTTATGTAAACATTGAACAAGTTGGTTATTGAACATATTTGACAGTATTAGCGCAATATAAGACTCAAAAGATAACTTTTAGTCCAGTAACAGGCTTTTAGTGCATATGCGCGTCGAGTGTACGCGCTCAGTAAAGCGCATATTTGAACAGCGCATCAGCAGCGAATGACATGTTTAACCGGCAAGGCTTTAAAGCACATGCAAATAATGAACTTTTGTGAACTGCAGTGTCCCGTTCCTCTGCGTTAACATTTGATGTGAATATACGTCGTGCTGCAGTGTAGCCTATAGATGAAGGCGCCGCAACTGATAAAATGCGCTGTTGTAAGACTTTCCCTCTCTGCCGTGCGTGCGCGCGCTATCGGTTGGACGACAGTCTCTGTCTCGCATGCGTGCTCGCTCTAGGTTCTGGGAGATTTTTAACTAATTTGCGCCATAACTAGTGGTCCATCCAGTAGTTAAGAGCCTGAATTGTTTGTAATTCTGAAATTTAGTGCACATGAGTGAAAAAAAAATACAGCACAGAAGAATGTCTATTTTTGCGTGAGATTTCTTTGTTGAGCGTGAGAGCGTGAGATTGAGGCTGAATGCGTGACTGTCACGCGAGATGCGTGAGAGTTGGCAACCCTGCAGTGGAGGGGCGCTGCTGAATCAACGAGGTTAAGGCGCGCGTTAGTTAATGTATGGAGTTCTTTTTCAATGGAGTTGCAGGCAAACGGAATGGAGGAAAAAACAGTTGCAGGACTCAAAAGAAGGTAAGCAACATGTTTTTTTAAAACAGAATTTGGGTAACGTTACATTTTAAATGGCGAGTGTATGCGGGTTCTGATACTCTCTGAAGAAACTGGTCGTATTTTGTAGCAAATAGTTAAGCTTGCTAGGAAGGCCATGGTAACATTAGCTTTCTGCAATAAACATTAAGTAAAAAAAAAAAGAATTTGGGATTATTATTTCTACATTCAGCGAGGCCTATACATTCTTGAAGTTACATAAATTGTGTATGATTGGAAAAATTTGATCTCGTGCAGTGAGACCCCAATAATTAAATGTGTTGTACTTTTATTTATTTTACAGAATGAGTGCAGATACAAAACTGCCTAGAAGAGCGCGAAACCCTCCGAAAAAGATGAGTTTGTATGAACCAGACCCCAGCTCCCCCAGAGATAACCAAGATGGTAATTTAGTTATTTTACTATACTACGGCTTAGCTAATTTTGTTAAAGGAACCGTATGTAAGATTGTGGCCAAAACTGGTACTGCAATCACTTTCAAATTACTGTAGAGCGGTGTATCCCCTCCCCCTCCCCCTGACTCGAGGTTGCCAGATAGGCTGCAGGATCCAGCAGGAACGTAGGCTGACACGTTTGTATCTGCAGTTGTGGTAACTAGAGCAGAGCTGGCAACCCGGATGCTGAAACACAACTGACTTCGTGATTGGTAGATAGGTGGAGGGTGGGGCATCAGGCCAAAACACAACATGACAACATCAACATCAGTTGAGGGCTGCAACTTCACTTTTTAAATGATTAAATATCCTGGCCGTACTACTGTTGTCAGTGATATAAGTATTTGAAATGAACATGATTTCTTAATGTCTAGTGACATATCAGGGCCATTTTATGATTAATTGAAATACATTTCTTACATACAGCTCCTTTAAGTATTAAAACTGGTTTAAGTGGTTATTTTTAACGTACTTTGGACACTTTACTAACCAAAATATTCGTCAGTATATTTGGTCTCTTATTACTGGAATTTTTATGGTAGCTTGAGGCACAAATATTGATTATAGCCAACAGGAATTTTTAATGGAATGTCATGAAAAAGGAGTGAAACTTATTTGTACATTTTAGTGACTGAATTTTGCGAATCATCTCAAAATTTAAGGGATAATTTGTATAGGAATTGCAGCTCAAAGTTCTTTACAAAAAAGTATTCCTGCGCCATACTCTTCATAGACAATGTGTAAAATAAATAAATAAATAAATAAACAAATAAAATGTGTGATAATTAAATAATTAAAGGGATATGTGTGATAATTAAATAATGAAAGGGATTAAAAACATTGAAAAAATAGAATAGAGAGTGCATAAATCAAAGAGTTGCAGGAGCGAATAAATTTGAAAGTGCTAAAAGAATAAAGTTCTTTCCTAGTTGAAGGCTAAAGTGAAGAGGTAATTTTGTTGCTTTGCTAAGAGGGTTAGACATAAGACAATAAAGATATAGTAGCATGTTTAAGTAAGATTGATTTTTAGCCTGCACTGATTTACTCACAATCTCCTTTTTGTTTACTTTGTGTTCATTTTCAGGACTTTTTGTATTTTTGACCTTTGAAGATGGATACACAGCAAAGATTTTTAATCTCTGTGATATACAAAACAAAGATGATAAACCCATCGCTTGCTTTAGAGATCTGGCACCAGGAGAAAAAGTACTTGCAAGATGGTCTGACAATAAGTTCTACAATGCTACAGTAGACTTCATTGGAACAGCTGACAAAACGGTGGATACCAAGAAGGTGACAAAGAAGGACATGAAAAAAAGAGATGCAGCTGCACAAAGATTCTACAACCTTCCATTCCTACCTCAAGCAGGCCAGTCCACCTCTGCACAGGATCACCCAAATACTGTGGACCAAAATGTCATTCAGCCTCCAACAACCTGGCCAGTGTACCAGCCTCCACCTACAGAGTCATTTCTACCTGTCCAGCCACAGCACCAGCATGCAACTGCCTGGCCACAGTACCAACTTCCAGTTTCCCAGTCATCACCAAATACGCCACAACATTACCAGCATTCACCAGTCCAGTCGCTCAACCAGTATGGAACTACTCTGTCTCCAATTCCACACAATTCCAGCCTTTCGCAGTATTCAAAGCATCACCAGCCTCACACAGCACTACCCACACCTTCAGACCAAACACAACAGCAGCCTGTTTTGGCAGATTTGGATCAGCGAAGACAGCCACCAGCTCCTACAGCCAAAGAAAGCTTCCTCAAAATGTTGCACAGTCCTAATACACATCAAAAACCTGCTGTTCTTGGGGACCAGAGCCAGACAAGCACCTCTGAACATGAGACTTCTTCAAGCTCATCTGCAGATACTTTAATCATCGAGCGTGATCCAATTCCAGAATATGGAGAACCATGTTTCATTTCGCCTGAGTCAGCAGAAGACAGATCATGGAAGCCATGCGAAGCATGCAAGACAGAGGTGGAAAAATTAGTGGAGGAAAAGGCCAAACTGCATGATGTGCTGTGTGGTATAAGTAAGTATGTTTTGTCTCTCTGTTGCAATTACTTGTTTTTTTAACACTTCTTTTTTTCTCTCACAGTTTTTCTAACACACCTAATATCTATTCAGAAGAGTTGTGTAAAACAAAACGTGGGTAATAATCTAGTGTATTAAATTGTGCAACATAAAATTGTAATTATGTTTTTATATTGGTATATGTTTAAAGTTCTACTACATTGTCTTACTTTGGACATTGGGAGTTATTTGATGCTTAAGCTAAATCTTAAAAGCTTTAAACAATTTGGTAAAACTCTTATCTAATCATGAAATCTTTTGGACTTTTTAAAAACTTGTCTTTTGTTTTGTTTTTTTACTTTATGAATGCTGCTGTGTCCCTGTAAGGTAATATACATCTTTTGTGTCACAGGTGGTGAGCACCTCGAGGCATTCAGAAGTTTTCTGGACAAAGTGGAACAGATCCAACCTCAGGCTGGTGTTTGGGCTCCAAAAGGCAGATCTCGGCAGCAGGAGCTATATCCAGGAAGTGGCCTCTTCTTGTCCTCGACTCACCTGGCTGCAATCCATGCAACCGCAAAGAAGGACTGCCTTCGCTTGTTCCATCTTCTTTTTGATGAATTCTTTACTGCAGAGGAGTGCCAGAATGCTGTGGCATTTGGGAAACACGGAAAGGTGCCATATGGGAAGAGAGTCCTGGATAAGTTCGAAGTCAATGCAATTCTAAGTAAGTATGTTGCTCATGTGGTTGTTAACAATTTGTGGAAAAAGTTGTGAAAATTTATAGGTAAAAAATGTGTGGGAACCCAATAAGAGGTGTTGGATACCCATATATCACATAGCTATGTTAAATGTTATGATTGTTTCACTGTCCTCACAGTTTTGCTGCATTTCCTTATGTGTGATCCATAGAGATATTACAATGTGAATTTTGTCGTATCAGGATGAAAAAAGTTGTTAAAGGAGAACTCCGGTCAATTTTAACATTGAGCTCATTTTTTTGTCAATTTGGAGTGCTGTCAATACAGAGAACAACGACAAAAATCGGTGTTCCCTACACCGTGTTATCCTCTTTTTAAAATTTGCACCCTGTTGACTTAAATGCGGCAAGTTTTAAACCTGCTTTTAGCCTCTTAACATCCTTGATGTGTCATTACAAGTGCACAGCCATGTGAGTGATTCCTTTAGAGTGAACGCGGGTGAATCTGACTGCAGTAGATGTGAAAGATATGAATAAAAATGATGTTATTTCAGCCAGCACAAATACCTGTATTTACATCCTGTTTTCGGTTGAAGTCCAAAGTAGTCGATTGTCGAGTTCACGCGCATTGGTTTAGTACCTATGATCACGCGCGTGAACTCGACAATCGACTACTTTGGACTTCAACCGAAAACAGGATGTAAATACAGGTATTTGCGCTGGCTGAAATAACATCATTTTTATTCATATCTTTCACATCTACTGCAGTCAGATTCAGTTCACTCTGAAGGAATCACTCACATGGCTGTGCACTTGTAATGACACATCAAGGATGTTAAGAGGCTAAAAGCAGGTTTAAGTATTGCCCCATTGAAGTCAACAGGGTGCAAATTTTAAAAAGAGGATAACACGGTGTAGGCAACACCGATTTTTGTCGTTGTTCTCTGTATTGACAGCACTCCAAATTTACAAAAAAATGAGCTCAATGTTAAAATTGACCGGAGTTCTCCTTTAATACTGTTGTGGTAACTGCGGTTACTCAATGCAATCTGTAATTTGTGCTTTCTTTTCTTTTATTCTTGCAGCTTACGTCATGCGCTGTAGTACACTGGATGGTTGGACACCGGTTGAGAAAAGTAAGGTCAAAAAAGCCTTCATAAACAAATGCCGCATCAGGGCCACAACACTGTAAATATCGGATGGGGCACACAGAGACATTTGTTGAAATGACAATGTTCACAAAAAGTCCTTGTTTTCAAATTATGTATGTTGGCGTCAGAGACTCAAGTTTATTGTTGTGAATTGTTGTAAACCTGGCCTGCCACTGCTCATAACATTGTTAAAATTGTTACTGTTTTAAAAACAGAATTTTACACAAAAAAAAAGCACTTTAGTTCATATTTTGTAATGACCATGTTTAAACAGTTTTTGCTGTCTTTAAAATGTCTTTAAATTTGTTAATGTTATTTTGATTTAAATAAAGATTCAGATTCAAATTTCTTTATTTCTTTATTACATCAGCTAATCTGCCATTTGCTATAGATTTTTAAAGCCTGATGGTTGTGGATAGATCTTCTGTCTGTCCTGCAGTGAAGAGAGAATAGCATTCCCGTCCGTTGTTTCTTTGGTCCATCAAGATGTTCTGAAGTGGATGATCTGTGTTGTTTAGAATGGTGAATCTAGTCTGGTAGGAGGAAAAGGTCATATGATTGAATTAGTAATTCATGTGCGTGCGTGTGTGTTTGTGTGCATGAGAGGGAGAGTGAGCGAGAGACTCGGATATTGCTCCATAGTAGCTCCAGTATTGCTCATTTTCTTTTTCAAAGGAGAAATAAAGGAGTCATTAAAAACACAGAATTATTAGCAAGGCATCTCCTTTTAGTCTCAGGTATGACTCCCTCTGATTATTCTGTCTCACCTATTGCTCCTAGTGAATTTTAGGAGAAACATATGAGAAACATTTTAGACAAAATAGAGATTAAAATGAGGCTTAGATGAGAATCTCAAATTTGTCTCCTAAAAGCAAGCTCTGAGCAGTAAAATTTTCCTCTGTCTCACCTATTGCTCCTAGTGAATTTTAGGAGAAACATATGAGAAACATTTTAGACAAAATAGAGATTAATATAAGGCTTAGATGAGAATCTCAAATTTGTCTCCTGAGCTATAGAAAAGCAAGCTTTGAGCAGTAAAATTTTCCTCTGGGTTTTTTGTGCTTTTATTATAGGTGAAAGTGCGATAATTCTGATAAAATGTAAATATACCTTTCTGAAATGACAACAATCATTGTGATGATAATTTTGAGCAACATAATTTAGATAATCAGTTTAACCATTATGCAGCATGATGAAAATGTAGACTAAAATGCCCAGACATTTACCCAAGGTTCACTGAGCAGGCTTAAGCCTAGTCCCAGACTAAAATGCATGTTTGAGCTGTTTTAACTGAAAGTAAGTGCCATTGTTTTGTCTAAAGATTTACACCAGTAATGTTTTTTTTTTTTTTTTTTTTTCTAAGACAGGTTTATAAAAGCTATTTAAATGTCTTAATTGAACCTAGCTTAATCTAAGCCCTGTCTGTGAAACCAATTAAAACCTCAATCAATTAAAATTTGACTAAACAAAAACGGAACAAGGTTGACTAAAAAATAAAATTAAAAAGTACATCTGGCACAGGACTAAGACTAAATTTAATTAACACTAAAGTGAAGTAGACTTTGGGCTTAAACTAAGTACAATGTTTTTGTGCTTGTTTTACTTTCTGCAGCAGAAAATCTGGGGCACATTGACTCATTCTAAGTGTTTTGCTTCTGTTTACCAAGGACACTTGTTTCATTCCTTTCCATTGCGTGATAAACAGCAAACTCTTTTGGTATTTTCTGCATAAACTCTCAAGACGTACATTTCAGCTACTTGGACTGGGTAGCCTGAAGACATGGAGAGTATGAACACATACTGGTGTGGTTAGAAGCAGCCATGCAATGTGAGGAAGTGGCAGCGGTCTGGTCCAACCACAGTCACTGTACTTGAGATCCGGCTCTGTCTTGCAGCGGATGGTGTGGAGACAGTAGTGATTTTTACTGGCCTTCACTTACTGGTCTGTTTACATGGTGGACTTGGGGTAGGCTACTCTGGGAGGAGGGGTGCCACTTAATGGTAAATCAATCAGCTTCATCCTCTCACATGGGAAAAGGTTGGTGAGGGCATGGACTTTGTTTCTGTTGAGTAAATATGCTTGTTATAACCAAGTGTATCAAGAACTAATCTTGGATATCACTGCCAACTACACACACACACACAAAAAAAAGCTGGAATTACTTAAAAATATAGTGCATCATTTTTGCGAATTCTTAGTTCATCTTAACTAAAGTTTGTTAACTAATGAAACCTTATTGTAAAGTATTTAGGTTTACACAGCTATGCAAGCAGACGCTATGTAGATAGCCTATTCATCTAGATATTCATTTTCTTATTACTTTTAATAAAATATCTTAAATTAAATTCACCTGAAGAAATGAAAAAAAAAGTTTTATTGGAAACATAAAAGTAATTTCACATTACTGTAACAGTATCACAGATTCCACCAACAGAAGACCGGACCTAAACTTGAAAAGGATGGAAGCAGGAGCTTCCGATTCAATCACTGAGCTCGTGCAGACACTCAGACTGTCACTACTTCCACCAACCGCTTCTCACTTGACAGTCCCACCTGCCAGTCCCATGGCCTTAACTGTCAACCATCCTGTTTTATCCGGGATTCTCCCGTATTTTACCATTCTATCCCTCTATCATCCCGTTTTTTCCCATATTTCTCCCGTATTTTAAATCTTTCTATAAAAAATCCCACTGGGCGCAAACCAGTTCAGCGGAAATCCCGCCCTGCAGCTAATTTCATTGGTTAAGGTTACAGTGACGTGTAGGTTTAGGGATCAGTGTTTGGTGTAGGCAATCAGTACTGTGATTGACATGACCAATGAAATCTTTAGAATCAGCTGCAGGGCGGGATTTCCGCTGAACTGGTTTAGGGGGAAAAATCTCGCGAAGAAGAACAGCATCCCGAGGATGGAGGAACGTGAGTTGGAGTACCTGCAAAAATGTGAAAACTTTGTGCAAGTATCTTATCAAATGGGAGAGGGAGACTTACGCGTACTTAACCAAGAGCAACATCGGCAAAGTCATGCTTTTTGTAAAATATGCTACACGGGTTTTAGTGTATCACACGGAGGGAAAAGTGATATGGGCCAACATGAAAAATCTGCAAAGCACAAGCGCGCCCAAGAGGCGCAGAAACATGCCCAGCCAATGACTGCATTTGTAACTACAAACATTTCTGAGGCTGATCAAGTGACCTGAGCTGAAAATGTCAAGGCTTTGCGCCAAAAATAATCTGCCCTTAAGTTTTTGCGATGATTTTAACTGTAGTGTAGCAGACATGTTCCCTGACTTTGCCATCGCTCGGAAATACTCTGAGGGAAAAACGAAAGCCACACAACTCATCAAAGGTAAGATATAGACTTTAAAAGTTTGTTGCTTCAAAATGAATAGGACAATCGAATCGAATCCTTTATAATGTTCCCATGGTGTAGCCTAAAGTATCTGGACACTTTTGCTTAACAGGTGCCATAGCTGTGGAGCTTGATGAGGACGTAGCAAGGATATGTAAATCTCAGCCTTTTTCATTGCTGTGCGATGAATCAAACAACAGAAAAACCGACAAAGAATTAGTCATCCTTGCAAGACTTTATAATGAGTCCAATCTGGAGGTGACAACGAAGTTTCTTGAAATGCCCATATGCAATGTGGGAAATGCATAAAACTTATATGAAAAGCTGTCCGAAGCATTGAAGTGAGGGAACTGAGGGTGTTTACCTAGTTTGCATTTAATTATAACAGCTAGAACATTTTTTATTTCAGTTTCATGTGATCACAGTTTACATAAAAGCTTTTGTCAAATAGGTTATTTTGTAATTATGGGCATATTGTTTTAATTTCCTGTTTCCAATAGCAAAAGGCATTCAATGGGAGAATGTCATTGCCTTCAACTCTGACAATGCAAGTGTAATGAAAGGCAGACACAATTCAGTGATTAGCAGACTAAGAGGAAGCCAGCCTAATGTCTAGGACCTTGGCTGCATTTGCCACCATGTCCAGCTTGCCAATGTCCACATTGGTTGTGGCATCAAAGCTACCAAACAAAGGTAAATGTCAAATAAAAGTACTCACTCTCACACACACACACACACACACACACACACACACACACACACACACACACACACATATATATATATATATACATATATAACTCTGTATCTAATAATTACACCATGAGAAATCTGAGACCACTTAACTCAAAATTATTATCTCATTTCAGTGCAAAGAGATGTGAGCTCTACAAGGAGCTTGTAGAGTTCACAGACTCTGACAACCTGAAGCTGCCGAGGTACTGCAGTACCAGATGGCTCAGTCTGCTTACATGCATTCAGAGAGTACTGAACCAGTGGGATTCTCTACAGGTAGGATTGTAATGGTAAACTTCACTCAGCAGATATCTTGAAAATGTTTCCATTGCATTTTTTTCACCATATATTGCCACCCTATATCCCTAAATCTATAGGCTTACTTTGACAGTCATGAGGAGGTGGAGAGGAATGCCAAAGTTCGTGATCTGGCAAACCATCTCTGTGATCCAGTTATGAAAACATACTTTATTTTCCTGAGTGTTGCCCTTAAGCCTTTAGCTGAATTTAATATTGCCTTTCAGGTGGGTGTTATGACCTCTTGGGATAATGTCAGAATAATAGATCTGAATAAATCACATACGATAATATTTATTATTTCAGTTTTTTTTTTTTTTTTTGTGGCTACATGTACTGTCTACAGTCTACAGTCAGAGGGAGTACAGATTCACAGGCTTGAAGAGGAGATGTGCAGGCTGATCAGGCAGTTTTTGGGCTACCTAATTACCAGCCAGGGCCATCTTGGATGTGCCTCTCAGGGAGACCTCCTCATTGGAGCAGAGACAAAGGCACTCATCAGAAATGCAAAGCTCCCCGTTTCATCCAAGAAAAAAAAAAATCTTTCAGTGAGTATATTACTTTATAGTTTGTAACGGTGGCTGCCCCAAACCAAATTTGATTTAATAAATTTAAATTGTTCAGGCGCCAGACAAGTAAAACTTGTCAAGTAAATAAATAAAAAAAAATAAAAATAAAAAATATGTAATTAAGTTCAATTTCCCCGAAGATATCTCAAACCACTGTTACACAAAAAATGAAAATAAATTCCTTCAAATACCCACAATAATATAGAATAGGGCTTAAATGACACATTCAGAGATTGAAGGGTTTGGTCAAAAAAAAAAACAAAAAAAAAAATTGTAGGGAAACATTTTGCACACAAAAAAAATTACACAAAGTTAAATTTTCACAGAGTTTGTATTTTTTTCTTTACCTCACATGACAAATGACAAAAGATGTAAGGTAAACAGACAGTAAGTAGATTGATGTTCAAGTTCAGTTCAAGATTTCACAAACAAACATCACGAGAGTCCTTGATTCACTAATGTCTTAAAGTTCGTTGTTTTTTTCCAAACTCAGTTTTTCGTGTTCAGTTTTCAACAAAAAGAAAAGAAATGTAAAAAAAAAAAAAAAAAACACAAAGAAAAATAAATAATTCAAATGAGTGTTTGTGTATGGGTGTGTGCGTGTGCAATGAGCGTGTATGTGTGTGTGGTGGCTGCGTGAAGCAGTCTGTGTAGCGGCCGCAAATCTCGGGCCCGGGAAAGAGTTTGGAGACTTGGCATGAGGTTAAAAGATGATGGACATCATCACTAGTACCTGAGCCTCTGAGGCAGGTGAACGAACCAGGCTGGATTGTGTTGCACCAGGCAGGCGAACGAACCATGCTGTAGAGCTCAATTTCTCCGTCACTTTGGCGATCGCACCCAGTCAGTGCATGCACAGAGATTCCAGCAAAGAATAGCAACGACCTTCAGGTAGCGTGTGTCCCACTCCGATAACAACCTACACGTTTGTTTTGTTTTTACTCTTCCGTTTCTAGCTCTCTTTTATATTCAATTTCCTCATTGGTTTCCGCCCATTAGAAAAAGTGAAAAGCTGGTATGGATTTCTTCCATATCGCCACAAGTTTAATATAATTATGATCTCATCTTTTGACAGTCTGGGATAGCTCTTATAGTGTGCCTGAAATGTTTGCTACTATCTAATGCATATTTTTGTTGTTTTTACTATTACCTTGTTGTAGAACTGTGAGAACCTTCTATGAAGCGGTTCTGAGAAAGATGTTCAACTACTTTCCACTTGACTCCCAACTCCTGAAGGACCTGAGAGTGCTGGACCCTGCATCTCAGCTTCACATCACTCCAGGGACAGGTAGAGATTAGGGACAGTTTACAATTAACATGTTATGAAGTATTGCATGGCTTACATAAATCAGCGATGTTCAGTTAGCAACACTATTGTTTTATATTACAGGGACAAGGCTTGTAGCTTGAATGATGATAGGCTGAGAGAGGAACTCATTGACTACCAGG